>NC_088983.1:42937762-43264429 GCF_963932015.1 Anas acuta | reverse complement strand
CCTGAAGTCAACAAAATTCTCCTTGATTTCTGTGATGCTATCATTAATAATTTATTTCAGAATAGCCTTTTTTCCCTAAATATGGAAATTTAAGCTAATTTTTGTTCACAAGGAGTACAGTAACAGAGTTAGAGAAATACAAACATGAATTTTGAAAATTATGTAATGTTGTCCTCCCTTTCTTCATCCTGAAAATGATGAGGGATGAAGTTCATTAAAAGGCTGACATAAAGGAATTGAGAAGTGTGAGGAAGCAGAGAAGGAAGTCCAATTTTGTGTTTCTTTTCATGTTCTAGAACTAGTGTTTTCTGTATGAAGATTAACACTGTCAGAGTTTTATATGAATTTAGATTTTCTTGATTAATCTTTTGAAAATATAAGAAGTCTGTTTTCAAGTATTATGTCTTGATGTAAGAAATGGGAACCACATTTTTAGCTTCTAACCGTTGAAGAGGTAAATGTCAGTCCTTAGTAGTTGTATGTAGATCTATGTTTTGCAGTATTATTCTGGGGTTAACAAATAGAAAGTGAATGCTAATATATTACAGCCATTCTTTGGCTGAAAGATGGGATTAGGAAGCAGTGTTGAAACTGGAAGTGAGTAAATCTTTACGGTTTACATTACATGATAATATTTTATGAAGAATCCTGTTTATGTACTAATGTCTTGGAATGTACTGTACAAACAGAATAGTCATAACCATAAGAATCAGGATCAGACAGTGTAAATGCTTCCTGAACCCAACGTAAAAAGGAAAAACATCCAGAGAAATCTAGACTCATGCTATCATTAAGTAGACCGATTGCCCATCAAATCCATTGTCATTTTCTGCAATTATAGATACAGTTAGGTGCGTCACATGACAGCAGAACAGGGATACTTGTGTGAATAAGTAAGCCCATCTAGTAAATATTGAAACATGGCCTATTGGCCAAAAGAGAAGCATTCCTGCATTTAACCTTAACCACATCTCACTGTAAAAAATGTCTGCTTTTGAAATTTAGAGCATGATTATTTAAATCTAGGAGGTTGTTTACAAATCTTCTGTTTACTTGTTTGATGATCCGATGCTTTTCTAGGCTAAGATTCCCTACTATCTAAAATACTACTACAGCATACAACACGATACATTTCCATGAGAAATGACCTTTCCTTTCAGAAGCATTGAGTTTTATGAAGGTTGCACAAATCAGAATAAACAATCATCTGAAAGTAAGCTTCCATTGTATTGTAGCATAATGATGAGGTTAAAACTGCCATTAATTCACTATTAATTCAAACATATGCCAGAATGGGAAAACATTCCGTATCTTGCCACTTTGTCATCCTCCTTCCACTTCTACCAACATTTTTTTTCCATTGACTACTTTTCTGCCAGATCAGTTTCCCAGTCCAGATTACTATAAATCTGCAAAACACTTTTCCTGGAATGACAGAAAGAGTGGCAGGAAGATTAGAACATGTGAACAGTAACATTGCCAAATACCTAAGAGGAACCTAAAGTGGCTAAAATAATACTTGCACATATATAGAAAAGAATATAAAATAGAAACATCTAGATCATGTTAGCTCTGTATTTAAAAAAGCCGTAACTGGAAGATACTCAACCTTTAGAACAGCTAATTTGCAAGCACAGCACATTTTAAGGTAAGGAAGAAAATAATTTCTGAAAGTCACAAGTCATAGTCACTGCACTTGCAGTTAGAATTAATTCAAGAATGAAACTATGGTTTGTTTTGGGTAGAATTAATTTATGGAGAACATTCTTTCTGGCCTTGGTTTGTCATTAAATCAATCTATTCTGATAAATGTTTAATACTGTTGTTAGCATTATATAATATTTTTAATTCAATTATTTTCTGAGTGAAATTATTCAATTATTTTCTGAATGATTTTCATGGAGTCCGTCATGGAGTCCGTTATTGCAGAGCCCAAATTAAAGATTTCTCTTCTATTACAAAATTTCATAGTGCAAATTAGATTCTGAATTATATTTTTGTGTTAGAACACTATAAGTGAAAAAAATATCATGAAGCTAAATTTATCTAGATGAACCAATCTGACTAATGAAAACACAAATGGGTAATTGATGTAGTACCCAGCAGCACAAAGCAATGTACTACTACATAAAAAAAAAAATATTTTAATAAAAAAAAAAAAGGCTAAGTGTAATATCTAAAATTTATCAGAAAGTTTTGTTAAAAGCTGCAGATAATCTTCACATTTTAACCCTGAGGAAAATTAAACACTAAAACTGGTTCCTGGTTTCCAGAGGATACATGGCACTAGCTCTCACCAAAAAAAAAAAAAAAAAAAAAATTCATTATTGGAACAGGTGAACCAGTTTT
This sequence comes from Anas acuta, assembly GCF_963932015.1. Taxonomy (NCBI): domain Eukaryota; kingdom Metazoa; phylum Chordata; class Aves; order Anseriformes; family Anatidae; genus Anas; species Anas acuta. The sequence continues at coordinate 43,262,080 of NC_088983.1, read as the reverse complement.
TATCAGCTTAAATATTACTCTGAATTCCAATAGAACAATTTACATGTATTATGTTATTATGTTATACTTGAATCTGTCTTTAGCCGAACAACAAGTTATTGTCATACTGAAATTCAGATTACCTTTACCTTCCAAGATACCTATTCTGGCAACCTATTCTGGCAAGAACTTAAGCGGCATTAAAATTTCAGGCAAGCAGATAAATGTCACAGCATATTAAAATTTATTTTTAATAGAATTCAGTAAGTAGCTACAAATTGTAGAATTCATCAATAACATGAAAACTATTTGGAAAACTAGATAACAGTAGGACTGAGACAAGATTACTATCATACTATAATTTGTTGGAGCTAGTGCCTTGTCCTTGTTCAAATCAGTTTTGATTTTGAAAAGTTTTCTTGCATCAGCAGATGTGTTGATAACAAGATAATGAAATGCATACAGCTTCACTGCACAACTATGAGGCATTCAGCATCAGCATCATCACCCACCTTTTAGAAATACCTGAAATATCTTCCTTGAACTGCTAATGAACAGATAGCATAATGGACAGAATCAACCTCAGCAGAGCAAGCAGGTTGAGGGGCAAAACGGCTAGCCACGAACCAGACTGCTGTACAGTAACACTGTGTATCACCAATAATGTAGACGATATCTACTTCTCTACAAACTCTCTCTCTTTTTTTTTTTTTTTCCCAAAAAATGTTCAATCATTTTAAACAGAATCAACTTCAGTTACAAGTCTCTATTATAGGGTGAAAAAGTCACAGTAAGTTGACAAGCAGAATTTATTTATGTGCTCTAGAATTAAACTAACAGATGTTATGAGAACTCTTGGCTGGGATGATGCACAGAGCAGACATTTCTACGTCTATGTCAATGCCTAATGATATCACAAGGATTAAAATAAATAGTAAGCTAACCTTTGAAATCTAAAGGTGTATTTTTATTAAAAACATGAGACAATAATAGATACTGATGATAACCAGCAGTTGAAGAAGCAGCTGTTAAAACAAGCAAAGGGAATTGTAGCCACTACTTGAACTGAACTCTGTGAAAGTCCTTAAAATTGAGGGCAGATCACATGACAAGTATACCACTAAGATAAGCAGCAATACAGATATAACAGACATCATCCTACTGTTTGCAATTTAAAATTGTGATAGCTTTTTCAGGATATTCGATTACATTAAGGAAGAAGCTGATCCATACATTAGTATAACTACATTGCCTTCATATAGATATATACCTCTTCAAGATTTGTTGTTAAATCTTTACAACACTATTCAAATATATATATTTAGGTTTATACTTTTATATCTTTTAAGCCAAGGGAACATCCCAAGGAACACCCTGAGGAAACAGACAATTTAAATTATCTTGAATTTGATTATGCCATTCTCGGCTAGTGAAGCTGATATGTGTCTGCACAAAAATATAAAGCATAAATTAAATTTTCACCTCACATTAGTCTTGAGTGAATCTAATGAGCTTAAGCTCCTCTTCTTAGAGCAGGGTTTCTTTTAACATTAAGTAGCCATTGTATAAAATTTCTATCTCAAATATGATATTATGTGGGTTTAAAAATCCATAGAAATAATGCAATCTTTGACAAAACCAGGAAGAAAACAAACAAACAAACAAACAAAAAACTTTGAACTTAGTTACATCCATCTACTATTGCATAGCTCATCCAACTTGCAAATGCATACTCTGAATCCTACTGCTTTAGTAAAAGTTTGTTTTCTTTAAGGCTAATCCTTTTAGAGAGTACAAGAGTCAAGACCCCTGAAAAGTGCAATGATTGCTTTCACGTAGATTGTTTGGTTTAGGAAGCAAATGTTTTAAAAGAGGAAAATGTTTGTTGTTTTATGATTCCTTTGCACTGCTATAGGTTTTACTGATAAGATCTGAGTAGATCTTATCTCCTTAATAATTAGTAGATCTTATCTCTTTATCTCAGTAGATCTTATCTCCTTAACAATTAGTATTTCTCACTTTGAATTTAAAAGCCATGAGTAACAAAAATGAATCTTTCATTAATCGGGTACAAGCTTAATTTCCTCTCTTTCAGCTTTCATTTTTATTATGACTTTGAATTTTTCTAGTAAAGTAAACAGAGATTTTTTTTTTTTCTCAAGGGAAAATGGTTTGTTATTTTAAAATTACAGCACTGAAGATCAAAATAAAGTGACTGTTCATTGTACTATCCAAATAGCCTATCTTTGTACAAAAAAACCTTTCATTTTCACAACTAAATTGACTAAAAGGCACTGTTACCTAGCAACATTCATTGTGTTTATGACCTTTCATCCAATCTGAGCTCACAGATGTGCTTCTGAAGCTAATAAACATACATCATACAGTCCCCGCCTGCTTTGATGAAATATAGAGCCCTTAGAGCAGACTGTGAAATATCTTTTCTAAAAAAAAAAAAAAAAAAAAAAGTGATAACACAAAAATTACGAAAATTGGGGTACATTTGAAAATAGTTTTAGAAGTCTACACTATGAACGTGAAACCTCTCTGCAATCAGTCTGGTGTCTCTTGTAGTAAACTGAAATTTTGCCCAGCAATTTGTGGCCTTGCACACAAACACACTAAGTGTATAGCTGATAGGTTTTTTTTTGTTTTGGTTTGGTTTGTTTTTAAATTAACGTACATGCAGTTCCTGACTTCTGAAATCAAGATATCTTAAAGAAACTTGAAAGAAAAAGGGGTTGGATTGTGAAATCACTCATTGTCCGAATTTCAAATAGTGAATATTTGTTTTACAAAAGATTATGTTTATGGATATTCCCATGCTTTGTACACATGGCAACTAAATTTAATTGATAAAAATTCTGTCTCCACATTAATCGCATACCATATTCTGAAGTGTAATCATAAATACGGAGTTTCTTTGCACTGTATAATATTCTGAGCTATCCTTCCAGGGAAAACCCCTATGTTTAAAGATAACTTGAAAGTTAAAAGTACTATATAAGTATTCTTGCCTGTTTCAGTTTTAGTTAGCTTGCACAAGTCCCCAAACTAAATTGCAATTATAGTCAAAAACCAAATTACATTTGTTGGGTTCCATCTTTATTTTCTTTTCAACTCCACCCATACTTTTTCTCTATTTATAATTGAAAGCAATACACTTTCTAACACTTCTGACTTCATGTGGAAACTGAAAATAAAATTCTACTTTTCAGCTTTTTGCACCATCACCAATTGTAAAGAGTTTGTGGCACTAACTTTAGAAAGATTTGTACAAAAGCAATTGAACCACAACATAGAGTTTGGCTTGTTCTTCAATAATCAAAAGCTGGAGTAAAATTCTTTCTGTTGCCAAGGAATTAGGAATTAGACATTTTTCACCAAGGATGTGGAAACGAGTTAATTGCAACTATTTATATTATAGAATTGTTCTTTGCATAGAATAACCTGAGGTGGGAGGAACCCACAAGCATCATCAAGTCCAACTCCTGCCTCCACACAGGACTACCTAAACATTAAATATCAAACCAACAAGAGTTGGTTTAAGAGTTCAAATGCTTCTTCAACTCCAGAAGGCTTGGAGCCCTGGGGAGCCTGTTCCAGCGCCCAACCACCCTCCTGGTGAAGAACCTTTTCCTAATACCCAGCCTGACCCTCCCTTGTTGCTGCTCCATGTTGTTCCTTTGGGTCTTGTTGCTGTCCCCAGAGAGCAGAGCTCAGCACCTGCTGCTCTGCTCACCACGTGAGGAAGCTGTAGGCCACCATGAGGCCTACATGCCTCATGGGGAGCCTCAGTCTTCTCTTTGGGCTAAACAAAGTGAGCTCAGGTGCTCTTGTAGACATTTCACCACCTTTTTTTGTCCTCCTTTGGACACACTCTAGTAATTTTATACCCTTATATTTTGGCACCAAAATTGCACTTCTAGGTAAGTGCATGTAAAATGCATATAAAAATTAATTTCTCAGGATAACACAAGTAGATATTGTCAATTCCACCCTTCAATGTAACAAAAATTATCCAGGATCCAGAGGTTGATTTCACTTTCATGGTTGCTCTGCACAAAGGGCGCTGGAGAGCACTTGCTTTTATACTAAGCCTTAGTTAAACACCACGGTCACATGTGGTTGGAAGTAAACTACACAAGGGCACCTGGTCCCCCTTGTAATTCAATTTTGCATTTTCCTACTCCTTTGCAAGTTTCCTGAGCTGTTTTAAATTATTTAGCTTTTTGTCTCTTCTCCTCAAATAGAGGAAAGGACCTTGAATAGATTTTCTTGTCCATTTGCATGCACCAAAATGCATCAATCATTCCCCACATATCCTATTTGTTTTCTAAAATGTCCAATGAAGTATTTCACTTTTTTTTTTTTTTGCCAAATAATCACATTTCATGCTTTCCTAAAGTATTTTTTCTTTATATATATGCTAATATATATGCTAATATGCTTTTATGCTTTGTCTACTTAAAACCAATCTCACCCACAGTGAACATAACGAAGAGTTCTTACCCCACTCAGTTTTCCTCTGAACACTTAAGTGGCCTGGTATTTCTGTTATTTCTTTGTGATTTTGTCTCTAGATTGAGCTAGAGACAAAATGTTCTTTCAAAATGACTGTTTAAATACCATGTTTTCCAGACCTCTAATGATTATTTTTATTTTCTGTGTCTTCTTCCTTTTGGGCTCAAGGTATCATTTGTACTGAAGAGATAAAATATTTTCAAAATATAACAGTCTTTAAATAAAATATTGTTATTTATGTAGCTATTATGAGTTTTTTTTCCATCACAGCATGATGTTGTACTCAGATCCTCCTCCACAAAATTATTAGTTCACCAGTAATCTTCATTTTGCACTTACTGATGTTTTCTAAATAAAATACTTGTACTAATTTAATTGCAATTATTTAGTTTAAATCATTTTAGTTTATGTTAATTTAAAATTTGCATCTTAACTTCTGACAGGTTAGCAGCTCCTTGTGACTTTGTCTCATTTGGAAATTTGTATCCTGCCCATCCCATCATTCAAATCATCTATGAAAATATCAAATTGGACTTGAGTCTGGACCCTTCTATGAGGAAAACCACCTAATTTGTCTCATGAGTTTGACAGCTTAACCTTTAAAAAATATTGTTTGCGTAAGTCTTTCAAATGCTTGTTTAATCACCTTTTCATGGTTTCAGTCAGGCCACAATACATTAGCCTCTTAATGGTTGTCATTAGCGCATTCACAAAACCTTCACTTTGTCAAGATTCATTATGTCTATCATTGCTTAAAATTCTTTGTTTTAATAAAGGAAATTGCATGGGGTTTTGGAAATAGATATTCAGTAACAAATGCAACGAAGAGTTATACTTTTTGTTTTGCAATTGCTTTTGTAAATCTTTGATCTCAGTCTCGATTACATTTAAGAAAAAAAAATCACATTGAATTTAGGAATGAGATTTCTAAGTTTTACCCTTTAGCAAATATTCCATTACCATGGAGATTGACTCTGACCATTGCAGGCAGCTCAGTTTCAAATAAAAGATTAAATAGTAATGAAACTCTTTAAAACCATGAATACAGCTTTTAGTAATGATAAGTAAGATAATATTTTGTGTGATGTGATTTTCTGTGCTGTTTATATTAACCATCATACCTGAAATGTACAAAACAGCACCTACAGTAGGACTGCAGGAAACACTAAGCTTAAATGTTTCCTTTCTGGCTTGATAATAAAACAATAGAGAGAACAGTAACAATTTTATGAGAGATGTGGCAAGTTGCACAGTAGCTTCATTCTTTAGCTAGTTAAGTACAACTATTTTTGGAAAAACAGAAGGGCAAAATTGTTTAAAAGGAAAAAGCAAATAGTTAAGAACAACAGATGGAACAGCTTTTTTTTTTTTTTTCCATTTTGTTTAAAAGAAATAAAATAATTAAAAAGTAGTTTTAATGAAAAACTGAGTTAAATGTCATTCTACAAAATTATTGTAATCTAATGATGGTATGTTGGTTTTGTATTTAAAAGGTGATTTATTGCAATAGTCTCCAATCAACAAACTGGATGTGCATGAGTTCAAAATGCTATATATTTATTCAGTCAATTCCATTCAGAAGGCTTAATCAAAAGATTTACTCAAAAAAGCAACTTCTTACAAAATTCAACTTCCAAAACACCTAGAAAATTAAATAGGAGCTAATAGTCCATTAATAAGTGAAGGATATGACTGAACAATCACACCAATAGAGCTCCAACCTCGAAGTCTTATAAAGACTGTAATACCTTTGCAAGGAGAAAGGCAGAATGAAACTTGGATTTTTTTTCCTCAGTAAGTCAAAAGGGTGGTTCACATTTAGCCTGCTGCTCTGACCACAAACCTCCTCATTTATTACAAGCAAAGAGACCACCTCTACACTAGCAACATCACAACCATTAGCCAGAATCTCAGAGGTGCACACACAAACATGAGAATGGACATCGTGTTGCAGTTCCATTGCATGACATTTACATGATCATAGTGTGTGACCTAGTGATGAGTAAAAATACTTACACAACTTGTTGCTGAGAAATTCATACAGCTGTCTTTTGAGTACTTCCCTAGTCTTATCTTAGATTTTTGTCTTGTAATCACAACCTGTTAGCAAGGAGTTCCACAGTTCACTTGTCTATATAGTAATTCACTTAGGCTATATTTAAATTCTGGGACAAGAGCCAACATACCACTCCCCAGTCATCTGAAACCTTGATTCACACAAAAAGTTAAAAAGAAAGAGGGGACAGAACAGATGACCACATCTGGTCCAAATCTGAGTTAAGATGTATACACAGATCTGGGATCCTAAATCTCTCCTTCAAGAACTGAATCATATTTAACGATATAACCATATATACGAATAACGATAACCATATATACGAATCACTTTTCTTTCTTTTTTTTTTTTTTTTAAAAAGGTGTCAGCTGTCTGTCAACAATGTCTAGAATTCAGAAGAATTCTAATCAGACAGCAAATCTTGTTAGGTGTCCTGATCACCCCTTATGCATCTCACCCCTATCACTTTCATACCTTGCATTAAATTCTCTTGGGTTGAATTCCCAGCTTGAGAAATACTTTTGCTTGAATAAACTTTTGAACTTCTCTACATATTTTTTAAACTTCCCTTCCTGACTTCTTGATATTTAGTGCTATGACAGTTCAATTGTTTCAGAAGTATCTTGCATTCAGGAAATGATTCTTATTTCATTACTTTTTCCTTCTAACTCCTTTTTTTTCAGTCATTCCCTTTTAAAGTTCAAAACCACACAGCTACAAAGAACTCATTAGGAACACAAACAACAAAAAGCAGTTATTTTTCTTCATTTCATTTTTTTTTTTCTTTTTTAAAAAAGCTTAGGCACTAATGTACAATCTATTAGAACAAAAAGTTTCTACTATAAATGTAAAGAATCTTAGAGCTTTAAAGAAAAACATGATAATCTACAGCTTGAAAAATATCTTGCCATTATTTTCATCAAGTAAACAATGTCCTTTTCTTAAAATCCATGGTAATCTGTTGTTAACATTCTGTTTTTAGTGATTTAAACATATCAACTCTACAGCCCAAATGACACACCGGTAAGTATCTCTCTGTAAAGAAAAGCCTATCTCTTCCAAGTAGCACATAAATCATGTGATTTTGTAGTTTCTATAGTAACGATTTATTTTTTATTGAACAGCAGAGTAAATCATTTTATATAATCTTCAAAACTTATTAGTTGTGCTAACATCGTGGTATCTTCTCTCCAAATCTCTTCTTTAAGGAAAAGAGATAAGATTGTATCAACCAATGTCCAACTTCGGCAGTGATCAACAGGTTCAAGTGTGCAACAACAGGGGAAAAAAATATAATGAAATTATGAACTCATTAGCCATGGAATTAAAAGAAGCAAACTAACCCTGATCTAAAAATCTCAAGACTCTCTGAAATCAATTGCTATGCTTATATGAGTATTTCTTTTTGGAACCAAAACATCAGCAGAAAGCAATACTTCATAAATGCCTGTTAAAAGCAATAACGCACGATAATCAGTACCACCACTCAGTGTTTGATACTTACTTAATACTTTGTATATAGAGTAGTTCTAATAACTGGCCTGACTCAATTCCTTTCACTATGCCATGCTGTACACATGTTCTAACAAAGCTTCAATGTGGTCTGCCAAAGTCTGAAGGACTTCTTATATATGAAGCTCTGGATTAGACCCACACAGAATAATATTGACAAGTGATCTACAGTTAACTGTAACACTAGAATCTCCAGTCTTTACTGGATGCAGGGGGAAACCTAGTTACAAAAAATGAGGAAAAGGCAGAGGTGCTTAATGCCTTCTTTGCCTCAGTCTTTAGCAGCAAAACCAGTTGCTCCCTGGATAGCCAGTACCCTGAACTGGTGGAAGGGGATGGGGAGCAGAATGTGACCCTCACTATCCGTGAGGAAATGGTTGGTGACCTGCTACGGCACTTGGATGTACACAAGTTGATGGGGCCAGATGGGATCCACCCGAGGACACTGAGAGAACTGGCAGAGGAGCTGGCTAAGCTGCTTACTATCATTTATCAACAGCCTGTGCTATCGGGGGAGGTTTTTGACACCGTTTCCCACAGTATTCTCCTCAAAAAACTTTCTGCTCGTGGCTTGGACTGGCGTATGCTTCATTGGGTTAAAAACTGGCTGGATAGCCAGGCCTAAAGAGTCGTGGTGAATGGAGTCAAATCCAGCTGGAGGCCAGTCATTAGAGCCATTCCCCAGGGCTTGGTACTGGGGCCAGTCCTCTTTAATATCTTTATCGATTATCTGGATGAGGGGATCGAGTGCACCCTCAGTAAGTTCACAGATGACACCAAGTTAGGTGCTTGTGTCGATCTGCTCGAGGGTAGGAAGGCTCTGCAGGAGGATCTGGATAGGCTGCACTGATGGGCTGAGGTCAACTGCATGAAGTTCAACAAGGCCAAGTGCCGGGTCTTGCACCTGGGGTGCAATAACCCCAAGCAGAGCTACAGGCTGGGAGATGAGTGGTTGGAAAGCTGCCAGGCAGAGAAGGACCTAAGAGTATTGGTGGATAGTCGGCTGAATATGAGCCAGCAGTGTGCTCAGGTGGCCAAGAAGGCCAACGGCATCCTGGCTTGCATAAGAAACAGTGTGGCCAGCAGGGCTAGGGAGGTGATCGTCCCCCTGTACTTGGCTCTGGTGAGGCCACACCTCGAGTACTGTGTTCAGTTTTGGGCTCCTCGCTACAAGAAGGGCATGGAGGTGCTCAAAAGAGTCCAGAGAAGGGCAAGGAAACTGGTGAGGGGTCTGGAGAACAAGTCCTACGAGGAGCGGATGAGGGAGCTGGGCTTGTTAGTGTTAGGTCAGAGGTTGGACTCGATGACCTTGAGGTCTCTTCCAACCTAGACAATTCTGTGATTCTGTGATTCTGTGACTAAAGCACTTGCATAAACTACAACAACCATAAAGCTTTCTCTGTTATTTTTCACGTGAAGTTTTAGATTAAAGATCTCCAGAAAGGAATAATACTTGCTTACAATTTTAAAGCTACTTGTTAAAAGAAAGAAGATAGTTTGATTTGTTTATGTTTTGTTTTGCTTTAGTTTTTTAATTATATGAAACTACACCTATTCTTTCAAATATACTTTTCAGTCTAAACAAGATGTACTGCCTTTGAGTGCTGCAAAACCAATGACACCATCAAAATGTTTACCATATTGTATGGAAAAACAATTTATTAACATAAATCAGTATGTGCACTTTATCTCAAATTATTTTTATTATAAGATACAGATCTCAGTAATACCCTTACTAATACATGCTAAAAAGCAAATCTTAGCATCAATCTCAGTACGCACAAAATAATTTTATGAGCCTCATCATCATCATTATTGAAACCCTATTCTCCACCTCATAGATATGTTTATTCCTTTCTTTTTACTGAGGCAAACATATAGTTTTTGACTACAAGTTCAGTTTATTTCATAAGGACAGGAAAACCTTTGGGTATGCATAATTAATGTTTTACAAATAAATGCAATGTGACATACTCTCATGTTTTCAGAATACACCATAAGAATCACTGCTGGATCCTAGCTTTTATATGCATACGCACCTGTTGTTAAAAACTACTGTTGAGATTCGAAGATACTCAGCAACTTCAAGTTCAAATGTTTACATAGAACCTTTCGAACAAAAATATTTTATCAGACTGAAATGTAAGCTCTAACTCTGAACAGCCTTTATTGCACCCATTTTTCAGGGCCTAAAAATGTGCAAATGTCCTTTTGAAAACTTAGTCCTTCACTTTCAAAAACTACAGCCCTGCAAATAGCAGCTGTACGTGCTAATTTTGTCTTCTGAAAATAAAGCTGACTAAATACCTCCAAAGTATTATTGAGATTTAGTGATCTTCAAAAGTTTTTTCCCCGTATCTTTAATTCAGACACATACACATCAATGTAAATGTGTGGTTTAATTCCATGGTGAATTTGGCCTGAAATATAGATTAACAAAATTGGAAACAGCTGTGCAAGAAACTACTTTCCTCTTCCATTTATAGTATTGTATCCCAATATAAACTCCATCATTTTAGTATAAAGTGACACCCCCCACTCTCTCTCCTCATCCAGATGTTTATGGATTTTTAGTTAATCTTCAGTGAAATTGCCAAAACCAACAAAAAGTCTTAACATGTAAATTCAACATATTGTTTCATGCTCATCATGGCCTTTTCTGCATCAGTGCCAATCCTCATTAGATTTCAGATGTACTTTGGTCGACACTGCTACAGAAAAGAACTCTGACTCATCATCTCATTGTGGGTTGAGTTTTTATTTAATTTTTTTTGTCTGATTCATGAACTGTTTTTTTGAAATTCTAAAAATGGTTCATGAATTGCTTGGGAGATGAGAAAATTAATAACAATGATCCAATTTACTGTACATTGAATTGAACTGATTATCATGCAACATACCGATAGACTTTTTCATAGCAAATAAGTTCTACAGACAGAGGTTTTGTTTCCCTTCATACTGGACATGTCATTATACTGTAAAATAATCATTAAGCTCTTAGGCCAAGATCCAGCAAAGCGCTTAAGCACTTGCTTAATTATAAGTTTACACAAACTCTGAAGTGAAACTATAGAAGAGTCAAATTATATTCTTTATTATAGCTATGACTTGAACTTTAGCATTATGCATATACTTAAATGTTTTAGTAAATCTTTTGCACATTTTAAGATGAATAGTACTATATAAATTCATAATGTCATGATATTTTGTAGACTATTTGCATATTTATTTATATGGAAATATTTATCTTTTTTTAGAATGTCTGTAACACTCTAAAATTGGCCTGTCCCTGGCAGGTCAAGGGCCTATGTTCACCTCCAGCTGATTAATACTAAAAATTGCTAGTTATCATATTGGAAATAGCTTTAGCATGCTTGACTTACCATATTTTTGGGCAGTACTGCATTCATACAATTAAATACTGCATTTGTTTTTCAACAGTTATGTTAGATGATTCTCTTGTGGGAGCTGATTGATCCACTTGCTTATGCAAAATATAATTATCAGAAGCACAAAGAGCTAGTTTGGGAACTTTCATTTTTAGCATAGCCAGTGGTATGTGCATATATTACTCCTATTCTAATAAGTTCTGTAACCTAATAAGTTGCCTTAGTCATAACCTTTCAATGCGGTAATTTTCTTCTAAATTATTGCTTTATGTGTGTAGCCTGTTTATTAATTGGAATAGGAAAAAAGCCTATTTTTTTTATATAAGCAAAAGAAGGTATTTTTTTGTGTGTAGACAGGCACTGCAGTGTCGTATATGACCATGCCTAGCATTTAGGCAGCTAAGACTTGCGGAGGATTATGGAATCCTGAGCTAAAGGTTGAAAATCACTGAAGAGCTTATGGCACTAGACATAAGTCCAAACTAAAAAGTTGGTTAACCGTGTTGATCAGGGAGCTGCCTACAACAGTGTGGAATCTCTGAGAAGAGATGCATGTGCCATGAGCGATGTTCCTCTCCATCACTTAGCCCTACCTTATTAATCAATCTTCTGTTTCAATATTTTTCTAATATGTTAATATACAAAGACTAGATAAATATTACCAAGGCACAAAAGACTTTTATATGAAAACCACCAAGAGGAATCACCTTTTCTTTTTTTTTTTCCTGTAACTCCAGAGAGTTAATTTTTAAAAAGAGGGACATTACTTCTACAGTTTAGTGATTTTTGCACCAGCTAGTGCATTTGGTATGGAGTCAGCTCCTAAAGGAGTGAGTTGAGTGTTACTGAGGTACACTTACTAAATCAGACCCTTAAAGGATAAACAGGATCACTGGGATGTGACTTGGGTGTGATAGATTCTGGTCAGGAAATTCTGGACAGATATTTTCTTTATTTCCGGGGCAAAAACTTTTGTTGTTATTGTTATCCCAAGATAGTAAAGTATTTAAGCATATGTACTTACGTATTTAGTGAGTTTCTTCAAAGGCAGCAAATTTGTCTAATGTTAGACTGGAGACTCCATTGCCCGATACAGGCTCACAGGGTAGGAGCTTGGTTTATCCTGTGGCACCAATACACACCTTAAGATATCCTTACAGTGTTATTTGGATTATGACTTCTGATCCAGAATTTTACTGTTTTCATTTTCATAGCAACTGCACAGCTAAGAACAAATGTCTACTCTGAAAACTCAGATTTCACTTAAAATTTGAGAGAAAGAAGATCAAATTATTAAATGAGATTAGCATAAAATTTCAGAAAACTAACTGAGTTACACTGCTCCTGAAGATCAATATCCCATGACAATGAGCTTTGATAAATTGGTCTATCTGAATATCTATTCTTATGATTTTCACAGCGTGTATATAATAAATGAATATATAGGCTGATTTAAGAAAACCTCTCATGCTATCTCCATTTCATGGGATACGTTTGCACTACAGTAAAATCTTTTTTTTTTTTTTTTTTCAGTACTGTAAGTCTTCCACTGAGCTATGTGTATAGAACATCACTTCCTTAACTGGTAAGATAAATACTCAGGAAAAAGCATTGTTCTCTGTTCAATTCTGTTTAACTGATTTCTTTCCATGGTACCTAAACAGCTTCCAAAGTTGCAAATTATTGCCTGATCTAACATGTAATAATGACAAAAGGTCTTTAATCATAACTTAGTTATGTATATATATAAATGTATATTTATAAATAAGATGTAGCATGTAAAACCTCAACTATAAGTAATAGAAACAGATATGAAAAGAAAAAAAATAAAAATGAGGCATGTGATAATGCAACATTAGAAGAGACATAAAATAATTTTGAGAGAATCTGTCAGGATTATTTCAGACAGAACTCAGAAAATACTGTACATTGTATGGAACAGAAGCAGCGCTCAACAGGTAATCTCTATTCTCAATAACAATTCTTAATTTACTCTTCTTTATTTAATTAATTCTCTATTTAATTACATTTCAGTAAAGTAAGGTCACTTGCTTTATTTAACTTTTTTTTTTTTTTTGCTGTTTCCCCCCACCTCGTTCTGAGTATGAAACTCATAGGATTACAGACTGTTTTTCTTTAATGCACTATGAATAAAAATTCTGCTTAACAAATACCATGTCCAGAAATTCTTATCACTGTTAACTAATTCATGTTAGTTAAGACATAGATGAGGATCCCTTTTCATCATGCACTGTGCAAACTGTACAAAAAAAAGTATGGTTTCTTAACACTGAAGAATTAACAAGAATTACAGGGAACACATTTGCTCAATTCTTTTGGGCTTAGTTTGCTTTAACAAATTTGCTTGCTTTGTTTGAACAAAGTCACTTACACAATCTTCACAGACCATGTAGCATAAAGACTTCTTTTGTGCGCTTAGTCCTACTAACATTGAGAATAAAAAAATATTTAAGTTTCTAAGTCCCATATATATTTATAACTTCAAGAATATATTTTGTTTTTGTTGTTGAATGCATTTGCATAGCAATTGCTTCACTGTTTCACACACTTGAGAGAATCCAATAGCCACAACAAAACAAACAAACAAAACAAAACAAAAACAAACAAACAAACAAACAAAAAAGCTTTTCCTCCCTCCCCCTTCTCTAACTTTGAAGAAGGCAGAATACACATTAGGGAATTTATACTGTATTCCTTTGGCATTTGTCAGCTCAACACTATTTGAAAAATAAAACAAAAACAAAGCATAGCAAAGGACAGTGCTATACTTCAATACTCTGAGAACAGTATTAGCTGTCTGAATATTTTTTCATAGTTATCTTTTTTAGGACTCACAAGTGATTGCATTTTATTTTTCCCTCATAAAAGTATTCTGAAATTAGACTCATAATAATGCTGCTGGACTGTGCATCTTTCTTGGTGCAAAGCAGCCATTTTCTGGGGATTCAAAGAAGTCATTGGAAAACGAAGAAAAAAATAAAAAGGCAGGCTAAGGTTTGTTTTCAGTGCTTCAATTAATTTTAGTGAAAAGACAAACAAACCTAACCCCCCTAAAGTGGGATGTCAATATAAGACAGACCAAGGAATTTAAAAGACAAAATGTATACGAAAAACAAAATACTTGCAGTTCTGCTAAACAAATTCTTAAATTCTGTATCAGTCCATTTGTAAATACAGTTACCATACAAAGACACGGTCTCACCAATTCATCCAAACTTTGGCAATACTATTACATATTTCACTTATAATTGAAAACAATCTTTGTTTTAAAAGTAGAGGGAAAGCTGCGAGTACCTGAACTGTACAATGTTTATACATTCACGTATTTATTCCCAATGACTTTGTCATGCAAGTCAATTCAGCTCTGTATGCATACACAGTTATCCATTATATCAAACATACTGCATGAAAAAGTACATAACTACAAGTATGTAAGTACATACTTGGAGGCTTCTTCACATACAAATGTCCTCCTATAAGTATTACCAACCCTTTCATGAATTAAAGATAAATGAAAGAATTTTAAGTAAAACTCTTAAGGCAATTTAAAGAGAAAGTTCAGTTAAGATCATTTTTTTCAACAAAAATAACTCTATACCATAGGAAAAAAAAAAAAAGCTTAGATTTTTGATGCACTAAAGCATTTTTCCATTAAGAATTCTCCCACAGCCACTCAAATTCTCAGAGGAATTTTTCCTTTTTTTTTTTTTTTAATTAGAAAAAAATTTAATGTCTATTTTAACAGTTGCACCAACTTAACTATGTCAACAGATCAAAATGGATTTGCCATTTTTCAGGCCAGGAGTTCATTATTATATCCATCATTATTTTTCATAATGATAAGTACTATCTTTATTAAATGTTTGAGTCAAAGATCAGTAGTTTTTATGGTTCTAACTTGCATTATTTTATAAACATAAAATAATCTTGCATCTAAGCAGGGTTAGGCTGGATTCTCATATGCTTACTGATAACATACGCACAGTTGACCAAAAAGTGGTATCAATTTTTCCAGCTAGTACTCTATCCTCTTAATGCTACATCATAAGAACTTCAAACCTTGAAAGTGTCACCAGGTGACACCGATTGCTTAATTGTATTGACTTTTTGTTGACCATAAGGGTGGCTGACTTATTTATCAGCAACAAAGGCATCATGGTTTGGTGAATGCTTGACATCAAGAAATACAGAACATGTAAAAACAAATGAACAAACAAACAAAGACTTTCTAATGTGTTATTTTAATTTCAAACTCTATTTTATTCAAGTACTGAAGACAAGAGAAGGCCTTTTCCCATCAGCATTTATGTAAGAATTCAGAAAAAGGTTATAGAAAATGTTCAGAAGAGCATTTATAACCATGTTCAGCAACATCAAGTAAGACTTCTCAGAATCACAATCTGGGACATAGGCAGATATGTTTTACCTTTTTTTTTTTTTCCTTTTTAACTTTTTTCTTTTGCTTCCACATTTTTAGAAACATTTTTCGTATGATAATTCTGAATGGTTCCAGTGTCCTTAGGTAATTTTACATACTTTTTTTTACATAATTTTACATAATTTACATACATTGGGGAAAAAATGTAACAGGTTTATTTTTAAAATTTTTTTAAAAATACAGTATTTAGGGCAAGCACAAACGATGGATTGGTTAGATTAACTTTCTAAGACATGCACATAAGGATACAGCATGCATAAGGATCTGTGCTGTGTATCTTCAACAACAATAGGTACTACTTGGTGAAATAAAATGATTGCACCTACTGAGTTTTCAAAGCTTAAATCATGCTGAAGAGAACAAGGATTTTAAACACTGATATAAAATTGCAGATATACTGAGCTTATTTACCAGATCTTGACACTGATAACTAACGTTTGTAAAGCAACAGAATAATCACATTTTTATAGGTGTCTCAATGCTGTGCAGTGCAGTATGCCAGTAAAACAAAAACAACTGTTTGAATAATTCAGTGCAAGTTTGTGACTTGCATTAAGTGTGCCTTCTAAGACACTCTGAAAGATTAAGGTGTTCATTCAGTGCAATGCACTCCACTCCACTCACGTTGTAAGGGAACCCTTAAAGGACTAGAAAGAACTGCTCACAATGATAATGAGAGTGGGTCTGATGTGATTAGAAACTAAGGTACAGTAAGTAGCTGTGTTTTAGACCTAGTGTCAGAACACTGGAAGGTATAAAAATGTGAAAATTAGAAGGGAAAATTGAAAAATTTTAATTGTAGAAGTGACAATATGGGCATCAGCAGATTTATGCCACAAGGAAATATTTTTATTTTCACTACTTGTAGGTACAGAAAAATTCCCCAAAGTATTTTAAAGCCTCTATACATGTAAAGGAGGATAAAGTTCTTCCTTACCTGAAAAGATTACTCTGGCAGGTGATAGCAAACTTATGATGGCACTCCACAGTGGTTTAAAATGTTGATACCTATATTCTGTATGAAATGTTTCAAATATAATTCTGAATATAAAATGTCATGTCTTTATGATATGACAAGAATATATCCACAATTAATCACTCCAAAAATATATACACTTAAACAAAGTATAAATTCAGTGTGAGGCTTCACTTTTTTTTTTTTTTTCTTGAAATACAGATTGTTAATCTAAGTTTTTCTTTAAATTAGACCTAAAGTGGTCTAATTTAAAGTGGTCTATTTTAAGGATTTGAGATTAGCTTCAAAAGATTATGGATAATTACAATTTTATCCAATGCAAGGATAATTTCTTAAGATGAAATATTGAAATAGGCATAAACCTGAAAACTTTCAGTTGGAATCTCTGGCCAGTTTTTCAGAGGTTTATGGTCCTACAAGAATTACTGCTGAATGTAACAAAGGTTAATTTTCACTAGAATGCAGGCTGGTCAGTAATGCTTTGCCTACTTGTTTTATAAACGTTACGTGGCTGAAATTATTAATTACCATCTAATTAATAGCTATATTGCCACAAAATTTTGCTTTATAACTTGGAATCAAGTAAGGAATATTGACCATTAAAAATTCAATCGAAAATATTGGCAACTGCAATTCCTTTATGACAAAATACATTAACAAAGTATGTATTATGGGCCCACAAGAGTGACTCCAGCTAAAGTTTTTTTGAGTGCAGGATTTTGTTGTGTTTCTGTTTGTCTGTTTGTTTGTTGTTTAATAATGGATCTGATTATGAAAATCTGACTGTTTTGAGAATAAAACTACTATTTAGCTCAAGTTCTTGTAAGCTTCCTCAAGCCATTTTATTATTATTTTTTTTAATTTCTGTTAAATATTTCTGAGGCCTTATTTAATACAGGCATTTTACAACTTCTGAACTCACATCTGGGTTAAACTGCTTTTAAGCAAGGCAATGAGTCATGCAGGCACTCTTTTTTTTTTACTTTCAGTAATGTTGTACCTTAATGTTCTTATTACTTCAACATGGTTTCATGCTAGATTCACTGAATATTACTTCAGTCTGCCTAGAACAATGATGAACAATTATAATTATTAGGAGGGCATCTCCTTTTATCTCCTTGTCAGTACTGTCTACTGTCTTCTGAACTAAACACAACAAAAACTACAAGTTTGTCTAAGAAAAAGCAAGTTTCAAGTAGTAACACATTGAGTTGTACTACATATCAGGAAAGAGCTGCTATTTACTGAGCATACACCATGTAATTCAATGGAAAAAAAAAAAGAAAAAAAAGTGACAGGTAAATGCTTCATGTAACTTCCATTGCTAGCCAGTCTTTTCTTACTGGCCAGTTTTAAACCTGAGACGATCTATTTCCACATGAGATGTGACTTTTTAAAAAATTTGTTTTCTGATCACTGTTTATAATATTAAGGTAGCCTTTACAAAATCCCGTTATTATTTTACAGATGGAGATGACATTTAAAATTCTACTTCAGAACAGCACTGCTTGGAAAAATATAGACCCCAGCTCAGCAGCAGTGTCAATAAATACTCTAAGAGATTTTTATGTAGATCTTACTTTACTTTATATGCTTGTGATGCTAGCTACTACTGAACAAGAAACATGACAAGAAAATTATGTACAAAAATTCCCCAAACTACACTGTCAATTTCATAAAAATGTTTTTAATCCAAATCTGCAGTACTAGAGGTAAAGTTTTGTGAAACACAGAGAGAGTAAAAGCATTCTTAATTTTTAAGATGACAATTTTTGCCTAAACTATGTCACTTTTGTGAAAAGACACAAACTGCTGTTCTCATTTTGGCAGTTTCCTACTTAATGAAACATACAAGTATCAATAAAAGACTTATTAAATGAATTTAAGGCAAACTGTATCATTATTTTGTTATTCAAACATTTTAAAAACTGCATAAACCAAAGATGTAAGTAATACCTAGTTAATACATGACTTTTCCACTGAACTTCTGAAAATAGTTTAATATTATTTCTCTGCCACAGTATTTGCAGTCATAAACACATGTTAATTTCTCTGCACTGGAAAAAAGTATTTCCATTGTGAGACCATATAAGCACATGAAGTCTTAAGATTTTCCTGTTTGTAAAAGTTTCCTTTTATTTACTTTAAACTGCATGTGGTTAGAGCCTCTTCTAGAGGTGAGTGCAGAAGCACAGATGAGAGCTGAGTGTTACATATAATCATCCAGTCTTGTAAACTCATGCAGAAAGATATAACTGTGGTTCAAGAACTCCTTTTGACTGTATACCTTCCCTTCCTCCATCTACAGGAGGAATAGTTTTAATAGTTTGCGCCAGATGTGCTGAAGAACCAAATCAATAATTACTGTGCACTCAGCTATTTGGGATGTTATGTCATCCCTTAACTATAATATTTTGGAAAATACTCATTATTATTAATTAATATCTTAGTACCTCTATACTTCGGAGAAGAAGGATAATTTATTAAGTATGAAGTAAAAGCAGAGTGCCTTAAGTTTAGTACTTCCAAGACATCTTAACAAATAAAGTATAATATCCACTTACAAAATATAAGTCTGACAGCCAACATACAAGGGAATAGCTATACAGACCACTGAAATGTCTGAATAAAGGCATGCAATACTGTTACATATAAAGTGTTACAGTCACACACAAGCCAGATCAGCAAAAATTACTTGGTTCCATAACCAGTGGACCTAACTTTGTATGCTTAGGATTTTTTTCTTTTTCAATTTATATTATCTAACTCATGCTGTGCACTAAAAGTTCAAATTTAATGTTGCTTGGTGTTATCACCAACAGTGGCAGGGGAAAACTATCACCAACTCAGACAGCTGTATATAGCACCTTGAAGTGGCTTGTTTATCATTACTGGCATGAATTTCACAGCTTAGATACTTGTATATAAAGCAACATGAAATAAGAAACATCCTTTATATATAATACCAGGTAAACGCCAAATAACCTACTTCTATACTAAACACACAGCCCCATATTTCTAAGCAAGTTAGTCACTTTAATTTATTTTTCTTGATTATTTGAATTATCTTGCTTCAGTCTTTACTGCTAAGATAAGCCCTCAGGAATTTCAGACCCTGGAGACAGGAAAGGATGTCCAGAGAAAGGAGGATTTTCCCTTGATCAGAGGACCAGGTCAGAGATCATCTAAGCAAACTTGACATCCACAGATCCATGGGCCCTGATAGAATGTACCCATGGGTGCTGAAGAAGCTGGCCAATGTTATTGCTAGACCACTCTCCATCATCTTTGAAAGGTTGTGGAGAACAGGAGAGGTGCCTGAAGACTGGAAGAACGCCAATGCCATGCCAATCTTCAAACAGGACAAGAAGGAGGACCCAGGCAACTACAGGCCAGGCAGCCTCACCTCAAGCCCAGGAAAGGTGATGGAATAGCTCATCCTGGAGGTCATCTCCAAGAATGCGGAGGGTGTGGAAGGTGATCAGGAACAGTCAGCATTGAATCACCAAGGGGAAATCATGTTTAACTAATCTGATATCCTTTTATGATGAGATGACTGGCTAGGTAGATGAGGGGAGAGTGGTGGATGCGGTCTACCTTGACTTCAGCAAGGCTTTCAACACTGTCTCCCATAACATCCTCATAAACAAGCTCAGGAAGTGTGGCGTAGATGAGTGGATGGTGAGGTGGATTAATAATTGGCTGCATGGCAGAACTCAGAAGGTTGTGCTCAGTGCTGAGGAGTCTAGTTGGGAGGCTGGTAGCAAGCAGTGTCCTCCAGGGGTCAATACTGGGTCCAGTGTTGTTCAATTTATTCATCAACAACCTGGACGATGGAATAGAGTGCACCCTCATTAAGTTTGCTGGTGCAATAAAATATAAAAGATATTACATAAAATATAATAAAAATAAAATATAAAAGATATTACAAAGGTATCTAAGCAAATTTTTAGTGCTGGTTCTTGTTTTCTCTGCAAGAGACACTCCACAGCACAATATCATGTGAAACACACATCAGGATATACACTGACATTCATCAAAGTGTTTTTATTTTTGTTTTATTTTTATGGCAATGAGTTCAAAGATCAGGTCACTTACAGATCATGTATAATGGTCTTACATGAATAATTTCATAAGACCTTATAAGTCTGTCATAGTCGCAACAGTATATAAACAGCATTTTGTGAGTGCACAGGAGATATCACAAGAGATGTAAGACCAGCAAAACACAAAGCATATATGTGAATGGACTAAGTTTTATTGAATTTTTAGCAAAACTTTTAAATATAGAAAATGGAAAAGTCTGACACCTTCAGATGTCCACTGCCTTTCATGGTTCCAAGCGCTGTACTTCTTATCAATTCATCATGGGTAGATTAAAATTATTCATGCAAGCTTTATTTATGTCTCAAAATCATTTAATTAATGACATAACATGAAGATAAAGTAGCATATGAAACTTCTTATGTGACCTAAAATGCCTACACGTTTTATCACCACAGCTATTAAATATTGCTGTATCATGTTGTCCATTTCATCTAGAATTTCAGACCTGTAAGAACAGTCCAGGACTCCCTGCCAGCTAATATGCTGATATTGATATTCCTCCTATTTCTTCTAGTAAATGGAATGATAGTTATCGCAACATATATTTCAGACTTCACATGCTTACTGAGATTCATAAAATTTTCCTTGGTGCTTCAGTTAGGCTGTGCATCTCTGTATGTATATCTGATAAACAGGAATCATGTATGCTGTTTTATGTATAGTATAATTATAAACTCTATATCTAATTGAAGTGATAGTGAGAAAATACACAATAAAGAGCAACATTATGCCATTAAATTTTTCCAATAAATAAACTATTTACTGCCTTATCACTTACTGTGATTTTAAGGAAATTAGTACATTATATTGATACAAAAATTAAGTATTGAATTCTACAGCTTTTAAAAATGGGGAAAATAGCACTTGTGAGAGCATAATTGCAATGAAATTATGTATAAAGCAGAAAGAATAAAAAATTAATGTAAGACTTTCCTTATTTGCATATAGCACTGCAGGGTAAGTATAAAGTATTTCATTTGAAAAATAGTATGCAACCTTGTGCATAACTAAAAGCAAAAATAATGTGCAATATTAAGCTGGATATTTACTGAATCGAGTGATTAGCAAGAAAGTCTTTATTTGAGGACTATTTTTATTCAAAGTAATTGCTATTTGAGGAAAATATCTGAGAATCTTGCATTTTGAGTTTTTCAGACCACTTCATGTGTAAATGATGTCGTGCAATTTGGCCCTAGAAAATGTAGCGTGTTTTGATAAAAACAGTAGTCTTAAGAGAAAAAAAAAAAAAAAAATATATATATATATATATATATATATATATATATATATATCATGCTGTGTGGTTCACCTGATATATTCTTTACAATTTAACTCTTGATCTATAATCTTTACTTCAAAGTAACAATTCTAAAAAGAATTCAGAATCTAAAAAAGTCATCACAACATGCATTACATACACTTACTGTTTTGGACTTGCCAAAATTCCTATTACTAATTTACTACAACAGTAATGAAATCTTATTACATCAATAAAAAGAAATAGGTGTTCATCAACAACCTACATCATCTTTTGCCTACAGTTGCTAGTATCAGTCTTACAGAGCTGACAATTTAGACAGAATGCATCAGCATAAATTTTAAATTATGAAATGCAATATTGTAAGACCTTGTCTACTTTTATTATACAGGAAATTAACCTCTCTGAAAAGAGTAATCTGGATATCCTGAATATTTAGATGATTGATTTAGCCTGTTTAAGAAATAAAGTATTGATATAAACACAAAGCCTTAAATATGTAAGAAGTAGAAAGAAAAACGTTCAATACCATTGACAGTCAAAGCTTGTACCAAATTACATTTGAGTGCCAAAAAGCAGTAAAAATATTCTAGAATAGCAGTGGAGACCTAAGTGCTTTACAGATCTGCTTTTAGAAAAATGTCAAGAAACTGGCAGGAGCATACAGCTCCATGAAGTGGAGGGACAGGATACTGTGATATAAAACCAGCAGCTAACACTGCTAGGGCTAGTGTCCAGGGTTAGGGCCACTCAGAAAGACCAGGTTTATATGGTCAGGCTTAATCTAAAGCAAAAAAATCCCTGATTCCAAACATTTGGAAAATACTGTCCTATGAAGTTTGCTTTGCTTCTAACAAATATGAAAAATGTACATATTTACAAATATGTACAAATCTACAAAATCTAAATTTGTAAAATTTACAAATTTACAAATCTACATTTAATAAGAAGTAGGGGGGACAGTAGAGTTGATTTGAACAAGAGGTTGCATAGAAATTTGAACAATATCATCTAGATTGGTTAGATAGACATGATTTTGGTCCACCTACATGGTAAGAAAAATATTAAAAGAGCAAAAATAAGGTTTTATATGATTGTATTTTGAAAACCTTTGCATTGGGAGTGCTATCTCACTAGATAAATTTGAATGTCACATACAATTCAACAACAATATTGGAAGTGGCAGGAAGAAGAAAGCATTCTAAAGCTCAAATTATCATTGCCTAATATAAAGCATAGGAACTCAGACTCTCTCTGCCTGCTTGTTAAATGCTCTAATTGTTGTTTACTCATTTTGTTGCTCAGCTTGTTTGTTATTATTGATTTTGTTGCTGAGTATTTTGTTGCATTTTGTGCCTATTGTGGTTTGGTTTTATTGTGCATTTTAATGCAAATGTGTTCGTAAGAAATGATTCTGTATTACTGTGAATTTTTTTGGGTTTTGTTTTCTTTCCCTTAAAAACTTTGTATCTCAAATCTACTCTGCTGCCAAATGGACCTCTGTATCACACTTGGCTAAGTGACAAGATTATACTGGTTGATGAATGTACTTCAGGGTATCTAAATAATATACCAGTACAGACAGATTGTATAAATGTAAATAGTCCTTTGATCATTCTCATCAATGCGTATGGCTAGTAAACAAACTGCATGGATTTTAAAAAGTACCAAGACTAAGTCAGAGAGTAGACTAGAGTCTGACCCATTTTGCAATCTTAAATTCTGCTCCTGGAAACTACTTAGTGATGACAGACCTCTGCATTCATGTGGAAACTTGCAGATTGCAGTATTTGGGAAAACCAAAAATGTGGTAATTTAGCATAAACTTCTTTTTGCCTATCATTTTAAAAGATATCTAACTTTTCTCTGCTTGTTTCCATTGAGCATCAACTTTCATTTTAGTAGCAGTCATAATTAATATGGATTTTTAAAGGAACAAAAAAAGGCTAATCCTTCTGGGACAGGCAGATAATATCTACAACAGTGTGCAGTCTACATGAAGGCACTACCTTGAAGATGGATAATACATTTTCCCATAAATAATTTCCCATAGACTTTGGGAAATAACCCGGTAATTGACATTTTAAAAGTAATCACGAATCACATTGCTAACATAAAACCATACAACTATATATCCTATGGCAGACCTACATGCATATATCTGCTGACAGCTTTCTGAAAAGTGAAAACATTATCCTAAAGCCAGCTGTCGACCTACATACAGCCAAACTTAAATCTAACCACAGTTAAGCAAATCTGGATTATTAGCCATGATATTTTTTCCCAAAAAGTGCTTTCCTTGTGAACCCAAGAACATACAGCAGGAATATTAACAAAACTAGTACAGTAACAAAGTTGATTTTGTTTTGGATAAAGAGAAAATGGAAAAACAAAAATAACTTTAAAAATTTTATCATTACTGCTTGCCTCCTAAACCAGGAAGACCTAGTTTTTCCTGGATTTGCATAGAAAGGTAAACTGTTTCTAACTCTTGCTCTCTCAATGTTTTCCTTTATGTTAAAAGGCATAGAAAAGTTGCTCAATGGCTCTGAAGAATGTGATGCACTGTTCTTGTACTTAAGAAGATATTATGAACTGAGATACATTAAGAAAATGCTATGAACTGAGATAGATGGGACTGGGCAGCATCCTTTCCCAAGTGTATGTTTGAGAGAAAATTATTATTTTTTCTTAACAGTCTTCTGGCTTTTCCCCACGTTTCCTCAGTTTTCAGAACATAGACTAACTTTGGGTTTGGGATTGACTTTCAGAAAATGTTCCAATGTTCAGTTAATGGATGGTGCTCGCAGAACAAAAGAATGCACTGCCAGCAGCCAGCTCAGAACAACTAAATATTTGGACCAAACCAATTGTGGGAAGCCTTTATTGACCATACTGAACCAAAATTTTAGTTAGATTAAAAGAACTGTAGTAGCTCAGCATTAAGAATTTGATTGAAGTGGTCATTGTCTTCTTTTCTTTCTCTCTTCCCTTCTGTATGGAGTTAGGTGCTAACTTTAAACTCACTTTTTAATGAAATGGTTCCATTAGAATGAGAAAGCCATTTTAGCACAGGCTCTAGCTAAATGTTTGTGTTGTAATGTATTGTTTTAATAACAGTTCTATGAAACATGCTTCTGCTAGAACCTGGATGGAGTTGACTAACACGTTTATTAAAAGCCACTACACGTTAATTGAATCATCAGTGAGAAGAGTGCATACTGTGTACCAAATTCACTGTGGGCATACTTGGTTACAATATGGTTAAGTGAAAAGTACTTTTGAACATAATAAATCCAGCCCCTGAGATTCACTGCGTTGTCTTTTACACTGTGTCATTAAATAGGTGTGCTTTAGAATACTAAGTTAAATGTCCGTTATCAACTAAGCAATATTTAGAAATTTTATATACTTTATAGCAGATTTTAGTATTGAATTCTGGTTCCAAATTCCTTTTGCTTGATTAAATTTTCCCCTGCAGCCTGTCTGTCTCTCCCTGATGCGTCTGACTCAGGAACTGGGAAAGAAGTGTCTTCTATCAATCAATGACAGAAAGTGCTGAATCTGAAGATGCTGACTGTGCGCCATGGAGGGCAGGCAGACTGCTGATAGCAGTCAAGGAAAGTGGAAAAAAATTCTATATGAGTGTTAAATGCCATTTAAAAAGTTTTCCAAAGATTAATCAGGAAGAAAAAATATGCTCATCAAAAGTGCAATAAAATAATTAACCTGAGAATGGCACTTACAGAACAAAATAAAAGAATTTTATTGCTGCTTACTGGGAGATGAACATTCTCCACTGACAATGAATAAAAAACCAACATGCATAATGATTGTCTTTTCAATATTGTATGCCAAATAAGATTTTAAATATTCCACAATGAACTGAATAGAGATGAAGTAAACATTACTACAACTGTTTAAGAGCTCTTAAACAAGGAGGAATGTTTACAGCAACATGTAACTTCAGTAATGATTTCACAGATTATAACCAATTTCCATGAAGAACTGTAGTGCTTTCCATTGCTGTGAGACAGTGATTATTATTCACTTTCATTGTCTATTAATTAGCTTACATGTAAAATAAGTGCAAAATTTAATTTGTAATAATTGTAGGCATGTCTACAGTGGCATGTTTAATTAAATTCAGATTTATACATCCTATCAAAAAATATAAAATTATCTTTCTAAGAAAAAGTGTAATTGGCTTGTTTAGGAGGAGAAAATCAACCTCATTATTTTCGCAGTCAGGAATGAAGTTTTCACTCTTCATATGCAGACTTCATATGCATTAAGTGTACAAAATAACTGATGCTCGGAATTGCCCATTTAAATATTGAACTTAGTTTTTATTCTGTAGTAGTGTTTCCTTTATTTTGAGATCTTTCTTTTTGAGACGTATTTCTGAAAATACTGGCTTCTTAATAAAATCTAGGGAGCTCCTCCATCAAAGAAGGGTTTGGCAAGGCCAAAATTGCACAGGTAGTGCCAACAGAAAAGAGCCATGTAGAAGAATAGGAACTGATTTTCTGCAAAGCCAATTGATTTGATAATTGTAGCCCATATTGGCAGACAAATTCAAGATGTCATTTAGCAGTGCTTTGTCAAGGTTAATGAATATGCTTGTCTCTGGCTAGTAAGAACAGCATCACTATGGATCACAATTAGCTTCTCACAATCATCTGTTGTTTACATTGCACAGAGCAATGTGCCATTTCATAGATACCAAACCACCTATTTTATGTTCTGTCCTATACAAGGGAACTTTCACATACATGTGGCAAATTGGCTGCACTGAGTTACCAACATGAAAATTCAGAGTTTTTAAACAAAAACGCTATTTAGGGAGTGGATAGACCATGGGCCAAAAGCTGGTTAAGAGCTTTGAAGATGAATTTCCAGCCAATGCATTATTTTCCTTTTGTTAGTGTTCCATTCAGGATCCTTGTAGATTTTCATACTGGGACTGGGGAGTTCCAGCTGAATCATTTTGCATTGGTCATAATCTAATTCTGTGAATTGCAAACCTTAACTTAAAATTTCAAATCATGTTTTTATTGAATTAGTTATGTTCCGTCTATACGCTGTAGAAAAATGTGACATTTTCAAATTCTGGGAAACATTATTTAACCTTATGTACACAACTAGCTACCAATCTTCCCTCCTTTTTAAAATTTATATATATATCTGCATATATATATATAAAACCTTAAAAACCTTGGTTGGTGTTCCCTCATTTCTTTAAACAATAACATACATTATTCTGTATATAAAAATAACCAAAGAATAAAATTGTATACATTGATATTTTCCATGTGAAGAAAACATTATGTACCAGAGTATTTTGTTAACATGTCTATTTCTCTGAACAAAAATCTATCTGCTCATTAATTTTTGTTGGTGCATTTTTCTCCCAATTCTGCAAGAAATTAATTACATTCTCATGTATACTTACAGGAATCGTACTTAAAATCATCACAAATTGCTTATGAGAAACAGAGAGCATTTGACCCATGCTTTGTGTTCAATAGTTGCTAGCTTGTTATTTTATAATCATGAGGGCCCATGACAAAAAAATAAATCACAAAGTAATAATCTTGCAAACCAGATCGTTCCTTCTACCTGACAGTGTTAGCATTATAGACTATTATTCATGTCATACATTCATTATTGCACTCTCTGTGAGACACTAGAGATCCACAGTACTGAATTGATCAAGATGGGTTATCAGATATGACAAAATATGGCACCATATGGTCCATGATTAAAAATCAAACTAAACTGTAGTCTATAACAAACTTTAATGTTAATTTATTTCTCCTGATAGCTGCCTAGCCACTAAAGACTTGGGTGATAAGTTTAAAAAACAAAACCCCATAAAATGTGTACAGTAAGAATGTAATAATTTACACTGGCTGGAAGTTCCATCACAAATTACTGCGTTTTATGATCTAATGTACCAAGTAAGTGAACAAATACAATTAAAAACAAAGTAATGTGCCTTAAAATGCACTTTATTCATTTGTTTGACAAGTATAATTTTGTTATGATAGTACTTCATAGTATACTTGTAAATGTTCAACAGTGCATTCGGCAAAAGTAATGTAGTCTAAGTAATGCTAGATTTCATTAAAATACAGTTACAGCATCTTCATCTAAAATGTAGAAATATTTCTACTGTATGGAAGTATATAGTAAATGTAGTATATAGTAAGCAATGAATTAAGAATTTACTTTAGCAAAATAGGTATATTGCCCATGAAAAGAATATCCAAACTCACTTATTCTTCCACCAGTAAGTGGGAGAACTTGTTAATTGACTTTTAAGACTAGTATTCAGTCCATGTGTTCACTACAAAATTCATAATATTCCCAACTGAAATATTGTTAATGTGGTTCCTTTTTGCCACCATGAAACCACTCCTAAAATGAACAGGGTAAGCACGGAAGACTGGATGAAAAATACAAATGAATCCTTGCTGGACAGTGAAAGTTAAATATTTTCTTCTTATCAGAGTTTTTCTAATGACAGAAGGAGAATTGGATTCTATTAAAGTTTTCCAGGGGTAGGTCTGAAAATGTGACTGTTTTCTTTCTTCGTGGAAAAAATATCATTTCCAAGTGGAAAAGTATGGAAAATAACTTTTTCAAAGAAAGAAAATTATTGCTCATCATGTTTCAATAGTAGCCATATCCTCAACACAAAGTTAAATGAAGTCTTAACATGTACATTATGATGGAAGCTACTAATGTGATAAGGAAAAAGACTTTATCTAGGGCTATCACACAACTGGTGCAAACTGCGCATTGGATCCAATTCCCAATAAAGTCTATAGCAATGTTTCCATTGATGTCACTGGCACAAGGTCAGCTCCTGCAGGGGAAAGCCTGGTCCTTCCAGAATCAATTGAAAGCACAACGGAGTCAAAATATTACACCCTCCTCTAAGGTACTGGTGACTAAAGGAATTTTCTTAAAATAGTTCACAACAGTTTCATAGTTTGGCTTTTTTACAGTATAAAATCCCCCCTCCTGTCACTGCCATTACCCTTGAGACAGGGTAAACTTTAAAAGTGAAGGACTGCAATTACGTGTCATTATGGTAACCAGGCAAGACTTGCAGCAGCTTTGTTCTGTGCCCAGAAAGGAAAAGTGTCTAATGTGTGTTTTGTCTTTAGGCCAGAAAGAAGTGGAGGGAAGGATTTTGTTACTGAAAGGCATGAGAAAACTCAGGTCAGTGCACAGTCCTAAGTCAAGAGAGGTTAGGATGGAGCACATAAACAATGCATCTACATCTTTAAATTCTGTTAGGTGAGATGTACTGACATGAACAAGGAATATGCTACCACCGTCTGCATTTTACTCTTCCCAACAAAACTATAGCTTATTTATGCACTGTGTGCAGATCTAGTCAAAGTAAAAGGACTTCTTAAAGAACTTATGAGAATCTTAGTCTGTTAAAATTAAGGTCTTATTTTTTTTTTTTCTTAAATATTTTTATTTTTTTCTCAGTAATCAGAATTTCAGAATAAAAATGGAATTTCTGCTTTGAAAAACATTCCTCTTTACTTGCAAGGGACATCTAGAGATCCCTATTCCCCTTTTTTTCCTTTTAATGTTAGGAACAGAAGAGAAGATGGACAAGTATAATAACTGCAATATTATTTTCAAATATTTATTCTTTTTTTCAGAAAAAAAAAAAACACACATTTTGAATGTGCCTTTTCGTATTTTTTAAGAAGATGAAAGACATTTTTTAAAGAGTTGTATTCTTTATCTTCATTTGTAAGGGAGGGTGAGCAGCCAGTTAAGCAAGAGCAACATGCAAACTAAGGAAATACATAGGTGTAGTCCTATGGATCTCGATCTACTCTTAGTTTTCTCTTCTGGTAATCTGGTTCATACTGTCACACTACTCTTGGTCATAGCTCTTGTAAGCCCACATTCCCATAAACTACATAAGTAGCATTTCTGTTGAGAATCAAGTCCCATACAACTCCTGAGAAACATTAAAATCCCTTCTTTTTAGCTTGTTGCTTCTTCAGAGATTCCAGCAAGATTTCTCCAGCTCTCACAAGTCTCCAGACATGAATTGATTCACACAAACAGTTGTTCAGAAAAAGCCTGTTCTACTGAAAGGCATGGTGCATTTTAGTTGCTCTTATTGTGCAGGTCTGATTAGTAAAGCCATTTTGCAAGCACCTGTCACTTTCGTAAAATTCCAAAACTACTTGTAAGAGTGATGATATATGCTTTTCTACCAACCAGTTCTCAAGAGAGTCAACTAAATAAGCAGCAAATCAATAAGAACTTCATTTTCAATTGTCTTATGCATTTTAGCTGTTTGGACAAACAGTGAGACATTTCCAGTCATTCAAGGTACAGACACATTATCAAATCCAATCTCTTTTCCAACAGGGAAGAAAATACCCTCAAAGGTGAAATTTTCAGCAGCAGTAAATTTGACACCGTTTTTATATAATCTACTAAGAAGCATACCAATCAGAGGCCACAGGAAAACCATTTTGTTAATTTATTTTGCAAACCCTCTCCTCCCCACTCACAAGAGGAGGCACGAAGGACCAGTTTGTAAGTGTGCTCAGTTTAAAGAGAGCTTCTGAGAGGTTATTCCACTTAAACATTGTGCATGTGCATACAACATGTAAATCCCTCGCAGCTCTCCTCCTTCCTTAGCTTAGACCTAGCTGCAGGATGGGAAAAGAGAAAAAGAAAAATGCTTTTACCTGGTGACCTCTTATTTAGTGTGTAGCTTCAATATATGATACAGTTACTGCTATTTGTATATAAGCAGAACGTACTAGTGGACCCATCCACACAAGAAGAGTAATAAGAGGACCACTAATGACTTAACAAAAGTTATTTCACATTTTGTGTTTATTAAAATAACTAGTATGAGTTATAGCAACACTTAGGAGTCAAGTTGCAGAAGAATACCCTTCTCTGGTAGGAAAAAAAAAAACCTAATCCCAAAGTCTTTTCTTGTTATAATGATCATGAATCCCAAGAGCTAAGATTAAAGGCCAACATAAATAGGTACAATGGTCTGGTCAAACAGAAACTGCAACTGAGTAGAACTGAAGGAAGGAAGCTATGTCAGAACAGATTCAGAAACTATGGCAGGAGTCACCCCAGGACATGAATGCAAAACTGCAAGGCACTGGAATTAGTCTGGAGCAGAAAACAGATCTGAGCACCAGCCAGGCATTGTAATATAAATAGTTGCTACCCTGCTGGCATGTGGAACTGACAATATCCCAAAGGTTTACGAAAATGAGAAGCAATGTGCATGTAGGTAGATACATTAACAGAATGGTAACTGAATAATGCTGGTCATCACAATGAACTTTCAATTTTATTTATTATTTTTTTAATGCAGTATAAATGAATAGGGGACAGGGAAGGAAGAGTCAAAGAAGGAAGGAGTTTTTTGTGAACTTGGTGGAAAAACAGGAGAAGGAAATATACTTGTTCAAAAGGTTAACAAGATAGATTAGAATAAAGGACTCCATTGACTGCTATTGTCACATAAAACATTAAATTTGTTCTAGAAAAACAAAAGTGGAGCCTATGGTACAGTGACAAGCAGGACAGCAGTATTTCACAGTTAGCAAAAAGAAGTGAGAGACTGGAGGACTTAAGACCTCTGTGCTAGTTTGTCTAGGCTTGAGGCAATTGTTTTTTACAGGAATTCAGAAAGCAACAGGAGAATTTGAATTTTGGATATAGATCCAGATCAGGAAAACAAAGGCAATTTGTCAGTACCAGTACAGAAAGTTGGATCCAATCTTAGAGGAAAAAATGTGAACTCAGAAGTGAGATGACCCATCCCAGGCCTTTCTGAACTGATACAAACCTAGGAAAACAGACTTTCACCATCCTTGGGATCATGAGTATCTGCCACAATAACAAATGTCAAATAGCACATCATTTATGCTACAAGAATAGCTACCTTCCTAGTCAACTTTAGAAAACCAAATAGAGACTTCCAGATTTACTTCCATACTGCCACTTATTCTGAAGAGCCTGGCCATTTCTTCAAACTTATCTCAATCATTTAAGCACTACGGTAGTCTCTGAGCAGACCAGAGGGTTATACTGACCTGAGAAAAAAGCATTTCTCAGTTTGAAAAAGTGTTAAGTTTCATTAGTTTTGTTGTGTGTTGCTTTGTTGGGAAAGAGTGGGTAGCAGAAAAGAAATGCTTGAACAACATATCAGAATTTGATGGAAGCCACATTTCCAGCACAAAGCTATCATCTGTTGAAAATCGCCTCGTACCAGCTGATGTGTGTGTTCTTTCATTTACTCCCTATCAAAAAAAAAAATATATATATATATATAACCTTGCTTTTCCTAAGACTAAATAACCATTTAATTCCTAAGCACTGAGATATCCATTAAGAACTCTCTTCCTGCTGAGCACAAATGTTACAACACTTCAGACCATACTCTGCTAACTTTATCTTGTTGCATGTGAAATGAATGCAGAAATCTTCTTTTTTTTTAATAATCACAGCAGAAATTCCTCTTTCTTACTAGAATGCTCTGATTAAATTATTGACTTTCTCATGTAAATCTAAGAGTTATATATCATGGAATTCAACTCTCAGGAAACTTTCCTGCTATTGTCAGCATTCACTACAGAAATGTAGTATTACTCTCCCCCAGTCTTCTTCCACAAGCTGCTGTGGTAACTAAGAATTAGCTGGTGTGAATACACTGTAATTCCTTTTTTGTTTGTTTTGTTTTTGTTTGTTTGTTTTTGTAAAAAATACAGAAATATTTTTTATTTTTTAAAAAATTGATCCTACAATACACTGCCTGTACATAACTGCTGACACAGTCAGACTAAAAGTTTATATCTATCATTATTACAATTAAGCATTTTGTGTTATAGTTGTGTTTACAGTCTCAAATAGCATTTGGTAAGTGGAACTATACACAGGTATGACATATAAAACTTATAAAAGAAGAAACACCACCTCACTTTTAGAAAATCGTCCCAGGAACAGAACTTACAAGGGCTATTTCTCCTAGGTTAAAACCTTTCTCCTAAAAGTAATATTTTGCCTTCTCATAAAGTATGCATCTTCCCCTTCCAAATGTGAACCTGAAAAACTCCTGTGATCCAATGACTCCTGTGATCCAATGTAACTAATATTGCATGTACAAGGCAGAAAGTATTTTGTAGTTGAGAATAAATTTAGCCACCTCTACCAAAGTAACTCCATTTTGGAATGGATTAAGCCATTAAGCTCAAGGAATATCCACTCCTTAAGATCAACACCATACATTAACTGAATTGATGATAATATTTGTGCACTCCAAAATCAAAGCAGTCTTCTGCAAGCTCATATTCTTTAAGTGATTTATTACTGAAAACACGCATAAGTATTTTTTCTCCTCCCGTGACTCAGTACAGGAAGACAAACTCACGTGACTTGTCTGTGAATTTTCAGTACTCCAGGAAAAATCCGTATCATCTGAAGTTATCCAGGTCAAATTCCTAGTTCTCTAAAATAACACTTAATTATTTACTTGTATCAGAAATGTAGGGACTTTTTTTTTTTCCAAAGAGCAAGCACAATAGAGACTGGTTCACATTTATTTTCATTCTATATTACAAGAGAAAATCTTATTGGAATAGTTGATAAATATGGTAAAAACATTTTTAATTTACTATATTTGTGTAGTACTGGCTGCATTTTGGGTACTATTATAATCCTACATCTGAAGTTGTTAAATGATATGAAGCCATCAACATTTTTAGAACAGTTAGTATCAATTTAATATTCTATTAATAAGATTAAGTTATTTTTAATTGTTAAGACAACAGGCCAACCCCTTTACAATTCTACATAGCAGCAGAGATTGATACACTATTATTGGACAAACGTTTAATTACATTAAATAATATATGGTATTTTGATAATACTTAAAGAACAAATTTACAGCAATACTTGACTGAAAGTACCAGGCTTAAACAAGATGTGGTAATGCCTTATAAAACTAGTAGTTATTTACTTCAACCCCCTAAAACTGCAAAATGCAAGGTGATCTACATTCAAGAAAGCTTAAAGGCTATACAAGACAAGAAAATTCATAGTTAAAAAACAGACATTTCCTTCAGCATTTCTCAACTTCCATGTCCCACATGGTGCGACATGTCTTTTGGCAGCATTATAAGAAGATTAAGACCTCAAGAATTAATTCATACATTTCAATAACAGAATGAAGAGGTCATGCAGATTTCACTTGTTCCTTTTAAGCTGCAGTTTATAACACAACTTTTGAAAAGATTTTCCTTTTCAGAAATTAGGTTCCCTGACAGGGTAATGTACACTAAATTGGTTTGGACTCAACCAAATTCTTGAGTAGTAATTCTACCTCATGAGACCCTTTCCAATTTATCTAGCCAAAATAAGTCTCCACACATATGAGTTTATATACATACAAGAATGCAGACATCATACTAATCTATTCCATTTTTCAGAAATGTAATTCATTTTATACCTTTTGTTTTAGTTGTCTTAGCCAGATGTAAGTCTTACTCAGTTTATTTTTTCTAAAGGATGCAGTAGGTGCTTACTTTATGCAAGACTTGTAATGGAGGACAAAAGGGGGGAGTTGTGTCAGGAGCAGGCTTTCAGTCACTCTGAGTATCACTGATGTGCGTGAGCTAGCTATATGACCACTGGAAAGCAATTTGTGCCCACCGGAGTATGTAAACAACCCTGGAAGTCCTAGCCTTTGAGACAAAGAATACATCAAACTTAGGGCAAATAACTTCAGTTATGAAAAACCTGATAGCCTTGTTTGAAGTTTCTTTGTTGCAAATTCAATTATACTAACACCCTTCTGGTTCAAACAGAAAATCCAAATGTATAAAAGCAACTTCTGCTTTATTTAACTTTTAGAATTTGCAAGTAAATTCAGCTGTTTAAACTATGTCTCATGTTATGTTGAATTTCCTTTCATAATAAATCCTGCCCCTCAAGGATATCTTTATCCCAAGTACCTATCCCGTAATGTAGACTATAATAGCCCTCTGTGTTAAGAGGAACAGGGACAGAAATAGATACTGTATGACTAAATGCTGATTGACAGTTCCATCACATGCTCAGCTCTTCTTAAACAAAACTGCAATAAAAAGACTTCATATCATACCACTCAAGAGATAGTAAAATAGTGTAAACAGATGTAACCTTGTGGAAGGAAAAAAATCTGCTTTATTATTATCATAACACACTGAAACATTATTTTTCAAATACATTAGCCAGAGATCAAATTATTCTGTGTCTAATGAGAAAGGAAGTGTTCCTTCTCAATTATCCATTAAAATGCTGTTTCTAAGAAAAAAAATCACATGGAAGACTCTTACTATGTAAATACTTTAAGGAAAATATTTTCATGGCATGTGGGAAAGAAACAAGAGGAAAACAGTGCAGAGACAGTGACTGAAATGTCTGCCAGGTATATATCCAAGACAGCTTAAAAGCCCCTATGAAATGAAACCCAGCTTTTGAAGCTGTCAGAGTTTGCCACCTTGATACATTATTGTACAAGTCTGAAGAATTCCTTGACAGAAGAACTTTTACAAAGAGCACCTGAGACACTAGGAAAAGCATAGGGCCTCTCTCACAAAATAATGGTTTATAATCACACACATGATAAAGAAATGTATCATCTTAGTGACTGACAGACACTCGTAAGTGCACAGGAAAGACAACTGCAGCCACCACAACAACTGGCTCTCAAGCCTGGCAAAAGACCTATCAACATTTCTGTCAGAAATAAGACCATTTACAAATTGGTACTTCAATTCTCTCTCACCCCTGCCCCATTTGCTTCCTGTATTTCATTGTCTTGTGTTAAAGCCAAAGAAATAAGTGCTAGGTAGAAACTTCCAGTCCATTAGGGAGCTTTAAACAAAGTTTGGAAATATCCTCAAAAATAAAATAAAAATAAAAAGCATGTTATTTTATTGCCTTTTTTGTCACCCATAAGTAGCAACATTCAAGAAGATATTTGTCTTAAGGAGCTAAAGGACCAAGAAAAGTAAAAAAAAAAGCCCTAAAAACATATAGATGGAATAAATTACATGGATGCTTTTTTTTAAAACCTTGGCAAGATCCTTATCAGCAACATTGCAAGACAGACTTTGAGATACAGATTAGTAGAAGGGAAACCTTAAAGTTCAAATGGAATGAAACATGAAAAACTGTTCTGAAAAAAAGGTACAGAAAGTACCAGAGAAAATAATGAGAAGAGACAGCTTGAACACGGAAGACAAAGGACATTATAAAATTTCCTAGAAATGTACATCTAGTTAAATAATGGCTGGACAAATAGGTAGAAGAAAACCCCTCTAAGGGCTATCAAATCTTCAAACATACACGTGACTCAGTAAATCCCTATCTCACAGATTACAGGATGCTACTTAGTAGAAATATCATTCAGTCTCTTGCCATATTCCCTAGCCATCAATATGGAAGACAAGTTCATTGGTACAAGAAACCTTTGGTCCAGTCAGATGCAACCACTTATGATAAGCAGGGGGACCAGGTAAGCAAAGATTTGAGGACAACCAAAAACCCTATGGATGGATTAATCATAACAGGCCTGGTCTATATACTCCCAAGTCTAATCATAATTATTTTTTTAAATGACAGTTTCTGCAGCACTTCATTCCTATTTGGTTTCATTAGCATCATGATTGTCTCTATTTACAATTAGACCATTTTATTTAAAATTTAAACATTTAAATCGTGATGCTTGTCTTTAGAAATTAAATTTACCATGTTACTGTCATTGCTCCAGTAGAAATTATGTTGCCATCCAGGGGGATGAGAATCAGTACATAAAGACTCAGGTCAGATCTCATTTCAGACTCTGGGCCATGCTTTATAACTAAATATGTAGTAATTAGAAATAATTTGCTAGATGTGATGGTTCATGCCTCTAATACCAAATACTTATGAAGCTGTGACTAGTGAAACAATCTCAGCTTTTTTCTGTCATACTTTTCACCTTAGGTAAGCTTATAAAAGTTTTGGGTAAGATTTCTTTATCAGCAGGGAACAACTAGACAACCCAGGAAGTTTATTATGATCATAAAAGTGAAAGTATAAACACGTATGGAGCAAAATGAATCTACCTGTCAATTATTTCCAGTTATTCTGCATAATTTTCTCCTATCTGTTGTGTGATCTTTCAAATGGTGTTCACTTGATCAAAGTAGATGCCTTATTTCAGCTGTATCAGACGTGCTCAGAATCCTAGAGGAAAAAGAAAGCCTAATAATCAAACAAGCCTAAAAATAAATGAAAAATCATGGAATTCAGACCAAAAAAAAACTTCATTGTTCTCTCACAACACTATTCAGCTTTTACTTAAGTGTACATAGAAACAAAGATACCTTCCTACAGTTTAATAACCTGACAATAAAATTTCACCTAGCCTAGAGTATCTTCTACTGTTTCTTAAAAAATCATATAATAAATGCTTTCCAGAGACACCACATATACAACTTTTCTGAATATATGGTTCAAGCCCTCCAAGAATTATGTTCAGCATTATTATGTGAAATTATTGCTCAAAGAGCTGGTCCAAACAGGAGCTACAGACAATTCCACTCCTGAAATGTATTTGTTGTAGAAATATTGTAGAAGTGTTCTTGACTGAAGAAAAATTATTCAGTTTGGCAAGTAGTTAACATAGTGCATGCACAGTTGGTATAATGAATCTGGAAAACATCTATGTCTCCCTGTATTTACATACACCTATTTTAGATTAGACAGATTAGAACTTTGGTTATTCTTGAGCAATTTGGATATCTGACACATTATTAAAGCTTGAGCTACAACAGTCCCAGAATGGGGGCTTTTCAATATACATAAATAGGAATCTTGTCCTGAACTCCTCAATATTTAACATTGTTTCAGCAAGATAAATAGCATAGTTAGGAAGTTTTTTATTTAAAATTAACAGAATTGTCTACACAGTAAAATCATCTGGACTCACTTCTACTTTCCTATTACAATATGTGAATTCCACATTCAGCTAGGAGAAAGCTTCTTATTTTGAGCACCTAGGTGCACCATCACTTAACACAATTTGACATTGAAGGAAACATGAGAATGTATTCACATGGGAGGGAACCAGAGATACAGCAAAGAGGTGATAAGACACACTTCCAAAGCAGCCTAGAGATTATATGTTGGGAAACAGGGGGAAGATCAAGCACTTCACAGGAAGATAGATATTTTCCTCTCTTGGTCAAGTTAATCCCATCCCAACAACCTGTGCTACATTGCTGATGCAAAAGTATACAAATCATAACAATGAGGAAAAAAAAAAGAAAAAAAAAAAAAAGATCCTATGGGCTAGAGTCAGTTTAGCTCTTTTCTTTCCAAAGCGTTTTCAACTATGAGCATGGTGTTGCTTATATGAGGTGACTGCTCTGGCAGATGTGTCTAAGGTCAGCACAAAATCTTCTTCTTCAGTTTCATTTTTCACTCACCATGTGTAACAAAAGATGAGCTAGAGTTAGCATTTTAAGGGACTTTTGAAAACATAGTATTGGAAAGCTCAAAGAAGTCATTAGCACTAATTCAGAGCCTCTAAAAACTAAGGGGTTTATATATATAAATATATATTTGTTTTGATAATGAGTGCTTTAATTCTCTGTCTTAAAAACTAAACAAAACCCCAAAACAGAAAAAAGCCCAGCACTGATGAGCAATCTTGCAATAACGAATCAGTGTGCATACATGAGGGAAAAACAAATGCAGTTGGGAAACAGATTTCGGTGTCAAGTTTCCCCAAGTGTTGTTATAAATATCAGGAAATTAAAAAATGCTCTTAAAATGCATGAACATTATTTAGGTCTTTAATCTGGAAGGGGCATGATTGATTTTGCAGGGTGGAAACTGCCAACTGTACCAGTGCCTGCAGATGGAAGGGGCCGGCACATAGCTGCCAATTTCAGGGAAGATATTTCAACTACTCTCTAAAATGGATTGCAAAAGCCTGTTGTCTTCTGCTTGCTCCTTCGGGCTTACGCTTCACGAGACATCTTAGGGAAAGAAAGGAATCCGTCTTTTCCGGAAACAGCTGAAGTCACAGAACATGACTATTTTAGGAGCACCGAATAAATGAAAAACCTAAACCTCTGAGGGTAACTGAGCCGCAAACTGAACTGGGAGTAACAGTCAACTAAAGCTTACTATTTACACTATGACAATTTTACACCGTAGAGGAAAATTGACATTTGAAGTCTAAAGCTCACTTTTCCATCCTTATATCTGAATCAAATCTTCGTGCAAGGAAGAATGAACATTATTGGAAACAAAACTACACTGGGTAAAACATACTTGGAAGTCCCTCTCACATACCAGAAAACAGCAAAATGACAAATGGGAGTTAAAAAAATGTTTCAAATAAGATCATCTTTAAATCCAAACACTCTTAAATATCAACTTCCACATTTGCATCAGATTTGAGAATATGATCATTGGGTGCTGGACAAAACATTTTGGATGTACAACCTTAGATGAGACTATCAGAGTTGAAAAGCTCCAAGGCACATTTTTACAGTCTCAAAGACTCCTCATTCAGCCATTACATTACTGTAAATGCAATCTTTGTTTCTATGTTTGTTTTTTGTTTTTGTTTTAAGCACCAAACCTTGCTTTTTCTGTTCTCTTTACTGGGTAGAAATACCCACCTCTCCTCAATTTTTATTTTTCCTTTTCCCCGTATTGTAAAATAATTTTCACTGGCAAAAGGAAATTCAGTAGCACAAAGTAAGCTTTTTAAGCCAATTTCTACACCTTTCTTCTTTCAAGGAATATCTTTTCCCTTTCCTTCTACTCTGCTCTGGAAACTGTGCTTATGCCAGCACCTTGTTAAACTGATTGCTGATTCTTTTGCTCTGGAATTTAGCACCACTACAGCAGGTTAGTAAGAGAGGCTGTCTCAAATATCTTGTGTTAAGGACAGATCTGAAAAGTTATCTGCACTCTGGAGTAAAGCTGGCAGTGAGAATACTAGAATGGGTATAAAGTGTCTTCAAGAAAATTGTCTTTACACCTGCATCCCATTAAAGGCATCTGAGTGGTATTTTGTCCCACTGGTTCTAGCAGGAGCAGAACTTCACCCTTACTTTAGTTCTACCAGTATAATACACATCTACACATGATGTGAGCTCTTTTTTCCCCACATTTTAAGTTTTTTTCCTTTATACTTCTCCACATTTAAAATTTGTATTTGCAGATTACTTGCAGACACTTCTGTCACTACAGAAACAAAATCACAGGCCCAAATTCATCCCCAGTGCACAAGACAAAGCAAGGTGCAAGATAAGCTCTCTGCTTTCTCTTTTTGAAACATTACTTTCATGCTGCACTGCAGTCTTGTGATATACACTCTAACATCGTTTGTTACATATTTCATACTGTAGTGCCATGCTTGATTACTTCAATCTATACAAAACAGAAACTGGCAGCCAGTCTCCCAATTTCTGCCAACTGTAAAGGTTAACATGTACGTTGGCATAATGTGGGTGTGTAAATAAGGGAATTTGTGTAGTCCTTTATTTAGCAATGTAAGAAAACATATTTCAGGTCGGAGATGAATAGTTTTCCTTCCCTCCAGGTGTCTATTTTCTATTTTGGAATTTTCAAGGAAGGGATTAAACATGCACAAGCACTACTTAGCAACAAAACACTAGGGAACCATACTGTGTGTACTATAACTTCATTTCATAAGACTATCATCACAAACTGCCAGTATTTCATCACTGCCAAGATGTCTTAGGAGAAAGACAGGAGAAGTCAAGGAAGTGGCTCTCAAGACACCCCCAATAAGCTCTCTGCCATCACTCAAGCCTCCCATAAGGCAAGTTCACCATCCCCAAGGATAATTAACAAATTTACTTCTAGACCAACAACCTTTTAAAAAAATGCCCAATCAAGTCATAAAGTAGGTTTATGTTTTGGATTTTGCACCTTTAGAAGTTCTTATTGTTCAACAAGCAAAGATACAAATCAACAATTGTCATACAAAAAAAATGGCTGTCAGTATAAAATAAAGCTACATGTGTTTCTCTGTTTGTACACTAAAATCTTTTCTAATCTGAGGCATAAAATTAGATTAAATGCATCCAGTAGAACTAATACGAATTTTCCCTTGATGTTTTATCCTGGACTTTCAGAAAATAAACAATTTGGTATGAATAAGTTATTTTCCAGTGAGGATAAAACTGAATGATTAATGTACCTGTTCCCTTTTGTTCACAAGCTTGGTTTGTTTAACAATCTATGGTGATGAATATTAACTAAAAAATACAAACAAGCATCCAAGAATGTTTGTCATGCTGATAAGAGTACCTTACTTGCCACCTTCCTGTGCTTATTTTATTGTCTCCCATTAATGTGAAACTATACCAGGGCATTCCTCTGATACAAGTATTAGAAAATGAAAAAATTTCAAGTCATGAAATATAGACAGTAGCCAGGAGATAATGACTTTCAAGGATCTTAGTCCTCTCAATCTCCAAGACACTAGGTAAGCACTGGTATAAATAGTGTGTAGCACTTATTAAAGGATGCGTGAAGATGATCATACCTTTAATCTGACCGTTTAATTTCTTAAACAATAAAGGAATGCTAGTCCAAATGAAAGGCAGTAGCTGTATATGCAGCAAAGTCCCTGCAACAAATGACAGCTTCTGTGCATGATCACCTCTGATGAAATACAGAACACCAGTACAAGTAATACTGTCACTATCAAAAAAACCTTCAGAATCAGGAAATACCACATTGCAACTTCCATTTACAGAAGAGTCCTGTCTACATCTATGACTATCTCTAACTTACACAAACAAAGCTAAGCAAAAATGATTTTTCTATAGAATAAGCTATGAATCCATTGACATTTTGTACCTGCTTTGTTGTTGTGACATTGAAAATAGAAATATATATACTCTCACACAAAATGAGACAATGAGCCCCAAAAACCTATAATCATCTTAAAGCTGATAACCATCAACGGCGTATCTCTAACAGAACTAATACAAGCCATAGACACACCCTTACAAAGGGAGATAAAGTCAAGTTTGTCATATTTGCAGTTGTCTCTAGACAAAAATTTATGAAATCCAAGTACAGAATACAAGAAATAGTGCACCAGTAAAAGCCAAATACTTAAAAGGATTGGGCAAATTATATTCTCCGAATTAAATGGCCAGCTAGAGATTTTGAAACAAAGACTAAAATATGCTGTTTATGTATGTCGTTGCAAGAGCAGGGATCATTTTCTTATACTCTGGATGGCAACACTGAAGAAAAAAATGTGAGGTGACTAATAAAAACAGAGTCTAAGGTACATCAGGAAGAATTATGACCAGAAAAAGGAAGAAAAGATATGCAATGGGATTCCTAATACAACTTTCTGAAGATTGGAAGAGATGTGTAAGTCCAAACATCAATATTCCAGTATGCTCGTATTGGGCCAGAGCAGAAAAACATTTAGATTGAAGGATCTGGTGATAAGAAAACATGAGAAAATGCCACCGTCTGATCAGCACTTAATTAATTTCAGTAAATATGAAGCTATTTTAGTATGTCAAAGTATGAATATACTGTAATTATTTTTCTTCTTCAGGGAAGATTAGTTTCTTGAGCAGAAATTATGTTCATCTTTACATATATTATTGCAAAATTAGTAATGCAGACCTACATCAGAAATTAAGTTAGCATGTGTGAAACATTCTTAGAAATATTTAAGAACTATTTAATGTAAAATTTTATTTTCAGTTGTGAATGTAAGCAGATAGGCTGAACTTTTTGGTGCTACGAAACCCAGTTAACTAAACAGGATTTGTAAAGATCAGCTCAAAAACTGCAACTGTATATTTGCACAGTGCATAACAGAGTGGGCCCTAATATCACCTGCAGCCTCTAAACACTACTGTACTATTGCTCTTAATAGTAATAACAACAACATTCATCTTATTGGATATAGCAGTTCCTATTTTTGTATTCACAGTAAACCTTTAAAATTTTCAAGGCACTTTCAGGGGTACTTTTCTTAAAGATAAAAAAAAATCCCAAGTGTTTAACTGTAATCACTATTGGGAAAATACATTAGTAAGGTACACTTTAAAGCACTTCTGAAAAGCTACACTCCTAATACCAGGTAAATGATATATGTTTTAGAAACACTTATGAATACCTATTCACTTATTAGTCTGGCATGGCCTCAAAACAGTATTGGCTAAACAATAGTGCTTCTATCATGGTTTTGTATATGGTCAATCAAGTAAACAATATGCACTTTTTTAAAATGCTTGAATGTGTGCTTACACAGCAGTTTATTCAGATCCATTATGGACATCCAAGTAAATAAATGTTCTAAAGTCCATAACTATATATTCAGTAAATATAGAGCTGCTACTTTCTATAGAATAAATAATAAGCACTATAACAATACCACAATCACAGGGGTTTATCCAACAATGTACTTCACCACAAAAAAGATTTCACAACTTCTCACCAGCATTCCCCCCCTCCCATCATTTCTTTCCTTTGTTTTTAAAGAAAGGTGTTAAAGGGGAGAACATTACCTTTCAAGAAGCTGTGAGAATATACAACCATTTTGAGAAATAATAACATAGAAGGGATTTTTTTCTTCTGAGTCCCTGTAAAACTATAGACCTTATTTCCATCTCACTGCCTTACCCTGCTTGACAGCAGACTTCGATAAGTTCTGCAGTTTCTAGCCACAGTTTTACATTTATGGTGTTTGTTACTCCAAGTAATTGTTCAGCAAACATGCAGGAAAGGATTTGGGTTTTCAGCTACAAATATTGAAGCCAAGCAAGCTCTTTAATAATCATACTTCCATGTGGGTGACAGCTTGTACTCCCCAACCATCCTGAAAGCCAAATTTTATTCTTCTTTCATACATATTTTAGTAGTGTGAACAGGAAAAACAGTACCCCAGAGATGAAATGAGTAATTACTACCTATTTCATAATTGCAAATAGGTAAAGGTCTAACATTAGGACCCTATATCTGCTCTGTAAGAAAGTGGGAACCCTTAACGGAACATGAAAAACTGACTGGCCATGAGAAGATTGTCAGGGACAAAAACTCCCAGGCAATACTTCTCAAACCCTG
This sequence comes from Anas acuta, assembly GCF_963932015.1. Lineage (NCBI taxonomy): Eukaryota > Metazoa > Chordata > Aves > Anseriformes > Anatidae > Anas > Anas acuta. Next base: position 43,217,617 of record NC_088983.1, on the reverse strand, counting down.
GAGTGAGGAAAATATATGGATAGAGAGGAAGAATGAAGGGGGAGGGAGCCCAGGCAGAAGTTTCTCCAAGAGGAGCCCAGGACTTAGATTTAAAGCCCCAAGGCTGCACTAGCTTACCCCACGTTTAAGACAGATTTTAAATAGTCAAGATAGACAAAGTCAGGCTTTTACCTTCAAGACGAGCCTTCCATCTGGACTGCTAAGATGACAAGTCTCTAGCCTCTGAAGCAGAACAAGTCTGGAAGAACACAAAAATGTCTTAACCTCTAGGAGACAGCCAGAGGCTTCCACATTCCAAGCAGTCTGCAAATTTGTAGCAGTCTGATCTATGCACATGACACCCTTGCAAGTATTGAAATTAAATTAAAAATAATGAAGTATTTGAAATCTATTCATGGATGTTCCTGGCAGGATCTATGTGGGCTTGGGAGTAAGAAAAATTTACTAAATTAATAATTCACTCAGGAACAGTTTGCTCTGTGTATATCCTACTTAAATATTTTCACATGTACATTTAAAAAAAAAAAAAAAAAAAGATTTACTCTTTTTTAGCCCTCAACCAGCCAATGAAATCACTTTCTAAAAGTCCAACAGAGAGCTAGATGAAGACAGAATTGATGTCCTTGACTTCAGGGCGCCAGTGCCCAAAAGCTTGAATCTGATGACTTCAGTCTGATTTCAGGGATGCTATGGCAGGACTAGTATCCTGCTTGGTCAATTGCATGGTGTTTATTTTTGATGAGCAGCATTAAAAAAAATATTTTTTTTTATCACACTAGATTTGTAACTATAATCTGTATTTCATAAATATGGGGAAAGGATACTTTCTACAAAGGGATTGTAAAAAGAGAAGGACTATATTCCAGGAAGCTTTTGGTAAGAAATTAAATTAAATTAAATTAATAGATAAAAATAAAATAAATAAAAATATATTTTTTGCATGTTCTAAAGAGATAAAATTAATAACACTGAAATTCCCCCCCTCCCCCAAATTCAGTAACTAGATCAAACAATGAAAGACTGAGATCTACTAGACAACCCTGAGGGCAGATTTTTCATCCTAGACTTAATTAAATAAGAACATTGCTATTATTTATTGCAAAATTTTACACTAATCTGTATTACAGATATTAAGCATGAATTGTTTATTTTAATTACTTGTGCATTTTAATTACTAGGCCATAGTCAAGGCATTTAATAATCCTTTAAAATGTTTATATATAATCTATCTTGAAAGTTTATTCAGTTTATTTCATCAGCTTTTTTGGTTTTGTGTAAATTTTACTGTCATGTAGCAGCTAATTAGTGATTCAGGAACCAGATTTTAATGCTACTGGGAATACTTCCATTGATGTGAATTCATACTCAAAATTCATACACATTTTATTTTTTTTTCAACTCCCGAAATGTTTATTAAAACAAAATTTAACCAAAGCCATGGGCAGTACCTCTTGGTTCTTTCAACTGATTTCCAGTACCCAGGACTTCTTAAAGAAACTCTTTAAGAGTTGAAGAAACTTCAGAAGTAAAATAGTCAAGAAACATAATGTTTCTTTAAGGCATATCATCTACTACTGAAGATACCAAACTACTATCAGCAGTAAACTATTACAGCTTTAATAGCTGACTACAAAGCCACATTAGAGGAACAAACACAGAGACCTGAAAGTTCAAGAGATCAGTAGATAAGCAGGATGTTATGTGATAGTTGAAATGAGATCCCCTGAGAAATGAATCTTGTGCCATAATAAACAACTAATCCTGTGTGACTTGAGACCAACTTTACCATAGGATTAGACTCCAGATACACAATCTTCAAAATGCTGACAAACAGCAAATAAAGGTATCCTTTTTTTTACAGATGTCTCATAAAACAACTCTCCCTCCACAGACTTCCTCCCACTGTTAAAAGTGGGCAAAATAAATACAATAAGGAGTAATGTCACCGCATAGAGCACTGCTGACTCTGGATATCTGTCTTTCTTCCCTCAGCTTTCAGTGAACAGACAAAAATACACTTATTTCAAAAAATAAAAATAAAAAATTAATTAGTGTCCACCAGTTTACACAGGCACAATCACAAACACTTTAAGCAGGATTCTGGTTTTATCTGTTAAATCAATCTCATACAAGGGGTTGAATGACAAAAATAGAGCCTGAATTTATATTTTTCAGATGTCATTTACCACATGCTTGCTTTTTGTATGTTTGTTTCGTATTTCCAATATTCCACTTCCTGCCAAGTGTCAAAACTGCCCTGGTCAGATTTTCAGGAGTCCAAAAAGCAGAGCAAGTAATCTCTGGGCATGCATCAATTAATTCTGTTTTAAAGACACAGTAGAACTGATGCACCTCTGATGTAGATTCACTGCACATATGGCTGGCCCATTTTTGTGCCCTAAGACCAGGATATCCTGGACTCACCATGTGTACAAACACATTCTGTCTGACTTCCCAGAAAAAAAGAAACAATGTTTCAGAAAGGTCAAATGATGGCTAGTCTATCAGTCTAACTGAGACCAAAATTTGTAGTAAACAAACATATAGAAACAGGTGCAAAACTGAAAACTAGAAAAGGGGCTTTAAGAATAATTCAGATTGTAAGAGATAATTTTGTGCATACGTAGGTGTTTCTTCTTTTTTCCAATCCCTTTCCCAAAATCTCATCATTCCAACATGTTATTGTTTCTTTTCTTTCCATTGCTTCACTTAAATATTTAGACAGATATTCTTCCTTACTCCCCTTCTCTGCCTTCCCCAGGTGAGGAAGTACTACTGCAAACAAAGACAAAAAGGGAAAGCTATTAACACCAACTTGCTTTGCCCTGGTCTTGGCCTTTACATAAATTAGTGCAATATATGGCTTCAGATAAGAGTGATGCATTTGAGCAGGGTCTTACTGAGAAGTCCACACTAAAACACCATCTCTGGATATACTAGTGAGTGACCTTGACACACCTGAGTGCATTGCTGGATTTGTGCTTTGGTCTCTAAAGCACAAGAGCTTTTCATCTTTCAGACTCTTTAAGCCATGCTTGTCAAGACTATATCAGCAGCAGCCTTTGGCAGGGCAGACACACAAAAGGGAAGCTCACTTAATTTAGAACTTGCTTGTTGAAATTGGGAAAAAGTTGTCAAAGATTCACTTGGAAGGGAAGAACAGATCAAATTTGCCCTCACTCACTAAAGCCCACCTTTATCTCACAAAGTGCGACGTGGAAATCTGTTAGACATGCAAGAGGTAATTCATCATACATTGAATGAGAGTCACGACTCACTGAAGCAGGCAAACTGACACCCAGATTCACCTGCCTTCCTCCTCTTTCTCCGATGTTTCACAGCTAGCCCTCCACTGAGATAGCTGTTGAACACACAGTCAGCAAAAGGGCACATATGCTGCTCGGTCAGCAACTCCACATCACAGCCTGGCATCTTAACACATGCCCAGTCTCAAAAGGTGTCAAAGTGAAAGTACTGGATAGTAAACTGGAGCAGCAGGGCACAGCCACATGTCCTCTGTTACAAAGGTGGGACAGAGGGATGAGATAACAACTAAAAAACTACAAGACAATTCAGCAAACATCATCTGCCAAGACCTACTTCAAAATGTTTTTTCAAAGTGCTTCAGAAACTCTTTAAACTTCTAGAAGGCCATATTTTTAATTGATGGAAATATATGACTCCTATGCACCACCATACAGCATTGCCAGGGTGCATATACTGAATATACAGTATATACAGTCTGAATCACTTCGGACTTCACTACTTTTCAATACTTCTCACTCAGTCTCAGTGTTTGGTCTTATCTGTCCATAAAACCTTGCTGAAGTGGCTAGATTTCAGCTAAATTCCAAGATTAGCTGCCCTTTTCTACCATCCATAGTCTCTTCACAATTCAAACCACAGGAGGCCCTTACATATAGTATGAACCATACCTGTATCACCTTTCATCTAGGAATTTACACATGGGCAGATGTCTTCTTTATTCTCCCTGTCAAACCATGTTCTCACAATCTTTTAATGAGAAGGACAAAACTTTAGTGGTTACCTAAACAACTGGGAAAAACAGTGCTAGATCTAAAGGTACTTTATTAGTAGAACAGCTACACACAAAATCAAATACAATGTATTTCCATCCATTCCTTCTTTCCTGACAGAAATTTACTTTAGAACAAAGAAATGAAATCAAATTTATCCTTTCCATAATGCTGAATTGAACATGGGTAAAAATTAGCTTCTCAAAGGATGAAACGTTCCTAATTCGCATGCTGATCAGTCTGACAGTGCTACATTGGCTCTGTGTGTGTATGTTTGTATACACATATATAAACACACATACTCCTGCCACTTCTATTAATTCAACCTGTAACCATATATATTTAGCTGAGGCTCAGATTTCATGTTTATAACTTGACAAATTAGTTTATTGCTGCTGTGGAGATAGAATCAAACTGCTGTGTTTACACTGTGTTGCCTCTTCAACTACGACTATATAAAAACAGCATTTACTAAAGGAAATGGAAATTCACTTTGGTCATGAATGCTCTGCTCAAGTAAAAGTTCTGGAATTTAAGAAGCACTTAGTTGCTGCATTAGGCCATTTAGGATGTTTCAGCGTCTCAATTGACTGTAATACCAATCTGCTCAAGTGCCCTGTTAATGACCTTCCATCTCAAAGCAAGCTCAGGAATTCAGTGTTTATACTTTTTTTTTTTTTTTTTAAACTATGCCAAGAACAGACTGAAGGACAGATCCTGCTTTCTCTATTGTGGCAGAAGGGTGTAAACTGTTAATATCTCAAGCAAAAGAAACTAACTTTAATGCCTCTTAAAGAACAATCATTGTTAAAAGTGAGGAAAAGAGAACCCCTTAAAATTACAGCGTTGGACATTAAGAAAGATAGAATTTTAAATATTCTCTCCAAACTGAAAATACACTAACTTCCATGTGCAACATGAAGACTTCCTAGTTTTGTGTTATTGTTCTAAATAAATACCTAAGATGAGTAAGACTAAGACTAACACCTAATATGAATCTAGACAGAGAAACACCACTTTTTTCCCAAAATACCCTGGAGAGTTTTAAGATAAGTAGGAAGTAATGTAATCTAAACTTAGAGGACTGGCTTCTCTGCAGTCAAAAATTTGAGTCATTTTCAGAAACGGAATATGTGATCCAAACAATCTGCTTTGTTAACAAACATGAATATTCAATCATGGACCCTGCCAGGTCTATACTTTATCAGCTGGACAAAGAACATAAAGAAACTTATTTGAGATCTGTAATTACCTGCATTATTTACATTTTACTGTCATAGGTTCTGGCAAAAAAAAAAAAATCAGTTAGTATTCTGGAAAATACTAAAGCCAAGCTCCATTGTTTTACCTTTCTTCATAAGTCTCAAAAGGAAACTACTTATAAATTTTACACGCTGTTTCCTCCATACAGCAACATGATCCCATGAGATTTCACATCTATACAATTTTTCTAAATTCTCATGAAAAACAAATTTGAAAGAAAAAAAAAAAAACTTGTAATACTCTCAAAAGCTTCTGAAAGCTGAACACTAATTATGGAGGGTAATAAGGAATTTAGCAAGTAATTGCTCCCCCTTCTCCCCCCTCATAGAAATTTGAGAATGTAAGACACTTGGCTTGTTTTTAGAATTTTTTTTTGCATATTCAAGACAATAATCACTGGTTTTGAAAAATAATTTTTTTTTTAGGAAATGTCAGTTCTTAAAATGTGCAGTGGACTACATGACCAGTATCAGTTGTAGGATAAAGGCCATCCCAAGGTATCTCTCATGCAGCTGTTGACAAAGTATGGCCTTAACTATGTATTAATGTAACAATTAATTAATTAATTAATGTAACAATCAGCATGTAACAATGTAAGCATACAGTTCAAGCCTTGAATTGTGACTACTAAATGAACTTGGCACAGTTTAATTTTCATTTCATTCATAGCACAGATCGTCTCAGCAAATATGTCTAGTTTAATACCTGATCCTTAAATAAGGCTGGATAGTAAATACTGCCACTGAAATCAGTGGGAATTACAGGGTTACAGTCAGTCTGTACATCACTGTTACTACAGTCAGACTAGAATGTGAAATACTGTGTTCATGTATTAATTCTATGGGGCATGACATATGGAAAGACCATATAATATGAGCTAATACTGGAACCACTAAAAGACATCACTAAAATTCTATTTTAAACAAAATACTCTCCATTAATAGTTCTGTGGTTTTTGTTGTTGTTGTTTTAATTTTTTTGTTTGTTTGTTTGTTTGTTTTTTGAAATGTCCAATGCAAATTTCATTGCATGTGCTGTGGCAAAGAGTATCAAGTACTAACACCTATTATTTTCTAGTGAGTTCATCCAGCCCCTAACCCTCATTTTTAGTCCATTAGTACACCATAGGAATATTCTTCTTTGGATTCTCATACTATATTTATCTCCATTATTGTAGAAATATATTTCTGAAGTGTAGTAAATTGTTAGATTAGGTACCGCTGACCACAATTTAATAGGAGACCTCAAGGCATGGGAGGAAAACAAACCACCTGCACTTAGACCTCTACCTACTGGTTTTTCAATGGAAAATTAATTTTCATCAACACGTATCACCTAATCAAATTCAGTAAAGCTAGCTTTGCTTTAGTATTATGCTGCATCTCCAAATATAGGGTTCCATTTGGGGCGCAATACATGTACACAACAAACAAACTGGACTTACAACCCAATTAGACTAAAAGCATTCAGCAAGCCCCCTTGAAAGCAGAAATATTCACAGAAAGAATTTTAAGTAAATGAAGTGTGGGGACATTTCTAAGAGTACTGTGCAAAGGAAGCCATTTTCTGCCCAGAGCAAAAGCTAAACCAGCTTCACAAAAACCTAGAAACTACGCTCTGTACTCTTGAGCACCATCTACTGACATTAACTGTTTTCATATTCATAGAAATGGCACTCAAGGGTATACGCAACTGAATCTTCTAAATAGCTCCAAGGCAACAGACAGAACTGACAGATTCACTTGTATACTTTCTTGGCACAGAGAGCTTACACCTGAAACATAATCAAGCCTACTACATTTCAACAACAACAGTCTTATGCAAACCATTACACTGCTAGGTTCATCAGACAAAAAGCTTCTCCAGTACAAACGATGATGGCATTTGACAATATGATGGCAATAATTTAGGCCCCTAGATTTTAGTGTATTGAGAAAGAGCAGTTTGCAGGTGGACATACAGTAGCACATTTGCAATTTTTTTAATACAGACTCAACTGATTGTTCATTTTAAATTTAGAACCTTTCCTTAAAATACAATTGAGGCTACAGAAGTAATATAAACAGATTTTCCTAGCAAGTACAAAAAATAGTAATAATGGCACAAAGTGGAATTTAAAGTCAAACACTAGAGTTAAGATATACTCAGGGTTGCATTCTTATAAAGTGTTTTATAATAGCAGAAACTTCATTTAACACATATTTTTACTACTTTCAATGGAATAGCATTTCTCAGACCTCTGGACCTCAAGCTTTCTTTAACATTTTCTAGTATCTCAAAGAATACTAGCTGTGTAAACTTTTCTATTCAAGAGGTGGAGAAGCATTTAGTTTAAGCATTAGAAAATTCTCATACACTGTTGTCTTCAGATTTGTTCTGTCAAGTCTCTTTTTTTTAGCAGTAAATATGGAGAGACTGAGCTCAAAGTTGGCTCACAAGACTAGAGGTTCCATTGCAAACTGGACTATGGGGGAAAAAGGGATGGTAAAACTCAGAGGAGCAGCTTCATGCCTGGAGGAGCAGCTTCATGCCTGGCACTGTTCCACATTTGGTGTTGAGATAGATACGGCCACAGACAACACACAGACCTAGAATCATTGTTGCTGAGAAAATCTAAACATCTTTTCATTACAAATCAGAAAAACATTTTGGAATTCCCTGTAGAAAGTTCGTTCTTAAAACCTTCCATTTAAGAGAAATGAAAGTGTTTATGATTAGTTTTTCTGTAAAAGAGGAGAAGCTTGCTCTCTCAGTCTTCAGGGAGAGCCCTAAAATCCTCTGCCTTATTTTAAGATGTCAACATTATCATTTCCAGACTCGTCTGAAAAGCTGGGATTTCTGATCTATAATACATCTTAATGCTTCCAGAGTCTGAAGCATCATACAGCCATGCAACCCTGCAGTTTGCAGACTGAGCTCTGCAGCAAGAGAGCACAAAGGCTTCAAACATGAGGTAGTCAACTGATGTTGTTTCCCCAAGCCTTAAAAGTTATGATTTGGACATCTTCTGGTACTTTTATTAGCTGCTCTAATGGTGGTGGGTTTGTTTTTAATTCATTTTGGTCATTGAAAGAGGTACACACTTCATCTTCCCTATGCTGCCTCCATTGCTCGATCCGATCCAGAAATCAAGAGGTTATACAGCTGTGGAGAATGGGACAGAAGGTCTGGCAGAGGCATGAGATTGCCTATTGGCTCAAGAAACCACTGCAGTAGGCTGCCTTCATTTGTAAGCCAAAATATCGAGCTGTGGTTTGGGAGTTTTAGGGATGCATATGGCATGGGATGGAACAGTGTTCAAGTACTTCAGGCCTTTAGAAAAGGGTTAAAGCTCTTTTAAGGATATTCATTGTGATCTCTTACAAGACAGTCAATTAGTGTGACTTATACAACTGCATTAAGTATGGGCTGTATAAACATTTCTCCGTGTATCTTAACATTCACTTTCCATTCCATCATTCAATTATTTAACTCATTTCATTATTATATTCATTTATAATATGTGTATTTTTATAACATTTACAAAACTATCATCTACTGATATGAGAATCTTTCCATAGACAAACTCATCATGCAAGTAAGTACATTTCTGATCTGCTTCTCCTTGTAGACTATTTAGAGCATAACTAATCTTCAATCCTATTAAAATCTTCCAGTAAGCTCATATTTACTGAACAGAGAAAATTACTAATACTTGCTGGAAGTTAAGCAAGTGGTTGATTGTTTGACTGAATTGACACCTCCATACAGCTTTTTATGCTCAGTTTAAGTGACCACTTCAATGTCAAACAGTTTTAGCACTGCCATTCAAGTATGAAGGCTGGCATTCTTCACTGCTTTCTATGTACAAAACAATTAAGTTTACACATGTAAGTGGCTACTTGAAGTAAATTCATTCATAGACAAGAGTAATTTCTCCTTCATACAAGCAAATAAAAACTGACTTGAGAACGCAAATATAAGTTAACACCTCACTATTTTGCAGAATTATAGTAAAAAATTTAATTACAAGTGAACTTCAACATGATTTTTGCAAGCAATTGACAAGTTGCTGCGATTTCTAGGACAAGAGAAAACATCCTAAGAGAGTGGAAGCATTTACAAGTACTACTGCATATAAAACATTTATGAAACCTAAACAAATTGCAATCATGTCCTCTCTTAAAATGAAATATACATAAGTAATATGTACACCTAATTTTAGTACAACAAATGCATCCAGCACAATAATTATAACAAATAAAGTATCCACCTGATGAAAAATTACCCTATAGGGTACTCTTAATTAGCCAAATATTTTTCCCAGTAATGACACATCGGAATAAAAATTGAACTATAAAAATGAAATATACATACGAGCATAATGAACACATAGGAATCTGGCTTTTTATATAACGAAAATGAGAAATAAACCGGTGGGTTTTTTCCCCAATAATTAATTTTCTGATAAAAATTCATTGAGGTAGGTGTTTTCCATGACTGTCCATATCAATCATTCAGGTACAGATAGTGAAAATTATTTGGCTGCCACAGTCACTTCACCCCCAAAACATCAAAATGCCTTTTGAAAAGCTTGATTCTCTTAGACAACTTTTAAAAACTTTATTTGTAGATTACACCAAGCTGATTGGTGCAGTTGATACAACAGAAGTAAGGGATACCATCCTAAGGGACCTGGACAAGCTTGGTAAGTGGGCCCACATGAACCTAATGAGGTTCAACAAGGCCAAATGCAAGGTGCTGCACCTGAATCAGGGCACTGCCCGACATGAGCACAGACTGGGAGAAGAACTCATTGAGAACAGCCCTGTGGAGAAGGACTTGAGGGCTCTGGTGGACAAAAAGCTTGACGTGAGCTTGCAGCGCGTGCTTGCAGCCCAGGCAGTCAACTGCATCCTGGCCTGCATCAACAGATGGGTGTCCAGCAGGGCAATGGAGTCCCCCTCTGCTCTGCCCTTGTGAGGCCCCACCTGGAGTGCTGCATCTAAGTGCCGGGTCCTGCACCTGGGGCACAATAACCCCAAGCAGAGCTACAGGCTGGGAGATGAGTGGTTGGAGAGCTGCCAGGCAGAGAAGGACCTGGGAGTGATGGTGGACAGTCGGCTGAATATGAGCCAGCAGTGTGCTCAGGTGGCCAAGAAGGCCAACGGCATCCTGGCTTGCATAAGAAACAGTGTGGCCAGCCGGGCTAGGGAGGTGATTGTCCCCCTGTACTCGGCTCTGGTGAGGCCGCACCTCGAGTACTGTGTTCAGTTTTGGGCCCCTCGCTACAAGAAGGACATGGAGGTGCTTGAACGAGTCCAGAGAAGGGTGACGAAGCTGGTGAGGGGTCTGGAGAACAAGTCCTACAAGGAGCGGATGAGGGAGCTGGGCTTGTTCAGCCTGGAGAAAAGGAGGCTCAGGGGCGACCTTATCGTTCTCTACAGGTACCTTAAAGGAGGCTGTAGCGAGGTGGGGGTTGGTCTGTTCTCCCACGTGCCTGGTGACAGGACGAGGGGGAATGGGCTTAAGTTGCACCAGAGGAGTTTTAGGCTGGATCTTAAGAAGAACTTCTTTACCAAAAGGGTTGTTAGACATTGGAACAGGCTGCCCAGGGAAGTGGTGGAGTCACCATCCCTGGAAGTCTTTAAAAGACGTTTAGATGTAGAGCTTAGGGATATGGTTTAGTGGGGACTGTTAGCGTTAGGTCAGAGGTTGGACTCGATGATCTTGAGGTCTCTTCCAACCTAGAAATTCTGTGATCTGGGTCTGGGGCTCCCTGCAAAAGAAGGATGTCGATCTGTTAGAGCGGGTCCAGAGGAGGGCCATGAATCTGATCAGAGGGCTGGAGCACATCTCCTGTAAAGAAAGGCTGAGAGAACTGGGGCTGTTTAGCTTGAAGAAGACAAGGTTCCACAGAGACCTTATGGTAGCCTTTCAGTGCTTAAAGGAGAAGAGCAACTTTTTACATGTGCAGATAGTGATAGGACAAGAGAGAATTGTTTTAAACTAAAAGAGGTTAGATTTAGTTTACATGTTAGGGCAAAATTCTTCACTCAGAAGGTGGTGAGCCACTGGAACAGGTTGCCCAGAAAGATTGGGGATGCCCCATCCCTGGAAGTGTTCTAGGCTAGGCTGGATGGGGCTTTGGTCAGCCTGGTCTGGTGTGCGGTGTCTCTGACTTATGGCAGGTGGGTTGGAATTAGATGATCCTTAAGGGTCCTTTCAAACCCAAACCATTCTATGACTTTTAAGAAAAATTACAGGCAAGGTATTCTGAATATGATAGAACAAAGTGTATAAGTTAATTCCATTTCAAACTAGAAGTCTTGTTGAAATATTCAAATTGTCAGACTGAGGAAAGCATTCATTCATAGGTAGGTTTGCATTTAAAAGAAATGCATACAAATAACACCATTTTTAGTATGACCACCTACTCAAAAAGACAATCCATAGATACTCCATAGCAACTTGTAATTAAATTAACAGAAGGCTCTCTGCCATTCAATTTTAGTGTAAGCTTTGGTCCCAGAAAGAGCCAACAACTCTTCACAGGGAAACAGCTGAACTTACTGGACATCAGCCTTTCTAGGGCACCCACCAAAATTGGTAGCTCAGCTTATAGACTGTTTACTGATGTATAGCACTATGATTTTGTTGAAATATCGAGTGTCAGTTACACCATGGGACTGTTTTATGGTAGTGAGACAAAGCTCCATGTGGTTTATTAATAGCTTCATCCAGAATAACAGTGAGAAAACGTATTGCAATGGTCTGATTCACTACTTTAGGGTCTAGAAATTAGGGCCTAGATTGAAAACCAAGAGACATGGAAAATGACTTTTTCCCCTACTGTCATAAGCTGTTAAGAAAGAAGTTGAAATGGCTATTCTAGATTCTAGGCCCAGCTTCAACATGTGCTTTCAAAAAAGAGTACGGCTTCACCACAAAAGACAGAAGAGCTTCCTCATATTCACGCTCCTCCCTCCAAACCTTCTCCCCTTCCCAGCCAAGTTCTCTCTTTAGAAATGGAAAACACACAGTTAAACAGACCACTGTTCAGAGTGGTAAGTCTGAAAGACAACAGGCCTCAGGGGACAGACTACCTAAGTTATCAGACCAGAGAGGTGTCCTGAATACCTGTCAATCTTTTCTTTGGGAAGTTGTGTAGACAGACATTTGCTGGCCCTGAAATGAGAATCCAAGTCTCTATCACTTTCAAGAACTACAGCTAGTATCCTCTTAGAGGAATTTTATCAGACATTCTTCATTTCAGAAGTGATAGCATTACTGGGCTACCAAGCAGAAGAGGAAGTATCTCTTCCTGCAACAGAATCAAGTCCTTCATTCTGGTTATGCTGCAAGCGCTCAGAAACAAAACATTCTGGAAGTCTTAATAAATAGTCAACTCTTTTCCAAAACACTTTGTGTGTGTGTGTGTGTGTGTAAGAAAATTCTAATCATATACCATATACTTATATAATCATTGAATTTGAATTTTTGAATGTTAACCTGAAAAACAATGATTCACATAATTTGAATATGAAGTCCAAAAACCATATATTCATCTTCCAAGATGCATTTATTTTTCATCCAATACTTTCATTTGAAACCTTATGGTTCTCTTTTTTTGCTTCCCTCTCCACAGCAGCCTTACTGTTTTCTAACTTCCAGCATGTGAATTATTTCACCTAGGATTTCCCTAGTGATTCAGAGATAATGTATGCAAACACTTTACTACCATGAAAATAGCAATGACATTTTTTCTCTCTTTTTTTTTTTTTTGAAAGAAATCAGCTTTATTTTGTGGCAAATATATTTAAAAGGTAAACCAAACTGTGCTTAAATAAGTGACCAAACATAACATCTATCCATGAAATACTAATATATTTTAGGTCTGAATGAAAGAAAGTGCTGATAGTCATCAGATGGAAGTCCTAGGTGCATATTTTAAGTCATTTGATATGTTTTAATAGCCAAATCTTTGCTGAAACACGGGCAATCACCATGCTCTCCAGTAACTTATTTCACAGCCTGCATTGTCACAGTAGTTTTGGAAAGACTTGAAATTTCTGTACCTTGTGTTTCTGTAATCCTTCTATTTCTAATGTTAGCTATATTGCTAAGGGTTCACTGTCACAAATTAGACATGGAGAGCCACTCAGTCCCATAGTAACTTATCAAGTGAAAAATTTGCATATTGTAATCTATAGCCTTACATGACATTTTCTGAAATGTCATCCACCATTAGAATCACTCATAAGAGTGTTTTATAAGCAAATGGCAGAGGCTTCTCTGATGCTCTGATAAAAAGACACTCAAGATCACATTTATTCCATGTGTTATATACATCCAATTCTGTAAGTTTGCCCATTATTGCATGGTCAGGATGAGTAACTGAATGTACTCAGTCCATCAAAGACACAACAGTTTACGGACAACAAGGTCACTTACTGACAGAAGCTTCCAGGGATATGCTGCAGTAGAAGATCAAAGGAGAAAAGTCCTCACAGAAAATAAGTAAGGTCCTCTTAGAAGCGGAATATGTGTCTGAGAAAGACTAGTCCATAAAGTTTTATGAATTTATCCCTGGTTTTGTGAGACAAGGTGTGAGCCTGTCACAACAAACTGTTTTTTTCTGGTTAAAAACAAAACAACAACAAAAAATAACCCCCAACCAGAACTTGAGTAAACATAAGCTCAACACTATTCATGTCCCCCTTGAATCTCTGAATGCAATAAATTAAAAATGCCTGCGGCTTTTCTTCTTTTATAGTCAAATAATTCAAACATAGATGTCTTGACTGAAGAGCACTCTGGAGTTAGCTCTAAATCCGAAAGATATTCCCAGCTATTGTGCTGTATTTCCACAATCACTTCAACATAGGTAAAACATATGATAATTTCACTGATAACCCTTGTTTGCAAGTTTCATTATTGCTGAAATGCACTGAGGTTTGGGACTCCTGTCATTGGGTTTCTAGTGGGCTCATATGCAGGTGTAACACATTTTTACTATGCTGTTTTCCCAATCATACTTCCATAACACCTGTTAATTCTTAAGTGAGCTATTGCTACCATGCAACTGCTGGCTAGCAGTGAAGCCAGTCTTATCCACTACAGCAGATGTCACTACTACTGTGTGACCTCTTTCTTCTAGTATTCAGTCACCCAGATGAGTTTTTCTCACCTGAAACTCCTCAGCTTGGCTGGAGAACCATCTAAGTCTTAATCAGTTGTCAGCACCTACCCACTAACAGCCTCTTTAAGCCTGCAGGGCCTGTGCGCTTTGCTTTCATGTTTCTCCAGGGTTCAACTGCTCCCAATAATTAGCCAACAGAACCACAGAGTGCAGCCTAACAAAGCAGTTAAGACAATTCAAAGGCTAACTGACATGGTATGAGGAAGTCCAGCCATGCATTCCCACTGCTTCCCTACCACCATCTGACCCCATAGCAAGCAGGTTAGAAAGCCACCCCAACAAACAAAAGAATGCAATAATCTCCCCTAAACTAGTTGGTGGTAGGATTAAATACGCATTAGCACCAGAAGAAGCACAATGCAAAGCTTGGGAGGAAGGAAGTAGGAACATCCCTTTCAGCAGGGGTTAGCCTTTTGATTGCCTTATCTGCATTGTCACACCAGCGTCCAAAGGGACGTTTGTCCTGTGCTTCAGGAGCAACTGAGCAGACTTAACAGCTTTCTGATGCTGAAAGGAGCAGTCCCATTCTCCTCTTCCTTGCATTCCAGCTCTGGCACGTACCTGACCCCTTAGTAAACTGACCCACTAATCCAGTGGAAAGCTATTTGCTTTTTTGGTTGGTTTAGTTTGCCAATGGTTTAATTAACTGAATTGGCTCAGAGAGGTCTGAGAAGCACCAACAAGGCAGAAGCAGGGGAAGCGCACAGCCAGGAGAAGGGGAGGAAACAGGGCTGCCCATGCAGCAGCAGCCAGCAGGCAGCTCAGCCAGGCACCTCACCTCCCAGCACCCTAGCCAACATACTGCCAGCTGCCAGCTCTGTCTTCCAGTCCTGCCTGCCCATGTCTTCCTTCTGGTGCTAACAGTGTCCTGCAGCAGAGCTTAGTACCTGCAAGTCACAGCAGGCTCATATTTATTGTCCAATATACCTTAACTGAGACGGGGTCAGTTAAGATTCACCATTTCTCTTTTCAAGGTTTTCCCCGTTCCATGAAAGCTTCGGATTAAAAACCGCTCCCCACTGTAAAGTCAGCTTAGCACCCAGGCTGTCAAGCCTACCTTAATATCAGTTGTCTCTGCAGCTCCATAACCAAATCCTCTTCCTCAGGGCCTGCTTCCTTTCCAGAGCCTCCAGCTCACTGCAGCAGGAGGCCCAAAGACCTTCCCTTACTGCGGGCTTCCACAGGACTCCGCTCCTGCCCTCCTGCTGCACCTGGCAGCAGGTGCTGTCCTGCCAAGGCACAGCCCTTCCACATAACACTCAGAAACTGGAAACACACATTGCCCCATGTTACTGGGTCGCGTGAGCTTCCCAGGCAGAAAACAGCTGAGTTCAGTTCACAGCTGCACTGAGCAGAAATGTAGCATGCCCACTGGCAGTGGCCTTTGTCACATGTGAAAAGCTGAGGGTGCTTTTCTGTGCTTCTAGGATCAAATGGAGACTGTTAATTTTTTTTGAACAGAATATCTGTTTAATCTTATATATGCATATATGTGTACATTTGGGTTTAACCCAGTTTTATTTACTATTACATGTTTTGCCAAACACATTCATAAACGATTATCTTGAAGAAATACTGTTGGGATACAACACAAGTGAGAACTGATTTTGTAACGTAAACCTTAGCCTGGTCAGGCTCACAGTGCTGAAGTATTAAATCTTTTTATTGTGATATGAAGAAACAATCATGATATCCCTGCAAGTTCCCTTTTCCAGTAGTTATAGAAGATGAACTGCATGTTAAATACTATTTCTAGATTACATTTCTATCCTTCAAACAGCTTTAAAAAACTTTCATTATAAGAACATTAAAGAAAACAGAAAAAATAATAAATATGTAGATAAGTAAATGTCAAGGCCATTAAAGAGCTTTTCTTAAATATGCTTAATATAATGCTCTGAAATTAAAGAAAATTAATATTGTGAAAAACATTTTGAAAATTAAACTCTTTTAGTTCTACAGGAATGTATTCTGTAGGAATGTATTACGAAGTTAGGCAGCAATCATATGCATAATTAAAGAAGTGATTATATGTATATTTATACCATCAATGCATAATCCTCAATTTGTTTAACATAAAACAGAACATCAAGGAAACGAGAATTTAAATTCCACTTGTTTAATATGGAAGATTAAGTACATAAAAATTGCTTGTAATTTTAAAGTGTATAACTTGAACAAAATTTCAAGGTGGAAAATATTTGGGAGGAGGTAATGAGTGGAAAAAAATGAAAATATTAATATTGTGCTTTATGAAAAGAAACGTCATTTGTAAAAATTAAGGATTTGTATGTTTCCATTTCAAAGACTTTAAAAGAAGGCAATGGCAATTACATAGACATCTCTTCATTTCAGACAAACCAGATAGAGTTCTGTAGTTTTCACACAGAATTTTTGTGTGGGTCAGGCAGCATATTCACAGTCATCTCCCTTACAGATTGCTGTCTCTAACAACAATCATCTCAGAAATATTTGTTTATATTCAGATTAATAACAAGATGTATTCTGCGTTTGTGATGAGAAACTTGGGATTTTTGTACTATACCTTCAGCTTGACTGGTACATTTTGAATACAATTAAAAGTCTCCACTTCCTTTCTTGGAAGCCCTGGAAGATGGTTTAAGTGCCTTCCTACCCCAAACAAGCTTGTTTGGGAAAACACAGGGTAGAAGAGAGTGCAAATGCTGCCTATTTACAGACAGGGGCCTCTGTGAGCTGCTGCTGAGGAACAACCACACCTTCTTAGCAAATCAGAAGAACCTTGGTCAAAGCTCTGTAATTTTAAGAACAGGTGATTTCTGCATCCCACTAAGCACTAAATTTTATGGACCAAACATAGTGACTCTTCTTCCAGTCTCAGCCAAGAGCTGTGACAAAGATTATTCCGTCAAAATTTTCTTCTCACAGGGAGTAGAGCATAGTCGTCTATTTTGATAACAGTATTTACGGTGTTTTCTTTTAGTCTCTTTAGAAATGGTACCCAGCTGTCTTGAAGGCAGCCTTTTTTATATTTGATTGGCAGCACTCTCAAGACCAAATATTGAGCTGTTCTAAGATGGAATTAAACAGCTATCATTGTAAATATAATGTTCTCTCTTACGGTTCTTACAGTTCTGTGGTTAATTGGATACCAGAAATAGATATTAGCCCATATTGTCAGTGTTGTATGGACTTGATAGGATAAGGACTCATCTGTCATCAAAATTAAAGGTATTATGGAACTTTCTGCACCCTTAATTCTGTTGTTCAAGGGATTCCAGCTTTCCACTGACCCCTTAGCAATAGCAACCCTCCTGTGCACAGATACTTGCAATAAAACATTAACAATCATCTACTCCTGACTAGGGAGGAAATAAAATCTGTACAGAAAATGTGTACTTCCACATGAAATAAAACAATGAAAACAATACTAAGAATTTAGCTTTTCATTTTCTTGGTTTTCAGAGTTTGTGTTAAAAAAGACACAGATATAGAGAGATGTTGAAATTATATCAAGGATTAAGATGAGATGAATATAAAATTTTATTTTATGCAACGTGTTTTTATGAAAATAATGTACATTAACATTTAATATTATATCTATATTCATTATTATCATATTATTTTAGTGTTGTAACATTTTCTCTTTAAATAATTATTCAAACTTTTACTATTTGTGCCACAATTGCAGAAAAATACATTTTAAAATACTTGCTAAAACTATTTAAATACCATAATATCTGTTATTTCTTCATGTTGAGTAGTTTTAGAATAGCTACCACTATATTTGTCCTTTGTATTATAGGAAGAGAGTATATCTATTAATTGCTTACTTAGCAATGTATGTTTCCTTTGATTTAAAAGTGTTACTCAAATTAGTCCCTCTGGTTATCATTAGAAATGTGAGAGCCTGAAAAATCAAAGCTGTAGTGCAAGTCAGTGTCATTGACAGCTGCAAAAATGGTAAGTCAATAGAATTAATAGTATTTTTGTTCAAAGAAATGTTATTTTTATATAAACATATAAGCAGTGCTAACCAAGCTTGTAAGTAGAAAAAATAGGAAATGACATTTCATAATTTATGATTTATGAAGTCAGTCAATTGCTCATCACAAATATATATATATATATGTGCTCATTTTTGAATATTTAATGCTTTAAATAATAAAAAATGTAGAAACAGCAAAATAAGAACTGATACCTATTCATTACCTGTTAAATATATTTTCAAATGAGCTAATATAGAAATCTTATCAGCGCTCTTTTATGATATATTCATTTGTTAAATTGTATTATGTAATTAATGTGCTGGTTTTCCTCTATGTTGTTATTTATTATGCCATTGTGGTTTAATTCATAAGCCACATGCACCTTCTGAGCATCTCAAAATGCACTGTAACAGTATGGACAGAGAAGATGGTGAAACTTAATATGCGGACCATATGCCTCAAGGATTGATGCTGCATATTAAAGTCCATAGATTCTGCCAATAGCTTGAGTTAGAGTTCTACTGTTTTCTTTTGAAGGTGGTGCTCAGTCCAAACCTTTGCTCCTGATTTTCTTTTTGTTACTGTAGTCCGGGAATATCTAAATATCCTCACTTAAAATATTCCTGGAATCTATTCTGATTCAATCCACTTCTATCTCTCTCTCTCACTCTCTCTTTTTTTTTTTTTTTTATCATTTACCTAGCTGCCCTTAGAATTCACTTCTAATAACTAAGCGTTACATAATGTGACTTTTTCTGACACAAATATATGGGATCCTAAATTCAGTTTTCAAAAAGAACAACCGGAGAGAATACCTGAGATGATCTTAAGAACAAGTAATTACATGGCATGAAATGTAACTCATATGTATTTCTAGTGAAGTTAACTTACTAGTTACTCTTCTGATAATTCTTACAGAGTTATGATAACTCTTACAGAGTTATCAGAAGACACTGTTCTACTTCAGTACTGTTTAAAGGTCTTACATAGAGTTTAAATATTCTGCCTGTCTCATACTGGCCTGTTCTTTTAGGCTGTGAAAATGAGGAGAAAATGTATGAGTCTTGCAAATTAGCAAGTAAATAAATAATACATTATAAAATGTCATTTAATTTCAGTGGGTAACTGTTATTTAATAACATGAATTATATTTTTTAGAATCCTGCTTTTCAGAATAGCTGTTCTTGTCATTTATCTTTTAAGAGAAGGGAATCTGGGTAAGAAGAGACCTCATTGCAACCCTCAGCTATTAAGCCTTTGCTGAGAATTTTTATGTGCCAATTATGGAGCGTTCAGATTAGCAAAGCATGAATTACCAATGCTTTTACAGCAGTTAGTGACTATCAGTTTGAAGTTAAAAAAAAAAAAATTGAAAGGATTATATAAAATACTTAAACATATACTAAGAGAAAAGAAAAACAAGTCCTTTTAAGTGCTACAATAGACTTCTTGAAAAATTAGCATGAACCAACCTGTCCTTTTTATCATACTTATTATAGAAATACCATTTTGAAAAATCTCAGAAATGACACCTTAGTAAGTTGCTATCTGATGCTAAAGACATAAGAGACAATTGATTTTCTCAGATTTTTATTTTTATTAAATGACAATTCTGAAAATAATTTGGAAGGAACAAAATGTGTTCAAACTATTGTAAGGTAAAGAAACAATATTAATTGACATATATTGCAACACTCAATGGAATATAGTGTGAAGAGTTACACTAAGTCTGTGTGAAATCGTTCGTCAGTCCTGTCACTTCAGTTTTAAGATGTGTTATCTGGAATGATTTACAGGTACAAGGGACTAAAAAAGAAGACATCACCATTTCACACCAAGGAGTGTTCCAATTATACTCTGTTACCTGTATTAGCAATTTATAATTTCTACTATCTAAAGTATGAGGCCAAAGTTCTATGTTGTTAATTGATATGGAAATGCATGGGCTAGCATACTTTGCAATTCTTTAGGATATTGAATGTGATAGGACATAAACATTATGAATTTGGAAATGCCTTGACTAAGCACACACAGTATTTTTACCTTTGGATTTTATATTGTAAACTTTTTTTTTTTTTAATCTAAATGGTTATGTGGTTATGTGCATCAAAGTGAAAGTGAAAGGATGACGAAATGTCTAGGTGAATTGGTATGAGGTGTACTTTCCCAAATATTCCACAGTTAGGCCTATTTTCCTTCTAAAAAAAAAAATTAAAGATGTCACTTCTGTTGTTTCTACATTGAACAGTGCAGATGCCATACCTTTTGAACTATTGAGGCCTACTGCTGCAAACCACTGAGACTTCTGCTCATAAGAATATTGCATAAGGATCCTTACACAGGATACTTACACCTACACGTGATTATAGCACTACCTGTAATGTTTGAAGTACCTGTGAAAAAATTCAGAACAGTTATTCCCTGAACAAGCCACCTCAAAGGCTTGAATTCTTCCTCTGTACCTGCTGAATGCATAGATCTATAATTCTACTTACTTCTGAAGTAAATAAACGTGAAATTGGTAAATTAGTGCAATAAATCAAAAATGAGAACACATAATCACAGACATGTTTATAGCATATTGCTTCTAAGCATTTAATCTAAATTAATAATGATAAGTGCTTGTTTGATAATGATAAGCACTTGTCCAAATTGTTTCCATTATAAGCAAGCAGTGGTTGATGGTCTAACAGTATGCAGGGGGCAAACATGACAGCAAAAGATTAGTATTATTTAAAAGCTGTGGGATTGTGTAGGCTTTTTTCCTCACCATCAAATGCCTTTGCACTCAGATGGATTTTTTTTATTTATTTATTTTTATTTTTTAGCAATCTAGTACTAGGTTCTAGCAGAGAAGAATTACCACTCTGGGAAGCAGCAATTCTTCCCAAGCTGGGAAGAAGAAATTCTGAAATGTATAGTAGAAATGACAGATGACTTCTTGAACCTGGAAGCTGCAACTATTATTTGAACTTTCTTTTCTTATCCGAAGTAACACTCCTGGCAAGATCTGTGTCTTGTTTTTAAAAGTTTCAGGTCTTAACTTCAGAAGATGTGGTTTGTCCTTATGTGAATGATTTTTCTAAAAAAACACTGTTCAATTGAATTAATTCATCCCAGTTGATTACTAAATTAGCATTAATTCAACTTAAGGCTTGAATGTGACTTCATTAGATAAAAAATAAATATACAGTGTAAAAATTTACAAATGACTCTTTAAGATCTGTGGACATGCTATACAGCAAAATGTAGGAAACCTTTTTGAGCAATAGAGATGTATTTCTTGAGATGTATTTCTTCTTTGTGTACAAACCATATTGTCAGGTTGGTGACTGGGGATATTCTAAATTGCTTCAGAGTATCTACTTCATAGATGACTGGTCAGCTGAAGACCACAGACTGCAAACAACCATTCTAGAGAGATTTATTTATTTAATTGTAATTTCTGTAGAATGTGGACTAACATTCTTGCTAATAAAGGGAACCCACACTCCTCTACCATGATCTGTGAGCTTGTGTGTATATGTGTTCAATAGGAGAGCCTATGATGTTCTTTATGGTGACATCTTCTGTAAAGTCCTGGGTAGTGAAGCAGCAAGCTGTTTTGAGGTGTACTATCAAATACCTCTGGGGAGGAAAAAAACTACACACACACAAAAAACAACCAAACCAAACCAAACCAATACAAAACAAAACCAGTAAATACACAGTCAAATAGAACAAAATAGACTAAGACAAGCCACAAAGGAAAATAAGACAGATCCTGTAGGCAAAATTTCACTGCCTAGGTAGCATATTTACAGCAGATTGTTCTTCCCTCTCAAGAAGTGATTGTGTACACACACACACACACACACACACACACACAAATAATAAATAAATAAATAAAACAAGGCAATAGGCTTTAAAGAATGTGAATTTTTTACTCCTTGTCTGTATTTTGCAAGCTTAGTCTCAAGTGAACTTGTTTGAGGAAAGGTTCTAAGACCAACTGCTGGGAATTACAGCTTTTGAGATCTGTAAGTTAAACTACAAGGAAAAGGAGCTGGGGAGGAAAGAAGAAAGAAGCTGGTCCATCTTTTCTGTGTGAGACAATGCTCTGCTGTCTTTGTAGTCTGGTCTGATGAATGAAAAACCTTCGCCCTCTTCAAGTGCCCTGGCCCTGCAAATTGTCAAAGTCCATTTAAGACTAGCTGTAGCGTACGAGGCATGTTGCAACTGTTCCCTGTCATGCTGTTTCCCAGTCGTAAACCAATATGTAAAGTAAAAAAAAAAGTAAGCCAATATGGTGTGTTATCTGAAATGCTATAATAATTATGTGTTATTTACAGTAACCAGAATTGGCACATGGATGTCTGAACGTGCTGGCTAATAACCAGATTTCTTCAATGTGCATTGCAGGTTGCTTCTGAGCACTCTGGACAGTATAGATAGAAATTGCTAACAAGGAAATGAGAGGTCTAGATGTGACTTTCTGTAGACATGTCTAGATATTATCCAAAATCAAATCTGAAAGGCTACAAGGTCTCCTGTAATACTTTTGAAAGCATGGATCTTCCATGTCATGGACCAGGACATGTAATTACTACACACATACTGCCTGAAAATGCAGAGAATTAATTTAAACAACCTTCTTCACTGAGAGACTAAACTGGTAAATACTGATATGTAGAGAATACAAACTCAAGAGTAGTCATTGATCTGACTACATGAGTTTTGTGATCTGATCATGAAAAACTTTGAGAATTCAATATAGAGTTGTTGGTGTCATAGCTTCAGAAAAGACTAATTAAGGTTAATTTTGTTTAGTGAAGGTCATACTTAATGAAGTGAAGGTTTGTTTAGTGAAGGTTACATAATTAAAGGTAATAATAAGATCAGGAGCTCAAGGACACCAATGGAAGCAGAAGTTGCCCAATGACAACCATTCAGGACAACATTGCTCAGAGGCTGAGATTATTTTTTTTAAGTGGGAGAAGTACACAGCTACCAGCCACACTAATCATCCAGCCACACTAATCATCAAGCAGTGGTAACAGCAACTGCTGTACAAAACCAGTTTTATGTCCAATGTTACTGCTTCCTACTGTTTCTTTCTTTTTCCTTTTGAGCTCTGTGTCACCACAAACTCTCCTGTCCTGAATGTAGTTAACACAAATACACTACCCAGTAATAAATAAAGACAGTTTTTGCTGTGTTTGGGTAGAATAGCAGATGATTTCTTTCTTTGACAAAGAAACTCCATTTATTTTTTTTCTGATGCAATCTATGTTCTGGAACATATGTGTTGCTGTTGCAAGCATGACACCATTTTGGTTGTACTTCAGAGGTGTTCACTTTGCCAGCTCTAATGCGGTTTTTAACAGCTTGTCTTTTTGTGACATATTGCAATTATGCCAAACTATGTAATCACTTATTTCACGTCGAAGTTTCAAGTTTTTGTATGATACACAGCCTTAAAACTTAAAATCCCACTACTGAGTAAAGCAATTAACTGCCTTCTGGGGGTGAATTTCACAGAGAAAAAAAATAATGATTATGCTTGAAAAAAATAATTTAATGAACAAGGCTCCAGAGATGTTATCTCCATCTCATTGAAGTAGGTGGTAGTTTTGTTACTGACTCAACTGAGTCAGGGTTTTGCCTCAGGACAAGATCTTTGTGTAATGAATAATAATGTATGACTAAGAAAGACTAAGCAGTGGACTGTCTTGCTAAAAAAAAAAAATCTGCTAAGATATTATTATAGGCCTTTTCTCTACATATGTATGCTTAAATTGCTTAAATTGCTTTAATATTTTCAGATGTGGCACCATGTTAAACACTCAGAATTCATCCTTTTGGTTGGTAATAGTAGTGTTGGACTCATAGATACAATTTGTTTTTAGATAGAAAAGTAAAAATTTTACAAAATTAAAATAAAAAGAAGTAAATGCTTTAAACTCCTACTCAAAGATATCCAGTTATGAAGTACTTCCTGCATTTTCCCAGCACTGAAGTCAAATCCCTTGAGAATTTTTTATAAATCAAAAATATCTTTGAAAGTTCTCATATTAACACAATAAAAATGTTTTCCACCTAAGGAATGGAGGGAATTTAAAACATTAAAAATGAACAGAAAGCAAACACAAAAATTAGAGGATTATATTACTTGGTAAAATTGGCTAATGCATAGAATTTGTTAATTACCTATTCATTAGGAATCTAGCTTTTCGAGGGTAGGAAAGAGGTATGAAACAGGTAAAATATTGTGACCTATGTCCAACGCAGCAGTAGGATTAAAGTTGGTGAACTAAGGCACTTGTTATCAAAAGAAGTTTCTAATAGTTGTACTTTATCTTCTTAAGGATCCTAAGACAAATTTTAGTGGCTTGAAAACAGAAATTATATAGATTTTTGTTTGGTGTATGTGCTTTGAAATAATATCTTGCCTCAATACCATTTCTGTGTAATTAAAGTGGTCATCCTGCCTGAGCACTGCAGATATTCCTAGGGCAGAATTCAGATGTAAACTGCTGTATCCTGTTTTGAAGAGTGTTTAGGGGAATTATAACAATACTGAGGAAAGAAAATATTTTTAACATGAAAAAGAATAAGTAATTGAGCTCCTAAAAATATTGTTTGAGATGAGGGCTAATTTTTGTTTTGTTTTGTTTCCAAATATGCACACTGAAGTACTAAATTTATCTGTATAATCTCTCTAGTTCTCTCTTAACTACAAAAATTTTTAGAAGGGTGAACCCCAAATCATCACACTTGCTAGAGTATTTCAAATACCAAATTCCAATGATCTACCAAATATGAAACACTCAAAATGAGGTTGTCTTTGAACTTTCAGCCTTCTCCAGGGTTTAGGTACCTAATTCAATACATGTACGTCAAGCAGATGCTTTTCACTCTTACGCATATAATGTTGACCCACTGATAGGAAATGGATAGAAAAGTGCAGTGCAACTCCTTGCCTTTTAAAATAGGCCTGATAAAATGAGTATCAAAACTTGTTCATAAAAATGCCTTATGAGTAGAGCAGTATACATGTAAAATATAGAAGACTTGACAAGAGCCTTTCTTTTTCTGGTGTGAGTCAAACTTTTGGTACCAGATGTCCATGTGCATAAGAAAGAATGCAAGACTCCCGAGGCGATAGATTTCGTAACCCAGTCAGTAGGTATTTTCCTAGAAAGGAAAATCTTAACCATTACCCAGCTTCTGTATTTTAATTATATCATTCAATAAAAAATAAGAAACCAGGCATCAGGAATCCAAAGACAATATGCCCACTCAGAGAACATACAACCACATTCTTTCCTCCTTGTTTCTCTTTTCCAGCACCATGAATTTTCCGTTTCCATATAGTACTTATCTCTATCATCATGAGCCTTTGTTCGTCAAGATGGATATCAGGGGATAATCGCACTACTACCATTTCATACATGGTGGTTGGTATCCCATGGGTTCTGAGAGCTTTAGCCATTTTTTACATGAAACTCTTAACACTGACAGCTGTGGTGTTTAATCCTACAATGTTGTTTTGTAAGATGCCTAAACCCTTTGTTTAATACTAGGTAAGTTCAGAGCATGCTTCTCAGATATGGCAGTTGCCTGTCATGACAGGTATATCTCATCCTTTTAAGTATAGCTGCCTACACATGAACAAAGCAGGTTAACAAGCTTTTGCTGGTACAGAGAAGTCCTACAACTACATTAGATGTATGTACAGAAGAGAAGAGATTGAGAGTTGGTGGTAACTGAAAGCAGAAGATGATTTCTCAGTTGCTACAGAGGTAAGCTATCTCTCAGCAGAACCTTCTAAGGCTCAAATGGCCATACCTTTGGCCTGACAAACAAGCATCACTTACCTGATAAAGAAGTAATACCTGGATCCTTATACACAATGCAATGCGTGGTGTGCTGAAACCATAATTAGAAGAGTTCAGGGGAATGAAGATGATTTTCTTTCAATAGATGAAATCCGTTAAGGCATATTTTGACTATGTGATATACTCAACTATTTCTTATAAATATGAATTTTGGGGTTACCACAAGTCCTTAGGAATGTTTGAAGTTTACTATATCTTTTCAAACAGCTACATAGTTCATTTAGAGACAGAAGACAAAGGGGTAAAATTTACTTCCAATTGGAAAAAAAAAAAAAAAAAAAAAAAGTTCATGGCTTCTCAAGCTCCTAGTATTTTTTTTATTATTTTTATTTTATTTTATTTTATTTTATTTTATTTTATTTTATTTTATTTTATTTTATTTTATTTTATTTATTTTATTTTATTTTATTTTATTTTATTTTATTTTATTTTATTTTATTTTATTTTATTTTATTTTATTTTCAGAATAACTGTTGAAGTTCTGCTTTAAATTCTGAGCTGTTCAGATTCTCAGCTGGACACAGGGGCCTTAATTCTCCAGTCTCCTTCAAGACTGATTCAAAAGTATTGCTGACTGAAGTCTTCTAAGAATTTGCAGCCACATGCCCCAGGCTTGTATTATTTTGCATTTATGAAATGTTAACTGTATCTTTGTGCGAATTATACTTGTAATGTTGGCACAAAAAAGTTTAATCCCAAACTATTCTGGTCTACAGTCCCTATGGAAGCCACCAGACTTTTCCCTCTTCCCCCTTCATTACTAATGAAGCTTAGTGACAGATAAAATAGTCTGTCGTTTGTGTCAGCATGCTGTAATTTGGTAAATGTGTGTTCTTTCTGGTAATCTCTATTAGTCTCTCAGAGCCCTAAAGTTAAATTCACTATTTATTTTCCCTTTTGGAGACACCAGGAACCTATATTTTGAGCTTAAACATTATTTTTGGTTACTTGATTATTTTTTTCAGTGTCACTAGCTACAATCCAGTCTATATTACTGTACTTGTAGTTGTTAAAACATCTCTGTTGGCTTGGGGATGTCTTTTTCTTGTCAGTGTGGGACCTTTATGCTCTTGCTCAACTGACTTCATTATCAGGTTCATTGCAGCTGAAAATATAATAACCTACAATAACTCGTTCAAATGCTCCTTTCTATCCTTTGCTCATTTTTTGGTTTAGAGTTCTATAATAAATATTACAAAAATTGCTTTAAAAGAGTCTCTCACCTGCTGTTGTGCTATGTATGGTACTTTATTCCTTCCTTGGATTCCTAAAACAACTTTGGTGGCCTAGTCTGGCCTGCATTGTGATAGCAGAACACTATCTCTATTATAGGCAATGTTGAGAACTTAGTTCTTTTTACAAGGTTGACTTTTTAACTGCTCTAAAATTCACGTACTATACTGGATTGCCTTACAGCTTGGTATCCTCATGTGGTTTCCTATTCAAAACTTGAGAACACATGAATAAAGCAATCTCCTCCTAGCTTGCTCTCCCTCACCACACTTTTCACAAGATCACAAGATTATATCGACGTTTTTCTGCACAAAGTAAAGATCCAGCTATGGCTCTGATCACACCCAAAACCTTTTAGTCAGGCAATTACCATTCCAATGAGTGTATCTTGCTCATTGTGCCTTTGTGGAAGCAAAATTGAAAATGATATTCAAAAAGAGAATTTTGTTCTCAAGACAGACATGAATTAACCAAAATCAAATATGACATTGTACACCATGGACTGAGTAGCTGTAATGCTACCTAGCTTACAAATGTTGCACAAACTGGGCAGTGCTAAAGGACATACTGTTGCCCTTGATTCTGAACTTGCATATATGAGTTTAACTAGCTCAGTTTCTTTGTACAGTTGGTAAATCTAAGCTTGATTCTGAAAGAACCACAAAGGATCTAGTTTATCAGCATTTGACTGAGCTTAAGAACATTACATATAACACATAAGTACAATAGATATACACATAAGTGCAATACATTATATAGATTATACACATTACATGTACAGGTATATATTAATATTATAGACTACCACAAATTATATATATGATAAAATATATTAATATATTTACATGTAGAAGGAAGTGTGGTTCTTCCCCCTTCTGTATATTTCTAATCTCCACTTTCTGTTTCTTATAGGAATTGGTACCCAGATGTTTCTATCACCCCTAGTGATACAGTTCTTCTTCCTGTCCTTGTAAAGCAGGATATGTTTCAGGCACAGTGATGTTAATATATATATATATATATATATATCAGGCACAGGGGTACATGCAATTTGATAGACTTTGTCAGGGGAACTGAATGGAAGTAGTATGTGGGAGGGAGATACATGGGTGGTGAGGGAACATTTTGTTCCAGTATCATAATTAGGAAAGGATTCAGCAAATATAAACTATTTAGTTCAAACTACATAAATGGGAAGGTCTGTGATCATGATACTCTCCAGTAAGTTGCTACCTCAGATGTATGAATAAACAGAAACCAGGAATCTTTATGTGTTGATTGCTTTTATAACATTTGTGGCTTAATGAGATGGATAGGAGGAGAATGTTATCTGGCAATCTTATTGTGCTATGTTCTTCAAGGATTCTTGGAGTAGGAGTATGGAGGGAGAAGAGCCTTAAAATCTCATGCTCTATTTACTGTAACCACCATTCAATAAACTGAAAACTTTGTGCTTGTATCTGTGGTTTGTCTCACCCTATATACAGATGACCAGAATGATACAAAAAAGAGGACAGGAATTTAGCAGTCATATAGTAACCTTTATTTTACTGCAGTAGCATTCCAACTGCAAACCTACTTGATGTTATAGATGCATAAAATACCACTAAACCTTAGGAAAAGTAATTATATCTAACTGAAAAATAAAAAAAATCTGAAGAAATTCAGTTATCAGATAAACAAAAAAAAATATTCCTAGCGAAAATTTTTACTTTTTCATGCTGTCAGGTTCAGCAACTCAGACCTCTAATTTGTAGGAAGTGAAAGGAATGCATTTGATAATTATAGTTTTGAAAACTATAATTAAAATACACAGCCATGCATCCTGAATTCTGCCTTCTAAGAGTGATTTTCTTAACTGCCCAGAATATACATATTCTTCATTTCTTTCTTAACTGTATTTAAATTAAACTTCATCTGCATGGCAGTCAATCAGTAAGATTTGGCACCTTTTTCTCATTTTGTGGATGGTGCCACCTAACACAATAGTTACACTTCCTTGCTACTGCACCCCTAGATTGCTTTACTATCTAACAGCCAACAGCCCTCAGGTCAGGAAGACTCAGGTGCTCTGCTGACACAAACTGTACAGTTGTGGTGAGATGAGGTACATAGAGTTGCTTTCCTTTATTCAATCCTTTTCATCATAAGAACATCTGAGCTCATGACATGTCCTCAACTGTGGTGCTGTAAAGTTGCTTTGCTGTTCAGTAGAGCTTTAGCAGATACAGTGAAATACCTGATTGTTTTCACTAGTACAAAAGTATCAGGATTAAGTTTATTTATTTATTTACTAGAATAAATATAATCTATTTGAAAAATCAACTCAGTAATGTAAACAAATGTACTATGCAGATACTTACATTATGCTTAATCTCATGTAGATTAATTTATTGTTTTACCCTAAAAATATTTTTATCTTCTCTGTGTTTTAAAAAAATGTTAAATTCTGCTACCTGTAAGTTGCAGGAAAATAGAGCAGCATGAAAGTCAGACTACAGAACTTATATATAACATCTATTTTATTCATCTAAAGGACATATCCTTTGGGGAATAACAAATACATGCTTATCAGGACAGAAGGAAAATAGCTGTATGGGAAGTCAAGTGTACATGAGCAGACATAAAAGAAACAAGGGAGAAATCAGAGACATCAGAAACACGGAGGAAAGGAGAGGAAAGGAGAGGAAAGGAGAGGAAAAAGGAAAGAAAAGGAGAGGAAAAAGGGAAGGAGAGGAAAAAGGGAAGGGAAGGGAAGGGAAGGGAAGGGAAGGGAAGGGAAGGGAAGGGAAGGGAAGGGAAGGGAAGGGAAGGGAAGGGAAGGGAAGGGAAGGGAAGGGAAGGGAAGGGAAGGGAAGGGAAGGGAAGGGAAGGGAAGGGAAGGGAAGGGAAGGGAAGGGAAGGGAAGGGAAGGGAAGGGAAGGGAAGGGAAGGGAAGGGAAGGGAAGGGAAGGGAAGGGAAGGGAAGGGAAGGGAAGGGAAGGGAAGGGAAGGGAAGGGAAGGGAAGGGAAGGGAAGGGAAGGGAAGGGAAGGGAAGGGAAGGGAAGGGAAGGGAAGGAAAGGGAAGGGAAGGGAAGGGAAGGGAAGGAAAGGGAAGGAAAGGAAAGGAAAGGAAAGGAAAGGAAAGGAAAGGAAAGGAAAGGAAAGGAAAGGAAAGGAAAGGAAAGGAAAGGAAAGGAAAGGAAAGGAAAGGAAAGGAAAGGAAAGGAAAGGAAAGGAAAGGAAAGGAAAGGAAAGGTCACATGTTGACACTAATCATATTGAGTAGACCTGTTGAAGCTGATATACCAGAGGTTTCATTGGGGATCATTTTCCAGACTAAGATTGAGATTCCTTCACATAATCAGTATAGGCTTGGCTGTATTATTGTCAGTTGTTCAGTGAGGCTGGGTCTCCTCAAGGTTGGTTAGCTGAGTATGTGTGGAAATGTCCAGGGGCACATCACAAGTGTTGGTTTTGCAATGCACATGATATAAACGATACGACAAAACAAAGATACAATGATATAAATCAGAAATCAGATTTAGTGTTTAATGGTTCTTTAAATATAAGGAAGCAAATTTGTTCCATACTATGTGTATGATAAAAACATCCTGGTTTTTAAGTTTGAAATGCAAACACTTTTAAATGTATTTATCTTTAAGTTCAAAGCCTGATGTTGGAGTTAGATGGAGTATTGATCTTAAGTAAGATCCAACTCAGGCCCTACATGGCTTAACTAACTTTAAAAGGTATGAGGTTGAGAAATAAAAAGTATATTCTAAATATTTTCATTTCTTGAAGTTACAAGAACTTTTCCTGTTTTCAGCCTTACTTTTTAATCCTGAAGGCATTTCTTCAGTGTGTATACATTTATGCTAATCATATACTACAGCCATGGGTTCCTCTATCAATATGAAATGTTTTGTACTTGCTGTTTTTGTGCATCTTGTATTGTTATGTGCAATATACAAAATAATGTGTCTAACTATGCCATTTATGCTTTTGAAAGAAAAAGCAAATTACTTACTGAAGAGAATGGCATTTGCATGCATGTGTGTCAGCTTTCAAGCCATTTCCCTCTACAAAATATTGCTTTCTACACTTAGAAAATGCATCCATCCATCAGTTACAAACCATTTCAAAGCACTTTATGAATCTACAGAGCAAAATGTACTTATCTTACATTGGCAGTGTCCCAGCTGTTACAAAATTGCTATTGTCCTAATACTTACAAGGCAATTTTAGCATCAGTTAATAATTTTACAGGATAGATAACTTCTAAAGCATTATAAAATGACAGACATTAAACAATAGCAACTTAGCATTTTTTGAAACAGTTCATGACAGCTTAAAAACTAAAGTGATTTTAATGTATAGTCTACGCAGTTTTAGTTTCTCATTGACAATTCCTTTAGAAGATAAAAATGTGAAAAATCCTTTTAAATAGTAGATGAAAGAATAAAACAAATTTATCTTTAAAAGATATTCAGTGAAAATCTCAATTAGGAATAATGTCTCAAATCTCCCTGTACAGATAGTAGGTGACAAGAATTAGAATTTATTTAGGCAGAAAAAAAAAAAAATGATGGTATCATTTAATGGTAGGGTACCACAAAATAAAAAAAGGCATATCTATTCATTAAATCTAATGCAAAAAGGGAAATACAGTGAACGGCATTTTATATAAATCAGTATGCATTATTTCTTCTCAAAAACTGTTTTCTATCAATCTTAGTTTAAGAGCTTCAGTCAAAGGCACATTCTAGTTAAATTGTTACCTTTAAACTTGTTTAAGTAGCCATTGTGGCCAAATGTTCTTTTTTTTTTTTTTTTGGTTAGACATTTATGATTTACTTAATATACAGTACAATCTGTGATACCAAAAAATTTGATGATGTGTAAAATGTAAACTGTTCTAAACAAATTAAATTAATTGATATTTGAGGTTTTACTTTGGTAATAACTAAAAAGAACCTTTTCAGTGCAACTAATGTACATCACAGTGGCCTTTTTTGTCAGTGTACTTATTAAGTTAAGCCAATTGTACCACTTGCTGTCATACAGCACAGGTAATTGACCACCTCATCAAACCAGAGCAAAAAGAATCCCTTAGTGCCTAATTACTACGTTCTTCTGTACTATTGAACACATTAAAGCAACATATTGTGCTATATACATCATTTCCCAATAGTATTAGAATGTTCCTGTACTGGAGAAAAGAGTTCTGATTGCAGTACAGCTATTTCAACATTTGGTCAATTTAACTTTCAAAACACGTAGTATCTTGAAGAATACTTTAAGCAGTTATCCAAAGTGAAAATATCAATTAATATTGCAGTTCTGCTTTATCATGAATGGTAGAAGTCTGAGAAGTTTCAGCAGTGAAATGTAGGAAAGATCTCAGGTCCCAGAAAAGCAAGTGGTTAGTTTGGTGACACCAATCAAAAGCAGGAAATAAGCAATTCCTGATATGCTTATGTACTTATTTATCCCCAGATGTTTTACTTAATGGAACTTTATTTAAAACTTGCATGGAGCAGAACCTAAAAGGGTAGTGCCTCAATGTGATGGGAAAGAACAGAGTTCTCTTTTCAGATAATTCAGTTAGGTGCAGATGTCTCAGCCACATTAGACAAAGTTTCAAAGTCACGTTTCCTTATTTAAGTGAACTTTCTGATTTACTCCCACAAATAGGTCTGCAGGGCCAAACATGTAACTGGGCACAAGCAGAAGTGCGGAATTGTACTGAAGCTTTCTGAAGACAAATGTCTTTGGAGGAGCTTGTGCCTATATGAGGATCAGTCTTTCAATAAACAGCTTTGTGAAAGATTACATGTACTATGCCACAACCTGAATAGTAGTACCCCGCTTCCTTTGAAGTGTCCAACTCATGTTAGGAATCCTGGAAAGCAAGATTGCACTTTTGGTCACATCTCTCTTTTTGATTGACAGGAGATCAACACAGCAGAAGCTGTAACTTTAAAAATAAAAAATAAAAATAAAAATAAAAACAAATGGAACTGCAATACATCACCTTGTTTTTCTGTTTCAGTATAGACATTTCTGAGAGCCAACAACTACCTTAATATAGTGCATATAGTGCAGAGGCAGCTGCAATAACAATTTACTCTTTCCAAAATACTGTGGACTGTCTCATCATAGAGTGGGATCACACAGCAGTAGATAAAAAGAGGTCAGTTCACATTCTGATCTATACCAGGTAAACTCACTAAATTAAAAAATAGTATTTATTTAAAAAAAAAAAATAAAAAGGCTATTTGTATACAGCAATGATGATGATCAAAAGTTACTGATAGAAATTCTTAGGAAGCATTTTACTGTCTGCCTAACCATTTTTTACCAATGGGTATCTGATGATATTTTCAGCTTCTACCGAAGTCTGTCATTTCTGGACTCATAAGCAGGTACTGAAAAATAGGGGGCAAGCACCTATGAACTGCCTTCAAACACAATGACTACCTTAGAGTCATCCAAAAAAAAAAGAAGAGTTCTGTAAGACTTTTTTTTTTTTTTTCTAGCTTAATAAATTTTGAAAACAGGTTAGGTGACTTGAATTTTTCCTTAGAAAAGAATGCAACTACAAGTTTTACTTCTGTTTCTTACATTATTTTTTTCTCCCTAATTTCAACTATTTCTATAACAGATTCTACATTAATAATTAGCATCTGACTCATGTCTTCAGGTAACATTCAAGATGTATTACTCACCAGTAGTCTGGCAATTTCTGCTTTTCCATCATAGAATATTTACTCTGTCCTGTATATATGCTATATTGCAACATTTATTCTTGGCAGAAAGCATCAACAGTTAATTGGTCCATACTTAGTATCTCACACAGAAACAGTGACATTTTGAAAAATGTAAATTGTATGGAAAAGGTGTTGATAAAATATATTCTAGAAATAGCAAACAAATTCATGCATGCTCCAGCCAACCATTTCAAGCTCCTGAAAATGACTGTTTTATAGAAACCAAACCTTTGTAGGAATATCTTTTAATATTCTCTCATAATGAGGAAGAATGATTCCATCTTGCAAGATACAAAGAATATATTAAATTGCTAACGGCTCATTGACTTTGCCAGCATTTCAAGCGAAAGAAGTGCTTCCATTATCTCTCTCCAAAAATTAACAACTGTTTGACTGCCAGCCATATGGTGGGCAGGTAAATGTGCAAAATAGAAATTAGAATGATGTGGTCATCGTGAGGGAAATAGAATAACCTGGGTGAAACACTGTGTTCAGTTCAAAATTGTCCATTTCTATCACAAATGAAAAGAGCAGTTGAGACGCACCTTAACTCCTTGACCGTATTGTTAGACAGCTTACATAGTGACATACTTACAAAGATCAGAAATCCAATCTTCAGGCAAAAATCTATTTGTACAATATGGAAAAACATGTAAATTCATATTCATTAATATATATATATTCATTAATATATATATGTATACATGTTTATATTTGAAATGAAAAATATTTTCTAGCTTTCTATGTATTTTAAATATTTATTTTTTCCCCTGTTTTTTTTTTTGTTTGTTTGTTTGTTTGTTTTTTCAGGTTTTATACATGTTTATGTATAAATTCGCACTTGCTCTTACAAAATATTTTTTCATCTATATATAACAATTGTTTTGAATAAGTCAAGTAACTTGAGATTCAAGTTACCTAAAGTTACCTGGGGTATAAAAAAAAAAAAACAAAACAATGTTTTAATTGCAGATTTACAATTTTTGCAAACTTCTTTGAATTGCTTTCCCTTTAGTGTTAGCGATTATAAAGATAGTATTATAAAGATAATTATATGTCAAAAACTTGGTTTTCTTCCTAACTGTGATTTTTTCTCATAAAATATACTTCCTCTTTTTCTGTAAATAAGAATCTGAA
Organism: Anas acuta; assembly: GCF_963932015.1. NCBI lineage: Eukaryota > Metazoa > Chordata > Aves > Anseriformes > Anatidae > Anas > Anas acuta. The sequence goes on along the minus strand of NC_088983.1, from coordinate 43,182,165 downwards.
TAAAATTTGCTTTGGTGTTTTTTGTTAAAGGACATTTATTGTCAATTCTTTCTGTTTGTGTACTAGTGTAATATAAAAATTTACTAACTGTTGGAGCAGGGTTGTATTCAAGTAAGTAAATCTTAGCCAGTGACTCTATCCTAATTCCAGAAGTGAAAGTAGTTTGCAGGTGTAACACCTCTATTCTGGTTGCAAGTTATGTCATGATGTTACTTTTCTTTTTTGGGGTTTTGGTCATTTTTTTCTATTATTATGGTTGTGTAAAAGAAGATTCTCATAGACACAATATCCTCTTATTCTAATTAAGTTTTACTATACTTTATATTACTTTATTCTTACACATAGCATCGATGGTACGTATTCCATATCATATGGTCAAAAAGAGGCTAATAACTTGTACAATAGTTAGATAATATAAGAGAACAGCAAACATGAGATTTATTAAAAGTCACCTTAAGGGGGAAAAGGAAAATAAGTTCTATCAACAAAGAAAGCTTGTCTCCCAAGCTTTCAGTTTCTCTCTGTCTTCCAAGACAGAGAGAAACTGGAAGTTGCAGGGGGCATAAAGTCCTTACAATGAGAGATCTTCCTTAAATCACAGAATCACAGAATTGTAGGGGGTTGAAAGGGAGCTCCAGAGATCATCAGGTCCAACCCCCCAGCCAAAGTAGGTTGCCTAGAGCACGTTGCACAGATAGGCAACCAGATGGATCTTGAATGTCTCCAGAGAAGGAGACTCCACAGCCTCCCTGGGCAGCCTGTTCCAGTGCTCCATCACCCTCACTATGACAAAGTTCCTCCGCATACTGGTGCAGAACTCCCTGTGCCCCATTTTATGGCCATTGCCCCTTCTCCTTTGGAAATCTGAGTTATGGCCAAATAAATGCAGTGACACAAACCATAGCTACTGTTTTCCACAGCCAGAGCTAATTATTTCTACTGTGGGATTTTTACCACTCAGTCAACAACTACAACATTATTTTTTTTTTTTTAACGTTTAAAAAATTAGTCTTTCAAAGGCTGTATTAGTTTCTTTATTCAATCACAGAAAGTGCAAAAAGAGATGAAATACATAAATACATTTTTATTTCAAAATGATAATGTTTTTTCAAGCTAAAATGCTTATATTAAAAACAAACAAACAAAAACAGCCTGCATATGGTGATCATTCATTCTTTGGAAGTGAACATTATGAAGGCTGATCTGAGTTTTATACAGTGAAATAGTATAAACTATTATACTATACTATATACTATGGCCTTATCTTGTTTGCTGACAGTGTTGAAATCTTGATGAGGGACTTAAGAGATGGTATTGGACTATTCTGCATGCTTCTAAAGTTTTCTGGAAGATTCTTGAATATTTCCCAAGCTGAATAAGGACTGAGCCATTTAAAGAGGATTTGCCATCAAAGATGAACTCCTGACTCCACATCAATTTAAGCTGAAGAAACTAAAGATTATGAATCATGTGTGAATTCAGCATCTCAGATATTGGAACTCTGTACAAATCTGCACATGCAGTGAATAAAAGTTTTATTTTTTTTCCTATACACTTTAAGAAAATATATTTTTTGTATACATATTGTCACTGAGGAACAGAATGAACTCCCAATATTTGCAAAAAGAATGCTCTTCTTACAAGTATCCTGTGCATGACATTCACCTTCTTCTTTAAGAATGAAACACTGGACAACTTTTCTAACATTACCTCACGAGATCTGGAGGATAGTACATGCATGACAGAATAAGGAGCTCAGTTGCCTGAAGGGAGGAATGAACTAGCTGGGTATTTGTTAGCCTCATTTGTTAGCCTCATAGAAATGCTCATGTTTACAGTAGTAGATGGCACTCCTAAGATGGGATCTTTGATATCTTAAGTCAGGAGCATCTGTGATGATATAATTCCAAGAATCAGACTTGCCTGAACATTTGCAAACTCAAACATTGTTTATATCCTATAGGTCTTCTTGAATCTATAGATTTACCCCAAAGTGAGGTATGAGAGGTAAAATCTGTAAAGAAATACTCATAGCAAGGTATCTTTCTGATTTTTTCTCCTTCAGACGAAAGTAAAAAAAAAAAAAAAAACAAACACATAAACACATTCTGTTAAGCTTTAAGCTTCCATTACAACTGAAAGAATCAGAATAGAAACTCAATGTGGCCAAGCAGTCCTTACAAAGTACTGAATCCCACAGCTTTCAGTCTGTAAAAAGTGCTGAGAAACATGTAGTCACAGGTCCATGCTTTATGGTTAATATCCTTTTCTTCTGAGAACAAACTGAAAAACAACAAACAAGCAGGAAACACATACCATTCATTGGAGTCAACAGAAAAAACTCAGCTGTCTGAAAATGAACATCAAGAAACATAGTTTTTAAAGTACAACCTGAAAATGTAGTTTCTTTGTGTTATTTTATGTTTATCTGTAAAGTATCATGTTACTTTGTAATCAACTTATTAAATTTTATTTAAAAAAAAAAAAAAACACAACCACAGAGAAAAAAAAATACAATAAAAACAACAACAAAAAACGGTGCTAGCAGCATTTATTTTCTCTGTCCACATAATCTCACCTGCCTTGTTGACCAACTCAAATTAACCAAAACCCATTCTTTCCACAGGAAATAGACTGTACAGAGAAGCACTTGTGTTCTCTACAGACAGCATGGAAAACACTGCTGGTCAATACTATGCAATATATAACAGATAATTATGATCTGAGTGTCCAAATTATAATCAGTTTGACAAATGTCCACAAACGTCTTTGGTCTATTTTATATTTTCACTAAGACAAGGCAATCATACAACCAGACAATTCCATCAGGGAAGCTTGTTAGCTGCTTAGTCTGTTAAACCCTGGTTGCCATAGCATCTAGAGTTGAAAAAGCTGCAGATTGGCATGAAAAAGCATGTCGACAATTGCCCTGTCACAGCATGCAAGCCAGGTCTGCTCAAAGGCAGCACACTACAAGTTTTCTTTCCCAGTTTGCACTACCCCATGCTGTTTAATAATATCCATTTACTGGTATTGGGATTGATCTAGTGCAGTGTAAAATCCACATCTACTGAGATTTTGCTTTTCACGTGGGGGAGATTCTTTAACAAATAACCACATAACAATTAATTTATAAAGGAAGTATTGTAAAAATTGTAGGAGGCATATCTGATTTAACAGAGAAACAATCCAAACTTTTAACAATCAGGCCTTTAGCAAGCTAATCAGTCCAACAATATTTATATATGTATATAATTTTTTTTAAAAAATATATTGCCTAGGCACTTTCAAATATTTTTGTTGCTGGTAGTTTCATCAAACATACTACTTTGCATTTATATTTTGTGTCATCAGAAAAATCGTAATATTTATTATGGCCATGATTCCTTTTAAATTGTGTGTTTTCTATAGTTAAATAACCACTACAAATGAAGTAGAATTCCATTCATAATTAACATATACTCAAATAGGAATTAGTGTAATTGTGCAGAATTTTTGCAGTAAATTTTCTTTTTTCCCTATAAACCTATTCTGCAGCTTTAATAGTAAAAGTTAACATTATTGTTAACATCAAAGAATTTGCTTTCTAAAAAGTATTCTCTGGTAAAACATTCATATTGATTCTTGAATATAGATCACTGCATAAAAATGTTCATTAGTCATCTTCGTCAAAGTGTTGGAGTTACAAAAAAAAAAAACAAAAAAACACGTAACTAGTGGGCTTTACACAAGTGTTTCCTATCAAAAGTTTACACTTGGTTTATTCACTTTCCCTTCCATTATTGCCTTCTAATCTGTTCTGTCACTTCATTTTACTTTTCCTTCAATGCCACAACTGAAGAAAATCTTGAAAACTGCATACCCAGGAGTATAATTAACCTGGCAAACCCAGGAGGATTCTGGCATGGATCTTTTCCCACATTTTCTGATAGTATTATTTCATTTTTTAATCTATCAATATCACATAGACATGTTTTACTACACCTCTCACTAACTTTATCCTATTCATTAAAGGTCTAGATACATAATTTGAGAAAACAGGAGTTTTCCTTTTCAGCAAAATTAGCAGTCTATTAAACTACTTCACAAGAAGTAAATCTTTTCAAGGTAGTTTCCTAATACATCTTTATGATCCCAGTGACAGAAAACATCACTAAATCTTTTAAAAACATATTAGTTGAAATTTTTACTCTGTGTTGCCATGTGAAATGCAGAAACAAAAATATATTAGGCTAATAATACTTTTTTATACTAAATTTTATGACAATGTGTATTTAATGTCTATCATATTTGTATCTTATTTGAATTTTCTTCATCCTTTTACTAAGTTTGCAACTTAACCATAGTCATATACACTCAAGCTGTAATTTTCCTGAATTTTGACACAGACTGAGTTTGAAAAACATTTTCCTCTGAAATCCCTGTCTGTGTATATTTATTTATTTAATTAATATTGAGAATAATTATGTATACATTTTTATATGAATTTTTAAACATCTTAAAGAAGTACTGAATCTGCAACTCTCCAGCTGACAACACAGTCTACAAGACACTATAATTCTGAGAAAGTAGTTGTAGCTTATTCATTTTTTGACTAATTAGACAATATTTGTTAAAGCAATGATGCATTTACCTGCTAAAACAACAACAACAAATCTCCATTTTAGGCGTAGAACCTCTCAGAAAAACAGCAGATTTTTTTTTTATGACTGGCTATTTGACAAAAATTTCAGATAAATATAGGATTTGATCCATCATATAAATAAAACAGTAACAAAATGTAGCTTAGCACATGGATAACCTGGTTAGAATTTACTTTCCCCTGTTTTTATTATGTTTCTATGAAGTAAAATAAGGAATTCCAGGTTTATGTTGCAAATGTAGAACAGTCACTTTGGAAAACCTTAGATGAAAGATAGTATGCGATACAAAGAGAAGTACTTTCACATTAGATTTTAGAAGTAAGACCGAAGTATTTTCATCTACTGATTTTGGGGTATGGGAGTACACATGTATAATTCTGGATAAATGAAGTAAAATGCAGTGAGAGAAAGTTTACAGTACAACTTTACTTTGTTCTGGTGGTAACTCTCCATGTGGACTCTATGAGTAGTGCTAGGAGCAGATGGGTACAGCTGGCAGCATTCTAACACTTATGCCCCACACAACTTCGGGATTTTCTACCCATGATGTTGCAGGATGGCAGCACACTGGAATGAGGCAGGGAATATGACTGAAAGCCTCCAGTCTGTCAAAAAGGATAATTGTGGAGCAGCTCAGCAATGATCCTTCACCAAAGTGAACATTTTCTGCAGATACTCAAGCTGTGTGAGAAAGAGAAGTAATCTCCTTTGCTGCCTGAATATCCTCTCTGAGGAAGGAATGAGTCAGGCTCTGTGGGCCATCTCCTCATAAAAGCCTTGAAATCCACCAAGCAACACCTCAAGTCAGAGTTGTGAAGTTCCCTGGCTGCAATTAATTCTTTCTTGGCATCCCTATTTATATCAATAGCAATAAAATTGTCCCTAATGTTGTAAGTTCATTTTACACATTCTGTTTTTACATGGCTGCTGGTCAGTAAACACGCCTTGCAGAGGTTCACATCATGCTCTGAAGACACCACAATTGGGGGTATCAAGGAAACATTTTCTGTCCTTAAGAGGTTTCTACCAATGGGAAGTCCCTGCACTCACACAAGATCCTTTCTGTATTCTGGCGATAGTCTTTGGCTATTATTCTTTTCTCCTCTTTCCATATCTATTTCATGAATACTTATTTATTGTTAGTAAATCAAAAAAAAAAAAAAAAAGTGAGAAGATTCCATTCGTCTATTTTTATTCTAAATTTTCTCTACTACTTGAAATGAGTAGTGACAGATTATTATCACTTTATTAGACAATATACAATTTCACTAAATATTATCCTTCTTATTAGGATACTCATTTAGAAATGTGCTTATACCTTTTTGTCTTCTAATTAAAGCAAAAGGAAGAAGATTAAAATAGAAATTATCACAGTTGAAATTTGCTGACAGAAAAGAGTGGTTTAAAATAACAGTAAATAAGCTTTTACAATAGATGTGAATGATACTGCAAGTCAAATAGTTCTTTAAAAATCCCAATGCAAATTTCCTCATAAAATAGGTTTTCTTCTTAAATCTAAACCTTTTCTATAGTTTCTCAGAAGTCAAATAAAACAATAAAATATGAACATTAGACCTATTCCTATAGAGCAAAAAAGGCATTGCTCTGTAGTAGCTTTTTTTTTTCTTTTACATTTTGCCTTATTGCAAAATTTTCTTCAACTGGCTGAAAGCACATTAACTGCTAGATAGGCATCACACTGATGTCTCCATGCTGTAACTTACAGCCGTGAATTTGCTACGATCTGTTTAATCATCAGTGTATTGATTTTCCTCAGCTTTCCTTCATTTTAGCCCCATAGCAGGCTTCTGTAATTTCCTTTGGACAAAGTGTAACCAAACTGTGCTAAGTGATGTTGATTTGCAGGCAAAAGTAAAGGGGTAAATATAAATTAACAAGCTATAAACATTTTACAAGTGGGGAGTCAATAAAAACAGTGTCTGCAGTTCTTTAAAAAAATGATTTGAAGCAGATTGTTAACAAAGGTGTCCAAAGAAACTGACATGAGTCTGAGAATAATTTTTGCGCTTTGTGATTAAGAATTGATCAGTCTAAAAGCCTCTGATGCAACTGAATCACCCATAAGCTGCTGGCCTGAAAAGGCTCAGCAGGGGCTGGTATTTGTTTGCTCAACTCCCATGATTCCAAGTAGATAATTGGGCTGTGAAGTTCATGGCAGAATCTGAATTTGCTTTCTTGCTTCCCAGCTGGCTGAGCACTGGTTTATAGACTTCTGTGTACAAATTTAGCCAGCAGCAAACCTCACATCTTTAATGTAAAAGGTGTTTTGTTGTGTTTTCCAGGTGCTGAGTGGAAAGCCCACACTCCAGAAGCTCATTAAAAGGGCCAAGTTACAGTACAGGTTTATTTCTGTCACAGCGTTTCAGAAAACAGTGACAAGGATTAATATATTTCTGTGGTACTGGAAAAAGCCTGATACGATCCCTTGTGAATTTGATCATCTGTTTCATTGCCTGTAAAAGATTCAATCTCCTATTATATCCTGAAGTTACAGCTGTAAGCCAAGGCTGATAAGAATTCAGACAGCACCACTAGAGCCTTTGCAAAACTAATTGTTTTATTAAGTAGCAGCTTGTTTATTTGCAATTTATTTCATACGTCACTCAGAGAACCAACTCTTCTTTAAAATGATAACGCGTGATAAATCAGCTGTACATTATCCATGACAGGCACTACATTGTATAAATATGTACAAGTAATGGAGTTTTAAAATCTCTCAAACTGTTACTTCTATTCTGTTGTTGCTTATGAATAGCTATTTTTGAACACTTATGGAATTCCTTCCAAGGCTTTTCATAATTCTGACAGTAAACTCAGATCTACAGATTGCCTAAAAAGTCATCTCCATTTGAAGATAGAGCCTGACAGTGTAATTGCATGCTCTGGCCTGAGCTGGGGAAAGCATCCCGATGCGAGCACTTGGCAGATTCACAGACCCCCTCCTCAAAGCACAGGTAGCCCTGTTTCTGGAAAGCACTCTATGGGCACCGCTCTGTCCTGAAAGATGGGCAACAGAGAGGTGCACTGGGTCTTTTTTGACTGAGATTTATGTTCACATCAAAGCCCCTCGGGCATTCTGGGCCAGCATACCTGAGGATAATGGGAGCTTTACCATTGCCTCTGATACCTTTTTGATTAGACCTAGAGACACTAGAAAGAATTACAAAACACTTTTAAATCACAAGCTAGAACAGATGGGCTTCACTGCATATTTATGAACTACCAGTATAATGGGATCGTTCCTGGGAGTAGGAGGGAGAAGGCTGAAGGTCCACTTTCATTTCTTTAGGATTTACGTGGGGAACAAATTATGTTGTCCCTTAAAGAAAGCTTGCTTCATGTTCAAGCTGAAACCTAGGCTTCCTTTTTTCCTTGCTTGCATGTAGTAAAATGTGTTTGTATGACTAGTTCCACTGGTTTCATGGGAATGCTCATGTGAACAAATGCTTGATTGGTGGTGCTGAGGGTGGAGCTTTGGTTATTTGTCTTTTTTCTGTGATTTGTTATCGTGCATGTGAAAATAGGCTTCAATATATTCAAATATATATATATATTCAAAGCCCACATCTCTATAGAGAAGGATTTGAGGACTGCACATAATCAAAGCAAGAGACATAAAGATGCATATTTTTCTGCATATGTCAGAAATTAGTCAATAAACCCACATTATTCTTAACAGTAGTTGTTATTCCTAATTCCTTAAGTGCCACACCAGCATTTTAACCTGCAATTGATTGTATATGATTGTCTGTACAATACATAGCTAAACAGAACCTTGTTTGCAGCTGGCAATTTATTGCCCTCATGCATTACAACAAAGAAACCCAAAATGGTAGCCAAAGAGAAAACTGCCAGTCAAAACACTCTTGCTCTCTTATTCACACTGTTGCTTTCTACCTCCACACTCCATTTTTCTCTAACAACAAATTTAACTTATGAATGAGAAAGGTTAAAGAAAAAATATTTAGTTGCCAAAAACATGGCAAAAATATTATAAAAAGATCTGTTACTGTTAAACACTGTATGTCCTTAGAAAAATGCTAGGAACCACAAGAGTTACACTTTTATCTAAGAGGTAGCATATGTGCCATATAATACATATGTTGCAATCACAGCAACTTATTTTGCATGAACAGCAGCAAACTCTGAAAAAAAAAAATTGTCCAGTGCTCAAACGAAAGCTGTCATCATGCCTTCATTTTAAATATGCATTCAAAGGAAAAGCCGTTTTGTATACTTTCCCTGACAGATTTTTTTTTTTGGACAACGGTACCTGTTATCATAAAAAGAAAAGAAGCACAATTATATTTTTCTATTATAAGATGTTTTGAACAGTTCCATAATGTCATCATTTTTATGTGGAATGATCTATGTTGAGTTAAGATAATTATTCTCGTTCACATGCTCTTATTCCATTCTTCCAACGATCACCAAAAACGAGCTTTCACATTTACCTCATAAATAAATTGGCATTCCCTTTAAATATTTGCTATCCAGCCATTGTAAAATCTCATCATCCATGTAAAATAAATATTAAAAAATCCTGGAAGTTTCTGGACATAGTAGGCTGTGTAGTTAAGTGCTGAGTATTAAGTATTCAGCATCCCCTATTCTGCGTGACTGTATGTGTCCATTTGAACCATAATAAATTTATTCTAATCCTGTTCTGATAAAATTTGCCCCTGTCCTCACTGGGGCAGTATTGCACTAACTCTGTATATTCATGTAACAAAACCAGCATCTCCATCCTAGCCTGTCTTGATAATGGACCAATGTCTCACCTCCAGGCCGTTCTTCAAACACAGGGATGATCTTATAAAAAGTAGAAAGCAGGAGTTTGCAGAGACACAGTCTCTGGAAAGACACTCACAAGTCCTGAAGTCTGGATCACTGTTTTCATACACAACTACGTGAAGAAATCTCAGAAACTTAACACGTTAAAACCAGACAGATTTGTCTCCATATTCCTCCTATTAGAAGGCTGTATCCTGAGCCTTTATGCTGCCAGCAATGATGGCAGATAGCCCAGCTACCAGCCTTTGCAGGTTACATTTGCTTCAGACCTTAGGCAAGAATGATTGATATCAGCTTTTTAAGGAGATCTTCTTCAAATAGCATAAAGGCAATGATCAGAACAATTTAAGATTTGATTTATTAAACAGCATTCTGATTTGAGTTTGTGTACTATAAAAATGGAGTATGAATGAAACTAACAAAGTCAAACTGTGTTTCAAAGCATCAATTTTATGCAACATTCTTACAAAATAACCCCAAATTATCCTGCACTACAGGACAAACATCTTTTGCCAGCTTGGTACAATTATAGATTTATCCAGGTTCATTCGTAGCCTTATCACTTTGAATGCAATGGTCTAGATCCTCAAAAGGCACAGTGGCACTTAATTCCAAAAAAGACCACCCTGAATTCTTGCAATCTCAAATTAACAACATCTTAAAACTAATTAAAAGCTCATAAAAACTCATAAAAATTTTGATTAAAAATTTAACCACTAAGTACTCTCACATATGAAAAGAACAATGCTATGGAGACAAAAAAACTGTCACTAACCACAGCCATGTTATCATATTTGAAGAAGTGTGACCACATCAAAACAACATGAACACCCTCTCCAAAGATCTGCATTACTGTATTCTCTAAATCAGGGAAAGGATAAAGAATATTTCTAAAGAAGTAAATCCTTTAGGAAAGTGGCATGGATAACCACAACACAGTTTCAAGGAAAAATAAGTTTATGTTACTTCACAGAGAAAGACCTTTCAATTGCCTGGAGGACAAAACCAATCAAACAACCAAAAAACCAAACAAAAAAAAATAATTTTTCGAAAGAACCTTCCCTCTCCAAATAACAAATTGGCACAGTAATTAAGAGAGTTTGCAGTTAAACACACTTTTACTTCTACCAGACCCTGTAACCCTGTAACTATTTGTCTTATATTTTTCCTCCTGACATTTTGCAATACTGCCTTCACAGTCCCTCAACCAGAGGGACACACAAAGTGTACAGTCCACCTAGCTGTGGGGGAAGGTACTCAGTGACACAAAGCCCTACTCCATGGTCCTTTAAATCTCTTGGAAGCACAAGTGTTACTTCTGGCAAGTAGATGGAGAGTCCTCCACAGACAGGCTACACATGTGCTCTTTAGCCACATCTTTGTGTGTGAAATACAATCTCCAGAGCTTTCACAGAGCCTAGATGCTGAGTCTACCTATTCAAGCCGGGCAGTGGAGTGAGACTGAGGTTTTATTCAGTGCTCAAATATGAAAATGACTGTAATATGCGTGATGGACGAGGACTTGGAGAACAGTAACTCCAATAGATCTGAGTATTTGCACACATACACATTCTATTCAAAGCATCTGTAGGCTATAGAATGTTATCAGAAGACTAATATATCCCAATCAGACGGGATTTATTTATAGAGAACGCTCTTTTCGCAGTGTTAGATGCCTCATTAACTTGATTCAGCTTGCACACAGCAAAAATATTCCCTCCCTCTTCAGATTTTTGATAGGGAATTATAATTTCTTGTTTCATTTGTTAAAATCCTTTTGCTATGAGGACATTTCAGAAATGCTTTATCACACATGACTTTTTAAAATGCCAGAGTATTCATTTTGACCAAAAGGCTCTCCTTTTGCTGATTTCCTCTTAACAGAGATAGCAGAAAGGATTGTCCTATTTCTTCTTTTCATTTGCCTCTTCCAGAAGCCATTAATAGCCAATATTCTATCCTCCTACACAAAAGTTCATGATAGCAAAGTTGAAAGAGTGGGTTATACATCGTGCTATGAACAGATTATAACTTTGGTATGTCACTGCTACTGTCACTATAATGCTGAGGGAAATTATACTGTAAGAATTTTAAATACTATCTAAATTTAAGTACAAACTCATTCCTGCAAGATTTAAAGAATCTATGGCTTTATCAAATTTGGAGACTTGAAACAGCATTTCAGGTTAGTGTGTGGAGGTTTACAGGAGTTACCAGCAGAACCTAAAGTAAGGAGAAATTGACAAAGGAGTATAACTCAATTTTTGTTAGTTTATTATTTTTCTCTTGATTTCGTAAAGCAGCAGGCTCCCAGACCTCTTTCTCACTTGTTTCAACTCCACAGCCCACTGTCATTACTGATTACAATTAATGATGGAACAAACAAAAGACATCCAAAACATATATGATCCTATAAATGTATTGAATTCACTGAATTCCAGCCTAGAAGATCTCTTTAATGACTGGAATGCAATAGGGAGTAGGGTCTGGTTATGCTATTTTTAAGAAATGAATAGGCAATGCGTTCTTTAGGAGTGGCAGTTCATTTATAGTTTTATCTAAAACTACTGATATCATTTTACCTCAGTGTGTTACTAATCAAACTATCTTAAAATCTTTCAGATCGATGCAGCCTCCTTTTTTAGTATCTCTTACACACATGCGCACGCACACAGAAATTGCGTACATTCAAACTATTGGCACAGCAAGTCCTGTTCTCTTTTCTTAACCATTCTATTTTTTCAATATCTGAATATAGAGAACTATCCTTTAGGGATGGCTTATTGGATTTCTTTTTTGGACACCATATGGGAAGATGATATGAAAATAATTCTCTCCATCACAAGCATATTTGTTGCAATACTGCTTAAAGAAAGCTCTCATTCTCTAAAAATCAGTGCAAAACAACCTTCACATTAAGACACAGCAAATATAAAGTTAATTTTGTGTCAAGAGTAATCTGAAGGCCTAAAACAAATAACTAATGTCGCTGAATATTGTGATTTGGTTGCAAATTTTCATGATGATTTGGTGGCTTATTGAAAACAAGACTGAAGACTGTGAAAGCTATGAAAGTTGTGAATCTTCAATCTGATTTTTTTTCTAATAGACTTCTGTGTAGGTCTTGAAAATGTGATCTGAATTAACGCAAGACAAAAGAACTGTAAATATCTCTAGCTCTATTCCTATCTCTGTCTCTATCTCTACCTCTCTAGTTGTCTCTCCAGTTCTCATTCTCTGTCTCTCCAGATGTGTCACATTTTTTAAGGCAATCTCATGATTTCTGCACCCACGACATAGCTCTTGAGCATTTCAAGTATGTGCATAATGTTCTGGAATCCAAAGGTCTTTGAAAGAGAAAGAAATTATTACAGAGTAATCAGTTATCAGGTGTGATCTAATCTGTGGCAAACGTGTCTGAGAAGTCCCATAGCTCATATTATAATGATGGTGAGCTATCTTGAATTAGCATTATAGTAAGAATAAAGACTTAAAGGCTTAAACACTTAACCTGAAGCAGCTGATGCATGGCAAATCAATAATTACGTTAATTTTATTGCAAAGTATTTCTGCTCAAGCTTTTTAAGTTGCACAGAGTAAAGAAAGTTATGTATACATTGCAGGCACCATTGAACACCATTTAGAATAAAAAGGAAACTGATTTGCTGAGTGCCCTCCAGCACCATTCTTGGTGTCCCACAACCCAGGGATGACAGGGATTTCTTTGGCTGTGTCTTACACAGAATGTCTAGATCACAGACCAACTTCTCTCTAAGCAATATGACAATGTTAAAGATTTTTTTTAGTTGCTCATGTGTGTTTTATTTTTCTCTGTAAGAATGCTTCTTTCATATTTTGGCAATACAGCCATACTGCATTTCTGTCTGTATTTCCTTCCTTGGTGCACTAACATTGATGAGCCTGTGCAATTTCCTCAGTGACGAACAAACCTGCCATTAAAAAGACTGTTTAACCTAAAACATATAACTAGGATAAAAACAGCAGCAGTTCATAAAAGAGCCTGAGTTTCCATGGAGGTACTATAGATCTTGCTTGTGTCTTAATTAGCTTCTCTGCTCTTTAAAAGTGCATTCTGGCTAATCTGATGGTCTACTGACCATTCAGACTGTTTTTATAAACACAGATACCTCTTTCTTCCTGTATATAGTAACTGAGATGATCAGGATGGTCAAAGATCTGAAATCTACAGTCTGCTGATGTAACTACATAAGGCATTCATCCAAGCAAAATTTGCTTGAATACAAGGTCATGAAAAGTGGAAATAACAGTAACAATAACTTAATTTGAAGATCTTAGAAGAAACTTTTCTTTTTTACCTCCAAGTTATTAAATTAAAAGACACAAATACTATTTTTTTCCCTGTAATATCTCCCTAACATCTACCTAATGTAAACTTAATGAAAATCTTACCTGTAAGGAATACAAGATGGCTGAAATCAGTTGTTTAAATGAATAAAGGAGGATATATACATCAGTCATGAAACCCTTCTACTAAAATATATTTATTGTAAATTTATAACAAAATCTGGAGCATTACCACATAAAGATCAGATGAAAAGTGCAAATTCTCCAGAGAGTTTGTGAGTTTCAGCAACCCAAGTGAAATTTTCATTATACCCTCTCTTTTCATCTGTATACCTCCTCAAAAAATTATACCAGTCTAAGACTCACAGTCATATTTTCCAGTTGTGTCATATATTTTCCAGTTGTGTCATATATCTGTGTATACCTTCTTCCATGGCTCACAAGAACTACATTTGGCATGGTCAAACCTTTCCAAAGGATCATCAGCAAGATTAGTAATTACAGAAGAATATTGGATATTTTTCTGATGCCTGATCAGCACCATTATGTATTCAACCGCAGTGAGGCTTAGTTTCTTCCATGCTGTAGAATACCACAAAAATAGTCAGCAAATGTTACAAGATGTTATGTGTGTGGCAAACTGGTGTTGTTGCTGGGAGAACTGACCTTCATTTATGGTATTTCATTTTTTCTCTGAATACTAAGCCAGCACCTTTCTGTGACATATTGTTGTCTTCACAGTTTCCAAGGAGGTTCTCTGTTAGCTGTTCTCTCATTGCCAGAATTTCAGGCCTTAGATTCATATGAGGCCATAATCTCTTTTGAACCAACATGGATTGTCATTATGATAAATTATTTCTCTGCAAATACTAGAACAATATTTGACATGCCAAATAACATCTGATAGGTAACTTCTGGAGGTCCACTACCTCTGTTTTAATCACCACTAGATTCAATGACAACAATAATCATGTTAACTGGAGTTATTTTAAAGACAGGTTCAGATAACACAGACTAAAATTGTGTTCCCTTATTAGATGTGTTAGGCTACTGTGAAATCGTTCCTCCTGCCTCCATACACAAATCTGAAGTACTAAATAAGCTCACAGTAAGATTCCAAGAGGCTTGAACATGCACCAGAGGTATTGAAATACTCATGGAACAATGTGGGAGTCCAGATAAATAGACAGATAGATGGACCTCAGAAAAATTTGTGTTGATGTGGTGGTATTCATGAACTAAAAGAGCAGCCCCCACACAGCCCAAAGTGAGTCAGGCTGATCATAAAATGCAAGGGATACAGCCTCCCACATCTGATTCTAAATTCCCATTCATTCTGCCAAAAAAAATAAAAAAAATAAAAAAAATAAAATCATTTGCTCAATCTGGTTTGAAGATTGTTAAGTACTTCTGTGGCCAGTGAGAGCATAGCAAAGCATGCTACAGCCTTTAGATATTGCTGCTTAATGAATTAGACTGGAAAAGTGTTTTTGAGGCACCACAGTGGGAATTAATTTTAAAAGAACAGGAATCAATGTGTCTAAGCAGCAGAAGCAGATTAGAGAGACAGAAAATCTCCACGAGGAAAGGTGTAAATGGCTGCACAGAATACCTGGGAGAAAGAACATTTTGGGGGCAATAGAATGTGGAAAGGTGAAGAGCTGCTCAGAGCTGGAAGAAATATGCACAAAGAATGTAGGGCTCTCTGGGTCATGAATTGCATGGAAATATAATTTATATGCATAATTTCCCTATATGTTTTTTCAGGTTGCCATTAGCACTTTTCAGTAGCCATTCTTCAACCTGGGAAAAATGAATATATTTCAATCTGTATTAAATCCAGGCTTAATTGCAAGATTAAAACAGGCTGTACTTCAACGCATGATGTTTGAGAGCAAAGTACTTCATTCCCTTCAACTCCTACTGCTGAGAAAGTGAAAGAATATCACAAATATAATACGAGAATATATTAAGTACTGGCAAGGCAAATATAAAATTGTTCTTTGCTTACCTTCCATCTCCATTGTCCAGTCCAATGACTGGAGTTGGATCCTTTAGCACCGGGTTCAAACCATCACAATCAGCTGCACAACTTCCACTGCCACCTGCGCTCCTCCCTCCTAGTGAATTTCACCACCTCACTCATAGCCAGTCTTACCTACACGCATCCAGGGACTGTGGTATAACATTAAAGTCAGTGCAGTATTAAAGGTAGTGTAGCCCTAAAGGCAGTAATGGCTGAAAAAGTAACTGGCAGAAATGAGACATAGTTTGAGAGACGTACTTCTGTAGTCCTTAGTCAAATCTTATTTCAGATTCTGTTTTGTCTCATTTCCATTTAATTATGATTTTGGATTGTATCCCTCTAAATCTGTACTTCATTATTACCACAGTATATCTGTTTTTTTTTTGAATGGCACTAATTGGCATGCTTGCTGGCAGTCTCAACAGAGGCCAAAGATTGAATGTGTATGAAGAATGAATTGTCACCTTCTTCGAAATTGTTCTTCTTAAATAGGGCAGAGATATGCAGAGTTTGTGGGCACTGATCATGCTGAACATGCACCCTGGAGGCTGGCTGGAAATGCTAGCAACCCATCAGCCACCAGCCAAACTCCTCTTCAAGAGGCCTCACACACAGCCATTTCCAGGACCAGAGAATAGATGAACAGCAGACTTCACCTTTAGAGGACTTGTTATTTTTAAAAGTAGCAAAACTCAAACATACAGTTAAAATATAAATGCCCAAATACCTGTGACTTTCAGCTTCTGCTGCAGTATAAATTGGATATATTCCCATTCATATTGAAATGTTAATGCAAAACATAAATCTAAAAGGTAAAAAAAAAAAAAAAAAAAATGGCCAGCTTGGAAAAAGATAACGTTTTTCATCTATGCAGAAGATAATGATACAATATTCAAGTTTTCCACTCTAAAGGTAATATTTTTTGTCTAAGTCAACATACTTTACCATTTTTAAACTTTTCTCATCATATTTTTGACAGCAGGTTTTCCAATTTTGACAGCTTTTAAAAAGTAATTTTAACAGACGAGTGATTTCTCCTCTCAGCAAAGTCAGATTATGTGAAATGTCAATGTAAAAACTATATACTGTGACACATAATCATTTTTCATTGAATTTACTTATTAATTTTACTTGCTATTGCTAATAAAATGTAAGTGCTTAGCTAATTGTATTGCTTATTTAAATTTTTTAAAAGAATGTATTCTAAAACTGCATTTTTTTCTGACTACAAAATTTCTCAGAGGCAGCTATAATTTGTCACCCTTCCGATTTATTTAAAGAAGAAGAATTACTATCACAATTGATATTCCCAGCTGAGCGGCCAAAGAATGAATCAGCAGAGAGGGGTTAAACCAACCTTTCATCCGTAAGGGTGGGCTCTTTCATTTAAAGGTTGGCACCTATCTGCAGAATTCTGCAGGAAAGCTTTTTTAGACATGGTGCATGTACTCCATAGAAAGCTTCAGACTTTTATTATCTGTGCTGTCAACCAGGCACCTTCAGTAACAGTAAATTCAGCAAACAGGAGGAAGGGAAAGCTCAAAGTTTTCTCTTCTAAATCAAGCTCAGCTCAAGTGGGTCATTAATGAGTTGGACTTGTTGCTACCTCTAAGGCATTCCAGTGTTTCTAAATCTCAATTTTATATTTCAATTTTGCAGTGAGTTTTATATATAATTGTCTGCTCCAGAAATCTAAAGGGATTAATTATTTCTATTCTAGAAATCTAAATTAAAACAAACAAACAACAACAACAAAACACCACTCTCAAGATTGGTACAGTAGGTAGATCTTGTCTTCAAAGATTTTGTGTTGCAAGTCCAAAGTCATGGATTCACTGCTGTTTTGTTCACCTGCAACAAAGACTGGAATGCAAACCCAGTGTACATGTCTTTGTTTGTCTCACTGCATTCAGCAAAACTCCAGTGCCCCAGAGAAAGTACCGATATGAGAGAAAAGAAAATGAAAGAAAAAGATTTTCCCTTTTTATCAGTCCTTGCAGAGTCAAATAATCTTATCAAGTATGTCTCCCAGAACAAAAAACTTTCAGTGTCAGTCCCTGTAATTTAAAGTATTTCTATATCAGCTCAACTTAACTGTCATTACAATCTATTTTGTGTTCCATTTTGATCCATCCTCTTCATATATCACTGGGCCAAAAGCATGCTTGCATTTGAAACCACCAAAGAACTTCCATGATGTAGGCTGCTCCTTCACAGTATTAATGTAAAACTGTTCTAAATCAAGCAATGTTCAATTATCCCTGAGAGTACAGATGACTTAGTTCTTCGTTAACTTAATTGTTTTCCAGAAAAAGTGAAATGTGCTGTATGCAAATTAAATAATACCAAGTGTCAGCACTTAAAAGAAATGCTCATTTAGCTTCAGTAGAGGGTTTTTTATTGCAAATTTTGTTCATTTATTTTGTAAGAAATTGTGTTTGCCTTAATTTGTTCCGAGTACAATACAATTGTGAGACACATTGCCTGCTGGCAAAGTTGGGATTGTTGTCAGCAGGAAATGGCAAACTAATAATACATGGTGGTAAAATATTTATGTTATAGTTTACTGGGAAAATGAATGTCATTTTCTATTTCATTCCTGCTTGAGACAGTACACAATAATGTAGTTGTTTTCCAAAATAAGCGGATAGGTTTCTAAATGCTGTGGTCTTATCTTGTAACCATCAGTTGAGAAAAAAAAAAAAAAAAAAGAGAGAGAAAGAAAGAATTTATAAAAATAGAGCCTTTTACTTGCTCCAATATAAGAAGTTTTAACTGGGAGTACATAGTGCAGTAATTAGTAGCATCTCACATTCAGTGTCATCGGACACTAGTCTGATAGATCAAATGCTTGTGTATGTGGCCTACATACTTCATTGCTCACTCATAATTTTCAATAACAGTGCTGTTCTCATGTAGGGAGGGGTGGTCCAGAGCCACTAGAGCACTCTGCAGGATGGTGATGTTCAAGTACAACACTCTGTTTATGTACTCCCCAAAGTGTATCAAAGCTCAGATCCACAGAAATAAAAGAAAAGTCAAACAAAACAAGCATTAGACTGCGTAAAATAAGGTATGGACAAGGCAAACAGGTGAGGTATTGTTTAGGTGGCTAAGGTAGATCAATATCTATGCTTGCAAGCCAGGAATTCTGCCTACTTTCCTCTAGCACTATGCAGATCATCTTACGGGCTGCAGACAGACTGTCGCCTAAATCCAACTGACAGACAACCTATTTCACCCTTGCAAAAATCATAGCCATCTTCATTCCTGCAGTTCATGAGAGAAAAATAAAAGCCTCCATGTGCACATGAAGTCATACTGAAGTATAGGCATGAAACAATGCTGCAGCTAACTTTTTTTTTCTTTTAATGTTATGTATATGATGAAAACAGTTAAGTTTTCTATTTCTTCAGCTACCAGACACAAGTCCACACATTTTTCCTAGACTGGCTTATCAAACACAATACGGTAGTCTTTCAGGTTTGAAAAAGATTCATATGACAAGCTGTTACCTTTCCCTCCTCTCTCTTCAAGTGATCTGTTTTATTATCAGAGATGTTTTGTAATTTCAGACAGGTAGACAACCAGACAACCCAGACCACAGCTACCAGAAGCAGAAATGGGATTTTCTAGGAAACCATAAAGTACTTCTCCAACACCAGAACTTCACATGAGAAAACCTACCTATAGAAGAGGATTAGCTACAAATCATGCCAGCTTCAGTACATAAGAGACAACTCCAGAAGCCTGCATCTTTTAGGTCTCAGATACACTGTATCACAACCTAAGTTTGGGGATGGAATCCAGGATAAGAAGACCTGTTTAAAACTTTAGAGAAAGCATCACTGGTGTTTTTATTAAAGATGGTGTACAGATACTATGTTCTGTTCACTTTTTAAATTGAAAAACCTACTCATTTCTAAATGAATTAGCAATGAAAATGCAGTCACAATTTCAAAATAATGTATATATCCATGTTTTAAGGGGGTAAAATATTCAGCTTTAATCTCTAGAGTGTAAAAGGTCACCTTTGTAGACTGATGAGTATCATATCTCTGAGCAATGAGAACAAGTGTGCTTTTCCTCAGTGCAACAACCCTAGTTACTCTTATATTGAAACCATTTTCCTGCCTTACCTTTCTTTATAGTAGAGGAAATGTAATTTACTTGTCAGATTGAAATGTTTGATATAAATCTTTAGCCTTTCTTTCAAACAAGTATTTCTGAAACATTATATTATAAACAAGTGGCATGTTTAATTAAACAACTGCTTTATTTTCAGCAGAACAAGGAGGTATGATTATATTAATTGAATAGTAGGACCTGTGACCAAATTTAAAGAAAACATTTTCAGCTCGACAAGGAGGTATGATTATCTTAATTTCAAAGCAAGACATGTGACTAGAATTGAAACAAAATATTTGTCTCTGTCTTCACAATTATTAAAAAATATTTTCATTGTAAAGAAAGGGAATACATGCAATTTACAAAGTATATAAAGATTAGTACTCTTGCTTCAAACCACAAACAGGCTAACAAATCAAAAGGAGTAAAATAAAAGTCTTAGAGAAAAGTATTTCTATAATGAAGAGTATTTTAACTGAACTGCAATTTTAACATATTTACTTTTGAATTAAAATACTATGATTCTATTGCATGATAGCAAATCTCAATGTTTCGTAGGAATATTTTTCCAACTATGGAAAGAACCAATACATAAGTTTTAATCTTAAACAAAGCTTTTATTTGCTTGAAACAAGAAAAAGCAAGACATGCACAATGTAAATGCTTGTGACCAAATGGAATTATCAATGAAAAAGAAGATGCTGTTAAAGGAAATGTATATTGATTTATAGTCCTAATTACCCATGTTTAGATTTGTTTATTTAAGTAAACAGATTAAATATTTTTGATCCAGATGTGCCAATTTCCATGCTGTCGTTTGCCTTGCAGAGATCATAGAATTTTTGCTTTTATCACATTCCCCTGAGTACTTTCATGTTTTTGTTAAAAAGCAGTAGTTGGGAAAACATGTCAGATGCTAAGCACAAAATCCACAATGCAGCACCATGGAAAAAAATGTAACAACTGTTTTGGAAGAAATGTCTGTAAGTCAACCGACATACTTACAACCTACATACTTACATACTTACAAATGACTTGCCAATTAATGTTTAATTAGCTTTAAAGTTACACCATGGCATGACTTTGTGTGCTAAATAAAACACTTGCTGATTTAGCTGTTGTATGACCAAACAACAAAAATTAACGGATATGCTTTCAGAGAACAACTCTAGGTAAAGTTTTATTGCTGTTTGCGATAGCACTGGGATCCAATGCTAGCTAGAAATGAAGCCAAAGGCTAAGTAATATCCTCAAGCAAGTTGTGATCATTAGAGATGTGATTTTTTTCTTAACAACTGGCTTAAAATGGAGCTTATACTGAAGTGCATAAAACATGCTACTGTCTGGGACTCGAACATTTCTCATCCTATGAAAAAGCTTCATATTTTACTTCAGCTGTAACTAATGAGACTCCTCAGGGATTTAAGTTGAGTATACTATATGAGTTCACTGTATCAGTAGCCAACATATCTAACAGTCTGTAGGGTACTCATTAAGGATATTTCCCATCACAATTAAGTTGAATATGAACATTGCTTAAGTAACCTAAAAACATCAATAAACATCAGAAGTATTATGTAATAGTATTTTGTATAGTAATGTTCTTTTGTTAAATGTAGACAGAAGATTATCTCCCTCTAATTTATTTACCTTTATACAAGTAACTGCAATATAAAAGGACAAGTCTTCTTATACTCACACAAATTGCTTAGATGTCAGTGGAATTATTCATGAAGAAAGTTAATGAAGTTTAGTGCAAGATTTTGAATTGTTAATTTACTTTTGGGGAAAAAATGTATATGGGTTAACGAAGATGAATTTTTCATTTTCCTGATAATAGGATATCTCCTTAGACTCTTCCATGACATATCTCATCAAGATTCATCATTCAACAAATGATATAAAGAAATCTTAAGCAAGCATTCACATTTTCTAATATATGTGAAGCCTGTTGAAAAGAAATAAGAACTGTCTTTATTTTTGTGTTGATGTACAAGGCTAAGCCGACTGTCCACACTAAACAGATAAATGAAAACAACTAGCTTGCAGGAGAAGAAAGAGACAACAAAATGACGATGAAAATTTTAATGGTAACTTTTGAATATTTCTTTGTAAGGCATATTTATATACCTTTATATTCAAGACCCGTCTGGACATCAACCTGGGCAATCTGCTCTACAGAACCTGCTTTTGCAGGGAGGTTGGACCCGATGATCTCTTGAGGTCCCTTTTAACCCCTAGAATTCTGTGATTCTGTATTTTTCTAGTTCTGAAGTCCTTTCATGAGATCAGTAAAATGCTTTGCTGATTCAAGTTACACATTTAACTAATGACTCTTTTCTACTTCTACCACTATCATTTCAGTACTTTACTTCTTCCCTCCTCTTTGTTTCAACCCTTCCCTCCTTCTTTCTGTCTGTATCCTCAGCTGAATTTTGCAGTTGTTCCCAAATCAAGCTGTACCTCCTTCTCTTTTGAGAAAGGAAATAGCTTCTATTAACACTTGTGATCCCCAGCCTACATGTGGTATTGACAAGAAAATAAAGGTCAGCCACTAGCTTTTGTGCTCATCACCCCAAAACCCTCTTCTGCACTTTAACACAGGAAATCACTGATCTTTGTGGGGCAATACAAATTTGCTTTGGTCATTCCTGCAGTTCAACAAATTGTGGCTGCTCTTTCTGCCTTTAAGGAACTGTAGTTTAAACTGCTGTTTGCTACAAACTCTGTCCCTGTTTCCTCCCGACAGTTGAAGTCACTGATCCTGAGAAGTCCTTCTACTCAAGTGAGCCTAAATAGCACCCACTCCCTTTCACACACCATGCAGCTTGGATAATTGGATGACTTCCTGTCCTTGGTCCCTGAACTTCATAATTTGGAAAGGTAAATCAGAATGACTGGTATTGAGCTGATCTTCCAAACTGCAAACTTGTTCACAACAGGAGGTATTTTTTTCAGACCTTTAGGACAACATCAGCATTGTTTTTTCCTAAATTACTTTTTTATTTTGTATTACAAAATTTCAGGAAAATCTCCATATTTGCTTGTCATTTTACCACGTCTAAGCCAACATCCATGTTGATCAGTAGTATTCCAGGCATCTTATAAGCAGCTGCAATATAACAGTGAAAGCAGCATATGTTCCACTTTTCTGGTACACCTGGAAGGACTACCCACATTCTTCAGTCAACCAATAACCCTACTTTGGGTTGTCCTTCTCATCCCTCTTTCTCCCTGTAAAACAATACGGTTGCTTAATCCTAGTAGTCTTGTCTTTTACTCACCAACCTTACAGTTAGAAATATGATAATATCCCTGTTATCTTTCATTGCACTGATTACAACCTGCATCTTCTGGATTTCTATTCCATACACTCAAAATCGTTCACATTAGAACAGCTTAAGCCATCTTTTTCACCATCTGTTGGGAATGATTCCTTTCTTGGTATTCTTTCACTCTGACTTCCCACCTAAAACTAAAGCCACATGCCCTCTTCTTTGAGTCTTTTCCTAGCAACACCACACTTGCAACTATAATCCTATACTCCCCAGTCACACTTCCTGGTGGATCAGTTATGCCACAGTTTTCTGATGCTGTTGCTTCTGCTTCAGACTCTGTATCTTTGTCTGTCCCATGGTACCAGCCCCCTTTTTGGACACTTTTTTTTTTTTTTAGAGTACCTTCCAAGCTTCCTAATCATTTTCTCTCATTGCTTTTACTTTACAAATATATTTGAAAAAGAATCCATTATCAGACCTTTTTCTCAGCGTGTCTTTTATCTTGCCCATTTAATTAGACTGAAGCAACCCTGGGCTAATAAGCCAAGATATATAGTTTTAAAACAGAAGCCAAATGTTAATTTAAGTGTGAGAAACTGTGCTTTCCAAGAAACATGGTAAGTCCTACATCTTTGTAACCTGTACTTTAAAATACAAGAACTTCATTCTATTAGAATACATGTAGATACTCACAATTCACGCACATCACTTTTGAGAGTCTACAGCAATATAAAATATAAATAAATAAATAAATAATCCACCCTCGGATGGGCTTGTGCTAATTCGTCACATGTGTGAAGAGCAAGAAGGTAAATGGGCTCATAAATGCAGAATAAATTCTTATATCTCTTAAACACAGGGTAGCTGTAGAATCAGATTTGTGGAATAACATTATAACTTCAGCTTGGATATTTAATTTTGTGCTGCTTTCTTCTTGAGTTCTTAAGTTTTATGCCATACTTTAGAAATCTTAGTTTCTGAAAGATCAACTGATTGTTCTGAAATTATAACAGTTGAATATGAATCAAATTACAGTATATTCAGATTCCCTTCATGTTAGTAGTACATGGTAGTACATGCTCTCCTGAAGGCAGAGATTAATTTTAGTCTCTAATTGCAGAGAGAGAAAGGTGTTCTGCATGGGAATCTTATGCTTTCTTGTCACAGCTTACTATTTGCCTTTATCTTACACAGACTTCTAGTCCCACAGATGACTTATTTTAGAAAGATGAGATTTCCCAATAGTTTATCACTCCTGCATTTGCCTTTTCCTGTGTCCCATGCATGCAGCTAAGTAAATGTATTTGAAGACTTTCTGTGCCAATTTCTTAAGATAATGATTCGATCTTGTGGCCATTAAACAAGGCTACTGTCTATACAGTTATTTAGTCAATGACAAATGCTGAGCCCCGAAAAACAATAACCAGAGCAGTATTACACAAAAAATAAATATTTTCCCATGTTTCTGAACAGAGTGTTAACATTAGGCCTAGCTATATATAAAAATTAAAAAAAAAAAAAATTAATAACTACAGCTAAAGATATAGCTAAAGAATGGATAGGGGTCTGTGAATGAACTCTGCCCTTTTTAATAATCTTAAAGAACAACATTTAAAGATAGTGCTTGAAGTAACCATAATAACTGCAGGCAGAATATATCTAGGGGATCCAATGACAGGGACTGTATATGAAATGGAAACCTCCACAACTTCCCATTTCCTAAGGAGTCTAATCCTTTCTTACTGCAACTGAAGACATCTGTCCTCTGTGAGCTTTTCTTCTTAGGTAGAGGGATGTTGGCATTACTCAGGACAATTCAAATGATTTCATCTGAAGAATCTGTAGAAAAAGTATCATGTAAATATTAGCTCAAATTTGAATATGAATATCAGTTTGACTGCATTTGTAACAAGTCAGATTTTATTTGACTTTTTTTTTCCTCATCTAAATATGTCTTTCCATTGAAGCCAAAATGTTTCATAAAAACGTGTCAGTTTTAATGAAGTTTTCAATGGGAATGTTCTAAATATCCTGGCTTGTCTATTTAGTCATTTCCTAATGAGTGAGTGAAACAAAGAAAGGAATGGGAAGAGAAATACATCCAAAAAAAAAATCTTTCTTTTTTTGGCCCATAAACAGTTATATGTAATTTTATGACATAAAAATGTTATGGAGAGTTTTGTTTTATTTCCAGGGAGGAACAAAAGAGACATCTCAAACCATAAATATTTTCATAGACTAGGAAATAGCACGTTGCCCTTAGGTATGACATTTTGATTTCTTCCTGCAAACAATGCAGTAAATCTGTAATAAGGAATACATAGGAAAACTTTTTTTTTTTTTCTCCAGCTTGAATTCATTAGTAGTCACAAAAGCAAGTTCCATTTGACTGTGATTTTTATATCTACAATTTGTTACATATATTGTGTTGGCCTATATAAATCAACAATTTAGAGAAAATAAGCAGTGCTAACAAACATAGCAAACACAAAAGACTGTGAGGATTATGATCAATGACATTTCAAATATCAAATATATTGACTACATACATATATCAGGTACCAGATATATTACATTCAAATATACTTTAATATCATGTTTATACTGGTTTCTACCAAAAAAAAAAAATGATTTAAGGACTAAAAAAAAATCAAATTTTAATTCAGGATTTTGAATTTTCCATTCCTGGGTAAGAAGAAGGAACAGAAATTATCTATAAGGCACTACATGTAATCCCCTATAGCAGCTAACAATTCAGTAGGTGCAAGGACTATATGAATTTCCCTTGATCTTCTCAAGAGCCAAAAAATTCAGCATGTAATGGCTGATCTTCCTGCCTCTAAAGATCTACAATATGAGCAACTGTTTGCTGCAAACTGTGTCCATGGTTCTTCACAATGTTCAAAGACACTAGACGTCCAAGGATGTCTAGTATGTCAAAAATCACATCCCAAAATTTTAGGATTAACTTAATTTAGGTTTTATAGCAGAAGGTCAGAAACTGGAGTTAAGACATGTCAGAGGTAGAGAACAAATGCCATAAGTCTCTGTAGTAATTTTAATATGTTAAATAGAATTCCTGTATAATCCATGGAATACTATCTTATTCTTCATTACAAACGAAAAAAAATATATATATTCAGTGGCTCTCTAGTCAGAGCTGGAGGAAAGTAACCTTCCTAGTTGACATTTGGCAACTGGTTTTACCTTCAAAGTCACAAGTACAATATTATAACTTTTGAAAATGAATCAATACAGCATACATGTACATTTGAGTCATTACTCAGATTTTAAACTGAGGTAAACTAGCATAATGTAGAGCTAACCATCTAGAAAATGAGAGCACAAATAAATTTGCATAGCTTTCATAATTAATAATACAATATAAATTGCAAATTGCCAAAATTAACAACAAATAGGAATGGTTTATAGAATAATAATTGTTCACTGACATAATCTACAAATAATTTTGCAGGGTAAAAGTAGTAGAGAATTTTGCATCCTGTTTGCAGACAATTTGAGAAAAAAAAAAAAAAAAGGAAAGGAAAAATTGACACATCATTTATTCATTCTATGTTGATCTGTTCAGTTTAGTTGATAATACAGCAGAGACATTTTCTATCGGCTTTTTATAGTGCAGTGATGTAACACATGCATGCAGCAGAGAAATGAGGAAGGCCATTTCTTGGCCACATTTTTTTTTAAACTAACAACTGTGTAGAGTTTCTTGAGATTACCCACACTGTTTACAAGGTGGTATATAAATCACCTATAAAAACATCTGTGAAGCACAGTATCTGCTAAATGTTAGTCGAGAATCGCTTCCTTTCAAAGTGATTATTGATCCACAGTTAAAACATCTTATAAAAACAACTATTTTGGAGAAGACTTACATCTTTCTACTGCTATTCCATTACATACTTTAAAGAGTTATTTTTAGAGGAAATTTCAATATTGCCAAATAATATTTTATCTAATTATAGATGCCTATGAGATCTAGGAATAAAACATTATTGGTATTATTTATATTTCTATAGTAAGGAAAGATAATGTCCAGGACTGGCTTTTAAAACTATTAATGAGCTCTGGCAATGTGAAAAAGAGATGGATTAGGTAGATGTAATGAGATATGATTAAAGGGTGTAGCCACTGAAGGGTGTTGGAGAAATTCTTTTCAGAAAGAGTATAATTAGTGTCTGATAAAAGTACTTAGCAGATGAGATTTTTTTAAGAAGAAAGGTTAAGATAAACACATACCATATGACAAACCTGTTTAATTTTTTTTTCCTTTGGTTCTTTGCATACTCAATAATCTGTTGAAGTTTTATACATAAATAACATTTGTTGAATACTTGATGAAACATCACAAGACAATTAAAGGGGTTTTTATTGCAAAAGATAGAAAGCAAAGAAAGTGTTGAAGTGTCCTATTGCATTTCAATTATGCATTTTTCTTTTGATTTATGGAACAGATAATAACATGCAACCTTTTTCTGAAATTAAACAAACAAATGAACTTCTCATAAAGCAAGATTTCTAGAAATTACTTAGCAACTTTCAAAGCACTTTTTATTAAATTAGAAGCTACTTCTTTTAGTTTAGGCTTTAAAATATGCAGCAGCCTACCCCTGCCACCTTTATATAAGTCTTGGATTTTTTATTTTTTATTTTTGTTTGAGCAAATATTATTTGGCTATTGAGCCAATAATATTTTGTACACTTTAAAATATCTGTCAAAATGAGGTATCAGGCCTTTGGTGCTTCACAGTTAGTTGTTAGCTTTTGGACCACAACTGAAAGCTGAAATATGCCTTATGTTAGTCCAGTTAGAGCACTCATAGATGTATGGCAGATGAATACGATAGATACTTAGTGATCCAAGATAAAGGTTCAACATTAAGGGTCTTTCAGAGTGCACTTATGGTCATGGATCCGTGTAAGGAATTTATCACACAAAACATGAAAACCTGAAATAACAAGTGCTGCTCCCCATGCACCCAAGGACTTCTCACTGAAAGAGTTAGTGTTTCATGATCTTCATTCTCTATTTCCAAGACCAGCGATGATGGATTCCCCTCTTGTTTTCCTGCCCTTATCATATTCTATAATTTTATAATGGTTCATTACAACAGAGCAGTATTCAGGATTTGAAGCATTTAAAAGTGTTCTTCTACTCATGTCTTCATAAGATTTAGTAAAGGTCAACCTTGGAAGCTGTAGCCTGACATGTGACTTCTGAACTGTCTTCCCTGAAAGCTAATTCAGACCATCTACCAAGAAAACCTACCTCAAGATAGCTGCTTCTGCACTTTTGGACACAGAATAAAGAAACTTTTTTAACAATAGCAGAGCAGAAAAGCAAAACAGTAAACCTGAGATCAGCTTTTACATGGGAATCACATGCTAATCGCACTATCCCTGTTTCAGGTTTTCCAAACCTGTAAATAATGAAATAATGAGCATCCTGCTCATTGCCAAAAAAAAAAAAAAAAAAAAAAAGCTTAAAGGACACAGCAGGAGCAACCTTTCTTCCTCTCTCTATATACAGGAACATCCATAGTTTCATGTGTCGGATTTGCTGTTGTGCACAATGCATGTGATACTGGTGTCCTTACAAGGAAAAGAGGGCAGTTTATGAAATTTGTTTCTTCTCCAAACATCAGGAAGGATTTCCAATAGTACTGAAGGCAGCTCCCTACTCTAGGTGCCAGAAAGCAGATTCAAAGTCAGTCTTAATAGCCCTAAAAAAAACGTTTCTTGTCATCAATATGTTATTTTTGAAGTGTAATGATAACACTCTGTAAGTCACCATTGTTCAGTGTTGTCAACATTGTTCATCACTTTTCTAACTTCAGTTAAATCTGAAATCTGAAATAATGAGTATCCCAAGCTAATATGCTAATTGGCCTATTATTTTCATGAAAATGTATATTTTGAGAACCTACAGATGGAAGATCCTGTTAGGTCATCTATTCTCCATCAATAAAAGTACATTTCTTTCAAGATCAATGACACCATTTCATAGTTTCAACACAGGTCATGGTGAAAGAGTACAGGAAAATCCAGGATGGCATTAGTATCTACATGAAAACAAAGCAGCAAGCACTTCTCTGCTTTGCTTGTAGGAGCAGAGATGTATCAGAAAACTTTTACGAACATTAGTGGATGTGGCTTCCCATGCTGGAAACCAGCCAGCACTCAGACATCCATGACCATCACTGTCTTCTGTTGTCACCTGTCTGAGTAGTACAAGCTATGGTCTGCTGCATATTTTTGGTAGGATTTATATAGGCTAGAAATCAGTAGTACTGTCCTGCTCTGCTAAACATTTATATTTATCTTCACTGCTGTTCAGATTTCTTTCCTCTTCATTCTTTCTTTTTTCTTGATGTGGTCTCAATGTTGCTGTTGCTATTGCTGATGCTGCTGCTGTGCTTGAATCAGGAACAAAAACATGACTTTTCCTAGCTATCTTTCTTGCAGTTCCTGCTCTCATCAGACTGATGACACAGCCTCCAAAGCAGCAGTTCTGGACCTTACATTGGCAAGACTTGAAGGTGCAGTACAAACACACCATAAAGGGAAAGAAAGGAGTTTGTCGATAGTACTCTACTCTGCTTTTCACTGGACACATTTTAAGCTGATGGAAACTGGCTGCAGAGCTTGAGTAACAGAATTTACCCCATCCAAACTGGAAGTCAGAGCAGAGGAGAGGAGCATCAGAAATATAATGAAAATCTTTACTAAAAATGTGAAGAGGAGTCCCATTTGCGGTAAATATTTGTGGACTAAACCCTGCTAGCCTTAAATGCTTTATGAGTTTCTGCAAAAAGAGAACTGAAACTCATCATTGATTTAATTTCTTTACACAGGAAGATTATGACTAATGTTTTCTGCTATGGAATTACCAGTGCATGTGGTTTAGTGTTCCCTACAATTGTTACATAATGTTTCATTTCATGCCTCTTTTTTTTTTTTTTTTTTTTTTTACACAGAGAGCTTGAAGGGTCTCTCTTTGCTGCGTTCTCACTCATTTTTTTCTTTTTTTTCTTTTTTCTTTATTTTTCCTTTTTTTCCTGACTACACATAAGTAGATTCTACTTCTAGGTGAAGGGAGTATTTCCCTCCTCCCCTCTTCCCAAGAGAAAAATAATATCACTGTCCTTCAGAAAGCTCCCTGCAATCTGTAAGAGATTAAGGACACATTGTATGCAGGAACGAAGTTATCGGGAATTATATCAGGCAGTGGAAAACAAAACAAAACAAAACAAAACAAAAGCTGATCTGAGAGACTGCAAGGCATCCAGCTCCTTGTATAGTAGGGAAACGTGTCCTTTCCGCACCACTGGGGAAAAGAGTTGAAATAACTATTTGAAAAATAAGGAAAATTGCTCCTCACCTCGTCTTAAAACAATAACGAGATTAGGTACTCATCATTCTGAGCTGAAGCTTTAGGAAAATATTTGCCCCCTTTTCACCTCTCAGACTGTCACAAAATTCTTTGCATGTTCTGTTTCAGAAAACCTCACAAATAATGGATAGTTCCTTTCAGAAATTGCCAGTAACACCCCATTCTTCCCAGGTTTTCAGAGCTCATAGTAGTGGCTGCATAGATGAGGCCATCATGAGCTAGAGACATCATCAGCACAGAACACTGTTATTTATTTAGACTCTGAAAACGAGCCTTCGCGCTTATTTTCCTAAAATAATTAAAATGCATCACTTCAGTCCCTATTTGTTCAAAAAAAAAAGGCGTGGGAGCATAAATGTTTTGGCTCTGAGATGACAGTAAATATATCTTCATATCATGTTTTTATTTTACCATCTTAACGCATCCATCCTTCCTAGCCTCTTCCCCTCCCCCACTAATTCCTGAAGTGTTTGAAGGAGTCCTGGAGCCTACAATCTCTCTTTTTCCCCTCTTTGCAGCGGAAGATCAAATGTATTACTTTCTCCTCTTTGCATGCCTGATGACGGGATAGAAACATTGTTTCAGCCGAGATTTACGGGCCTGCGTCTACAATGACACCCTGGGAGAGTGCGCCAGCAGCCCCCGCTGCTCGGAGCCGCAGGAGGCTCTGCTCGTCGGGGTCAAACCCTAGGCAGGGCAAGCGCTGGGGCGCCCGGTCCGTGCTGCTGCCACGGGGCTGCCGGCGGGCACGGCTGCGCATCACCCGTGGCTTGCCCTGGATCGATGAGGGTGTAATTTTTTTTTTCTGTTCGTTTGTTTGTTTTTATGGTTGGTGGTTGGGTTGAGTTGGTTGTGGGTTTTGGTTGGTTGTGAGTTTTTTGTTGCTCGTTTTTTGTTGTTGTTGTTGTTTGTTTAGGGTTTTATGTTTGTTTGGTTTTTGTTTTAATCAGGCAAAGCAGGTTGAGGGGCCAGCATCCCAAATTCCTGCACTGCTGTCTGGATACAGTGGGAAAGGAGTTTCTTGAATTAAATCACGGGAAAATACACACATTTATAAATAAATTAAAATCTTCCTTCCCCTCGAAAGCTAAGAAATGTTTGTTATTTACACGTTGTGCAAGGAAGCTGGCTCGATATTAAATTAAGGAGGGTAACTCCAGCACTGCTGGTGATGTTCATTTGCAATTCCTACACACTGGCTATTATGTGCAGTGAACTAATCCTGCCTTGCCTTGGAAACAGAGCTTCCACTTAGCTCACTACGCTCCTCAGATTTCCCTTACAAGAGAGCCGTTGTTTTGTTGGGATTTTATGATTAATAATAATAATAATAATAATAATACATAGAGACCTGAACGCTCTCTACACTTGTATAGATCTTCCCTCTTTTTTCTCTTTTCCTGGCCTTCTCTCTTCTGAACTTTTGGGGAAAGTGGGCAGTGGACGCTGGGAGCACCCACGTTCCATTTCTCCTCCCTGTTGCTGCTGCCCGGGGTGAACACCGACCGCCGGCGCTGCACGACTGCCAAGCCCCTCGCACCGTGTATCGGTGTCGGGGCGCAAAGGAAAACTTGGTTTAACCGCATCCTATTGCTGGGTGCACCCCTGGGAGCGCCGGTTGCATCGCAGGCCTAGGCAGACCCGTGGAAGGGTATGGGGCTGGGTGCCGGTGCAAAACGATGGAGGCACAGCAGCTCCCCGCCCATGCACGAAGAGCACCCGAAAGCGACCCCGCAGCCCCGGGCCAGGTCAGAGCCGGGCCGAGCAGGGCCGGGCCGGAGCGGAGAGGCTGGAGCAGCTCTGGCCGCCAAATTGAGCCGTGCTCGGAGCGTTTATTGGCACGGCGGCAGTACAGTGCGCGGTCACAAGCAACGCAAGACGGACGGGCTCGGCCACTGCAGCCTTCCCAGCGAAGTCCGAGGGAGGAGCGGGAGATCTGCACCAAGCTAAGCGAGGAATTAAATGGGGTTTGCAGCCCTAAGGCTGTTTCATGCCACCCCCTCCGCGTCCTGTCCCATCCCCAAGCCTGGGATGATCTCTGCGTCCCTCCGACGGCACTGCGGTCATCGAGGAGCCCGGATGGACCCGTGGAGACGTTCGGGACTGGCTGCGGTGCCCAGCGCTGCCCTGCAGCCCTCGGGGCTTCGGACGAGCGGCGGGGGCCCGGGGTGGGCCGGGGGCGCCTCCGCCCCTTCTGCGTCCTGCGGCTGTCGAGCGCAGCCGCCCTTCTCCCGAGGAGCTGATGGACTCGTGTTTACACTCCAGACAGCCACTAACTTCTCTGATCTCTCCCTCCCAGCCCCCACTGCTTTCCCTCCTCGCCCCCCTCCATGTTTCTTTTTGGTTGTAGCGAACAAAAAAAAAAAACACGCGTTTGGTGCCAGCACGCCGTCCCGCTCTGCCATCGTGACCACGCAGCCCTCGTCCATCACGTAGCCTTCTGCCGGGCAGTTCCCCGCTCTGGCTGGCAGGCGGTTCTCGTCGCGGCACCTTCTTCCTCCACAGATACCTAATCAGGGAGAGAGCACATCCCAGGCACAGCCGCAGGCGAGAAAGCCCGGCCTCCCCGCCCCCCTTCTCCCCCCCACCCCCGTGCTCGGAGCTACCGCCCTTCAGTCCCCATGGCTTGGCTTTCCCAGGGCTCAAGGAAGCGCTCGGGGACTCTCGAGAAAGGCAGGAAGGGAGAAAAAGGGACAACGTTCAGGACCCGGTGCTAACGCGGCTTCCTCGGGCCCCAAATTAAGGGTATCGATTTATTGACACATTCCCCCAGCCGTGCAGAGATAGCCCCAGACACCTTTCTGAACGGACTGGTCGCATCAGTCTCCGCCAAAGTGGCTTTGATGCCAAGGAACAATCCTGTTGAGACACTTAAGGGCACCTGAAGGTAGGCTAGGAAATACTGAACGGCTGCTTAGTGGGGAGGGAAAAATAAGAAAAATAAGATCCCAAGGACAGGCATTCAGAGCTCCTAAGAAAGCCCCAGTAAATCGCCAAGACTTTTTTTTTTTTTTTTTTTTTTTTTTTTTTAGAAGACGATAAAGGCATCTGTTTAACTCCCTTATTAGTCTTTTGAAGAGCAGGAAATAAGGTAAAATCTTTAAATGATGGTTCTTGAGTCACACGGTTGGTAGCTTTTCAACTATCGGCTACTGCAAGATGTGCATGTGGCATTTTAAAAATAAACAGGAACTGGAGGCCCTAACTCCCGTGAGTCACAGTGTTTAATAACTACCTAGGCTCAGTTCTGCGTGTCTATCTGTGTTTGTGTTTCCATTGTCAAAGAACAGGGGTGTATGTTCTTCACATGTTAGATTCGCGATTTCATGTTGATTTCGACATTCCCTAACGACCCATCCCACAGAGGTGTCTAAAAGCACCTACAGATTATCTCCCATCTCTCTACGACTCTGATGTGACACACCTACCTACATTTTAGGGGTACATCATTTGAGACAGATTTACAGTTCAACCCTCTCGGCAGACAGGAGGAGAGATCTGTGTGGAATATAAATTCAAGAATGTAATTCTTTCTCAAACAAATAATCTGCTCCCTTTCAAATATAATTAATGTTTTGATAGTGCATTTCTTGTGAGAGAGAGATACAAAAACAGAGGCAACCTCTTGGATCTCTGTTTGTGTATCTGCAACAGGAATTTACAGTACCTATCTTGTGAATGTGACAGATAGAGTGTTTTAAACATTTAGAAGTTTATTTATTAGCAGAACTACAGCAGGAAACTGATAGGTCGTTGCTATCCACTGTGCCCATTTTACGCGTGTTTTTGTTGCAGAGGAAATTGCAATTGCAGTAGGAGGGCATTATTCTTTCATTTGGATGAGAAATGTTGCCTAGCTCTCAGGATGCAGTCTCCTGTCCTGTTGTGTTCAGGAGCCACATGTTCTTCTGCTTTGTCTTTCATTCTCCTCTATCTCTTCTATTCTCCTCTGTGGGGCTGATCCTACATCTCTTTTTCCCCCGCAGAGCCAAGGCAAAGCTCCCCAGTGCAGCGGGAACAGACAGCATTTCGACTTTGACAGTCTTCGCCAGTCAGACTGGCCCGCACAACGATGTGTTTCAAGTCCTACAGTCCGAACAAAGCCATGCTTGAAAATGCCCAGAACATTTGTCAGATGCTCGTTAAATACTGACATATGATCGTATGGCTCATTCGTTATAGATCCGCTTCCAAATCCTGCGGGGTGGGTTATTCTTTTTTTTTTTTTCCCTTTATTTTTTTCCCTTTCTCTCTCTCTCTCTCTTTTCCTTCACTCCTGTCTTTCTAACACCGCTCTCAAAGTACTAGCAACGATTCTGCCGTGCTTAGGAACACGAAATGAGCGATATCCATTCCTAAAGCCTACTAGACTGCTCCTAAAGACCAGAATAAAATTGCGTTGGTAAAAAAATAATAATAATAAAAATAATTAAAAAAAAAACACTATGTTTTAATTAAAATGTTACAAACTCTGGAGATATCGGCTTGAGACTAAAGCCTTCTTTATGTTCCTATCCAGTTCACGAAGGGCCAGATTCAACTTCCACTTGCATCAAAAGTAAATTTCCCATTCGTACCACTGGAAACTGCACTGGGTCCCGCTTCCATCTATAGACTTAGGAATACATTTTGTCATGCCTTCTATTTTCTGTTGCCATATTAATTTTGAAAATACGAGTATTAAATGGAACTATGTTATGGAGAAATTTTTGAACAGCCTAGGTTTCCAGCTGGGGTTGCTTTGCCTCACTTTGCTCAAACTGGTATTTTCAGAGAAAGGGAAGACACACCTGAAAACGAGTTTTCACAGAGAGAACCAGACCTGTAGTTGCTCTGGAAGTCTTCAGCAGCAATAATAATAAGTAATATGAGCCATTAAATAATCATCCTTAAAAAAAATAATAAATTGACTTAAGGAGTGGGTTTTACATTTGCAAAATAGTGCAAGGCCCTCGAGTTGTGGAGGAAAAAGACCTGGCTATTCTCATGGCAGAGGTAAACTCCATTTATTCTTTCTGGAATTTATAGTCCCTGTATAGATTACTGCAGAACACAGTGTTACTTCCCCACACGGGAGGAAGAAAACTTGGACTTGGTGTGTACAATATTGTAACCACGTTTTAATTTTATGATAGGTATTCTCTGGATTTACCTTTTCTAGAAATGCCTAAAAATTCTTGCAGACACCTGGACGTAATGTCAGAGATAACCTCAGTTCAGCACAATGTTACCGATCTCAGTCACTGAGATCCAATTAATTCGATGTTTGCCTCCAGTGATCTGTGAAAAAACATACGGGGGGGAGAACACAGAGGGAAAATATTTACCGCATTATTCTGATAATATCTAGGAAAATGTCAAACACACTTTTAAATTCATTTTTTTTAAATAATAAGAAAATAATGGAAGGAGCTTCGATACCTTTTGAATATTCAAATGGTCTTCTTTTTTTTTTTTTTTTTTTTTTTTTCGTCAAAGGCTAACATAAGGGACGGTCGCACTTACGTTCAGAAAATATTGTTATTTTTCTTAATGGGGAAAATTGGACTCCCGCGACTTAGATCTGTGGTATTTAGAACTGGGATGGAAATTGGACTGACACCACTTTGCACTTTAACAATCGGATTTCGTCAGGGTACAAGTTGTTTGTTTAACCCGACAGCTCCGTGCACCCCGTCGCACGCTTTTACACACTCATTAAAACGATTATTCACGACCTGTCGAGTGTTTTCTCGTTCATTCACAGGAAAGACTTAGCGCTCTAAGATTCAAGCGCATACGGTCAACTATACGAGGGACCGAGGGGAGAGATTACTTATCTCTGCGATCATCTGATGGGAGGCCGTCTTATCTCTACAGGTTGTAAAGCAGCAGCTGCTGGAGGTAAAAGAAAAAAAAAAAAAAAATCACCCCCCACCCCCTCGACAACAAACAACGACAACAACAAAACTTGCCGAGAGGGAAAGGAGGAAAGAGAGGGCTCCGCCGCTCGGGCAGCACCGCGGGCCGGCCGGCTCCCAGCGCCCAGCCCGGAGCGCGGAGCCCTGCGACCCCTGGGCAGCGCCCCACGACCCCCAGGCTGCCACCCCCGGGCAGCCCCCCTCCCCCCGGGGATCGTCCCCCGGACAGAGGAGAACCGCCGGGGACCGTCAGGAGGCAGCCGCGGCTACCACCGGGCCCCGGCCCCGGGGGGACGCCCGTGCCGGCGCTGTCGAAGTGGAGAAGGAAAGAGAGGGATAAAGCGGAGCTAACGAAACGGCAGCTAAAGAACATGCCTGGATCGGGGGAAAAAAAGTGGGTTAAAATGTATAACAAAATATCAGCCTACTGCCGTCCTGGGAGGGGACGGCTGCAAAGCAGGTCGTCCACAGAGAGGCTGGGGAAGCAGCTTTAGAACAGATTTAATCACTAAACCAAAAAGCAACTGGAAATATCGCCTTCTTTGGAGAGCTCCGAAAATCCGAGTGCTGATCCTTTTTTCCTTTTTTCCTTTTTTTTTTTTTTTATTTTCTTTTCTCTCTCTCTCTTTTTTTTTTTTTTTTTTTTTTTTTTAATATACCCTTTCCTGATTTTTATACTCAGATTACTCCGATTCTTAAATTCCATACAAGAGGAAACCCCAGGGGCCACTGTATTGCTGGAAAGGTGCTTCATACTGACAAAAGAAGGCCCGGAATGCAAAGCACACATCGACTCCTGCTCAGCCTCTGCGGATCCAAAAAAATCATTTTTAATTCGGAAGATATCTAAACAGAATGCCCCTTTATTTAAATGAACCGACCCCGAATGCAACAAGGGATTTTAATCTGAAACGGTTTCCTAATTGCTCGAAAGGCAAGCACGTATAAGTAATTTGTTAAACTTATTGGATTGCAATAATCCACTATCAGGTTAGCTAAGAATGGATCTGTCAAGTGTGTTTCCCAGTCTAAGCTCTTTCTTTCAAACCAATCTGGTATAATAATTAGCAGACAAAGAACTCGAAATATGTAAGCAAATAGCTAAAGTTCTGCATAAATAAACATACTAATCAATAGCAAGCTACTCAACACTTGTCTTATTGATGAAGAGACAATCGATTTTGCTGTTCCAACCTGCAATCAGAGAGATCTGTATTTAATTATTAGTACTTCTACCTTCACTGATTTAATAATAAAAATAGAGCTAATAAATCCTACACTTCCGCCTAAATGCAAATGATATTGATGACATAACTAAAGGCAACTTACGCTTCCCAGAAAAACAAACAACTTTGCTCAAACAGAATAAACAAGCAAGCAAGAAAAGTAACACGCAGTGCTGCCTTTTCTGACGAATGCTAGAGGACACGTTCACATTCAGAAAAGATCAGGCAAATATATGCATGCATATATATGTATATATATATATGCACACGCACATATATATAGCCAGAGATATAGATATACAGGGAAAAGATCACTGGTAGAACAACACTGAGATTTTTATTTGCTTAGTTTACATGTGTTTTTCATAGCCCCGTATGAGTGTGTATACTCTTCACTAATAAAAATACACTTGCCCTTCTATACCACTGTGACTCCCTCCTCCAGATGTACTTGCCATTAGCAGTGCGGTTCAGACACCTAAGCGGAGATTTACCTATCACCAGAATGTTTGAAAGTCAGCTCTGAGCCATGGCAAGATAAAAATATATGTCATTATGTGATGTGCGTTTAACCATATCCCTCCACAGACCTCTCGAATAATAGGTCCTGGCTTTCGTTCGTTCGGGTTCTAGTGAAAAGTCTGGTCGGGGCCGACATCCCCTTTTGGGAACACACTTGTGTGGGGATGACGGAGCTCTTCGATTGCGTGGAGCATGAAAAGGATGCAAGTCCTCATGTAGCATCACCGGGATTTTTGCATCAAAAGCACAGTCTAGTAACCGATGCTTGTTACCCGTGTTTAACACTCAAAAGTATCGTGGCCTTTTGGGAAGCGCGGTGCTTTAGAATAAGGTTTTGCTTATATTTGTGAGAATGCAACTTCCTTTTTTTTATTATTTATTTTTTATTTCTCTCTTTTAAGTCGTCTAGCTTTGGTGCGAAAGAATTCCTTTTTTTTTTTTTTTTTTTTTTTTTTTTTTTTACCAGATAGTCAGACTTCAGCCAGATTTCTTGGAAGATACCTGTCTCCTCTTGGATACGACTAACTTAACAGACTATCTAATCTCAAATACTTGCAATCAGATTATTTCTGGGTGGGAACCTGGCAAAGAGGGGGGCGGAGAGGGGGCTTCGAGTTCTTTTCCTTCCACTGAGGAACACCGAGGGGCGAAGACTTCGGTGGAGGGCCTCCAAGTCACCCAGGAGCTCGTCGAGGCTGGCCTCGCAGCCTGGCCTCGCACAGTCCTGCCTCCGCCGTAGCCTCCGGGGAGGCACCGGGAGTGCCCCGGGCTCCTGCCGCAGCGGGGCGGGAGCGCCCCGCAGGGGAAGGGCTCCTTTCACGTGCCCCTACCTCCCTGCAAGAGGTGCCCCTGCGAAATCAATTGGAAAGATTTCGGAATGCCCCTGGGCGGAAAACAGACCCCGGAGAGCCCGGGCTTCGTGCCGCCTTTGTAGGTGGAAATTCAGGCCGCTTCGTGCGGAGAGCTTTCACCTCTCGGTCTTAGGTTAAGCAGCTCTTTGCAGCTAACTTTACAGAGATGCTTTACTCACCTTAGCGAGGGTGACAATGGCAGGCTTTCCTCAGAGTCACTCTCGTTTAGTCTTTCCTCTCAAATCACGGGTAACCCCAAGTACACTTGGAGGACTCCCTAGAGATAATTCTTTGAAACGAACTCTGCAGACAGTCCGCATTCATTTCCCCGACTGAGAATTGCAAATCCTGTCGCTTCAGGTTTAATTCACTAGCCTGATACTGTATACTGTTACACGGTCTTAAGAAAAAAAAAAAAAAAAAAAAAAAAGTTGCAGGTAGTTGATTAGTTATTTAATTATTTTGGCGGTTCGTTTTATTTCCTTTGTTTTGGGGGGGCTTTTTTCTTTTTCTTTTTCTTTTTCTTTTTCTTTTTCTTTTCTTTTTTTTTTTTGTTTTCCGGGTTTTCACTGTTTTATTTTTCACTGGTGGAGGGGGAGGTGACTTTTCCTATACCTCTCCTGGATCGGACCATCCTCAAGCAGGCCACGGGAAGATGACTTTAACCGCAATTGCCTACTTCACCGTGTATCTCTCGGTGGCTACCAAGACGCAAAGCTAAGCCTGCACGGAGAAGGACGCTTCCAATTGTTCCTCCCATCCAAAGGGGAGGGAGGGGGCATGGCCCCGACTCCTCCACTCCCCAACGCCGGCCGCCTGCAGCACGCAGGTTAACCGAGCGGCAGGTGAGCGGCGGGCCTCCGAGGCGGCTCCGGGCACTTCTCCGAGGCTGCTCGGCTTTCCGCCGCCGTTTCCCCTGCTCCGGGAGAGGCGGCCTCCCCGCAGCTCGGTATCCGGGCCCGGGCCTCTCCCGCTAGGCAAGAGCGCCCCCAGCCCGCGGAGCGCCGCCGCAGCGCCGCCCGCCGCCCCCCGGCCAGCACGGCCCCCGCACCGCCCCTCGGACACGCGTGTCCGGGCCCCGCGACTCTGTTCTGAGGCCCCTCTGTCGCGATGGGCCCCTCTGTCATCATGGGTCCCAGCTCAGCGGAGAGCGGGGAGGCAACCGGCGCCCCACGCGTGCCCCCCGAGAAGTCTCTGTGCAGGTGTGAGCCGGGCCGGCCACACGCCGGGGGTGGACTGAAAGCTGTCGCCTGCGTGTGCTTCGTCCCGTGAATCGCCTCACTTCCCGCACAGCTAACGTAGTCAGGGACAAGGCTGCGTTTGCCCTCTCGTTGAGGTGTCTCATCTCACGGCAGCTCGGAAAATTTAATTTGCGGTGTATTAGAAATTAATTATTTTCACGAGGGTACACGTGACAGGAGCAGTGGAGTTCAAATCACTCAGCGAGTGGGCCGCGGACCTTTGTTATTTCCCTTGGCCGCTTCGGGACAACACAAACCGGGACGAGGGGGTCCATAGAGGGCCCCGTCGCCGGCGTCCTGCCCACGCACCGCACGCCTGCCCCCATCCGCAAGCACGTCCGAATTGAGCAAATCAGTGCTGCAACTCCCGTTCCTACCCCGAGATTTCGGCTGGTGGCACGGGAGGGAGCCGCGGTGCAGCCGCGAGGCGGGCAGGGAGTTTGGGGAGTGGGCAGACAAAGGCAGTGCCTAGACATTTCAGAAGAATCTGCGCGCTTGTCGGGTCGCTAGCTCCGGAGCAAAGCTTTATAGGTACGGCTTCCTACAAGGTCCCTCTCCCCCGGCTCTCCCAGATTGCTGGCATTTAGTCGCTTTCCTGACAATCTGGGAATATTAACACTATTTACATACCGCCGGAAAGGAGAGAAAAGCCCGTAGCTTTTTCTCGAATGACAGGGTCAGATGGAAAAAAATAATAATTTTCAAAGCCACATTCCTTACAGATCCCGTCCACGGCCACCGTCCTAAAGCCGCCTTTGAGAGGGCGGCAACAGAGAGAGCAGCCCGCCTCGACCCGAGCGAGAGGCGGCGTAGCCCCGTGGGCACCCCCGAGACGCCCCCGGGCTCAGCCGGGGCCGAAGAGGCAAGCCCGCTCCGGGGGCGGCGGGGGCCCCGCTCCCCCCATCCTGAGGGCAGCGGACACACGTAAGAGGAGGAAAATCCGCACTCACCCAGTGCCGGCGGAGGACTCCCGTCCCCAAGTGCCATCGTGCGCCTTTGTCGCAGGTAGAGGCAGTACCTCCTGGCATCTTAAAAGAAGCAAACAGAACATTGCACCCGGGTGACTGTCTGTGGCGTTAGGGTCAGGCAAGCAAACAAAGAGCACGTTAATAAAATAACCAGAAATGCCGAGAGAAAGCGGGAGAACTGCTAAAGCGGCGAAGAAAACTTCCAATTTACCGATCGAAACGAAAGAGCCCGAGGGGGAGGGGGAAGGCCGGGGGAGGAAACACTTTAAGGAAGAGACAAAAAAAAAAATCCTAACATTAGGCACACACAGTTCTAGTGTAACTGGTGCTTTGAAACTCTGCTTCGGTTGCACGGGCGATCTGCTTATCAGGGGGCACGGGGAACCAGTACGTTTAGACAGAAG
This sequence comes from Anas acuta, assembly GCF_963932015.1. Lineage (NCBI taxonomy): Eukaryota > Metazoa > Chordata > Aves > Anseriformes > Anatidae > Anas > Anas acuta. The sequence continues at coordinate 43,140,426 of NC_088983.1, read as the reverse complement.
TCTGTCATCTCGGTTCGCTCAGATCCCACGGATCTGTCTGCCGGGAGAAAGAGTAGTGAAGGTTTTCCTGAAGTGCACCTACCCTTCTGGCGGGAAGGCTCGCTGGGATTGCTGGGCAGGTTTCTTCTGGAGGGTCCCATCTCTCTGGAGTAGCTGCAGTGGAGTTGAGGGCAGGTTCTCCGGTGAGGTAGGAATGTGCAGGAACTCCGCCCTCTGGGCACAGTCACACAAACCCAGCAAAACAGCCACAGCCAGCCCTAAAACCTCTAATGATCTTCACCTTCACCTCTCGCTAACCCAGTTTCTCCAGCACTTTTGACCCATTTACCCAGGCACCTTCACCGCGGGGCGGGGGGGGACCGGGGGGAGTGAACAACCCCAGAACTGCTCGGGGCGCCGAGCTGCCCAGGAGCTGCTGCAGCCACCAGTGCATGGACCGACGGCTCTGCAGGGCTGTGTAGACACATAGATTTCTTTATTTCCACCCTTTGGGCTCTCAGGGCACGTAACATGTATGTGCATGTACCTTCTCTCAGGCGGCCGTAGTGTGAAAACAAGCATACAGCAGTGCCTATCGACAGGCACATTTTGCAAGGGATTTTCAGAAGGGAAAATTCAGGGATATAATCCCTACGTCTTGTTCGACGTTGGTTCTTAAGCAAAACTCTTCTGTGGTTAAGTCTGAACGTAACTGGAGTTCAGTGGGAGTTTTGCTTGAGCGTACAGTGAATACGTGGTGATTGAGACCTCGTATTAACACAAGTGGTGAGGGGGTGTGTACCTGAATCATAATTCCTGACATAAATCTTAATGATCATCAAAAGAAAGTATAAAGAGCAAAATGACGTCCCCGTTAAACTATTTTTTCAAGCAACGCATTAAAAAATCTATCACTCCCCCAAACAGGAGATTTGTGCCATTTAAGGCAAAATATATAATTCTTCATTGTCTTTTAAACACTTGCGTAAGAATACATTCCACGTAAAAGATATTATTTTATTGAAACAAGAGATTTAAAAAAATATATATGTCAAAAATTGGTCGAGTAAATGTCCTATGGTGGATTCGAGTTACAGTTTATATAACATGTTTGCGGATGCAATCTTAAAATCTTAAAATTGGAGGTTTCTTGATAAGCAGATTTCTTCTCCTACGATCTATGCAAGCAGTTAATCACCTCAAACATCAGCTACAAAAATAACAATAGCTCCTTAATTCCATAAAGACCACCCGTCCCCCATAAACATCCTAAATTAGGAAACACTGAAGAAACGATGCTAAGATGCAGCAATGTTCTAGAAATGCATATTAATAAAAATAAATAATCCTGAAAAGACTAGCACGAGGATTTGACACATAAAGCACCATGGAAACAAGTATCAGATAACATAATTACTCTTAGATTAGCATAATAAAATAAAATAAAATAAAATAAAATAAAATAAAATAAAATAAAATAAAATAAAATAAAATAAAATAAAATAAAATAAAATAAAATAAAATAAAATAAAATAAAATAATAAAGACTTGCATTCTCTACAGAACGAACCTGTTTAAAGAAGAGCTTAAATGATATTCTCAGCGAACAAAAGGGTAGCAGGCAAAGGTAAAGGCATATTTGGGGCCTTGGCAGTCCTGCTACAACCCATGACAACTTCAGCATTTTTTTTTTCTTTCCAAAGCCAGTCTCTTTGCTGGTAATGTGGGTATAGAAAAGTGAATAAATTACCAGCCCAACCACCACCCCTTCCCCCAGAGTAAGGGAAAGAGGTAAAAGCGTGTGGCACCTGAATTGCTTAGGCAACACTTCGCTGTTCTAAACCTAAAGCAGAGCACTAAGAGTGAGAGTTTACTGAAACGAAGTCTGAAGAGACATACATCAGGGCTCCCCTTTTCAGGAATTATGATGCATCACGCTTATCTAATTAATGTTTATTAGCCAACCCAAAATTCTGACATGGTGAGATTGTGCTTTCCTCCAACCTGACTTCTCTTCTTCCTCCTTTTAGTACACTGTCAGCAGATTTTTTCACATTGCAAACTAAATAATACTTTAAGTATGTGCTATTGAATTTCCTACAGTATACAACCAATTGGAAGTAGTAAATAATAAATCATTTCCTTTGTCAGCTGTAGCAGATGCCATTCTTTACATTTGCTTGGGCACAAATATACAGAATGGGGTCTAGGGACTTCAAGAGTTTAAATCACACCTATTTCATTTTATTATTTCCAGTAGGTTTGTTGCAAAGGAGGCAAAATAAATTTTATTTATTTTTCATTTTTTTGCCATCACTTATTTTAATGACAATAGAGCGAAGAATGTGGGGGAGGGTAGGTGCTTCCAAGTGGTGGTATCATCTCTACATCCCCAAACAAAGCAACCTTTTTCACATAGCGATGATTAATTTTGAATTGTAGAAGTGAGAGTGAAAGCCAAGAATATCAGAGATTTCTCTCCTTCTCCCCCACATAGTGCAGAGCTGGGTGTCCCATCTCTCATCCATAACCTTTCACTCCTCTCTCTTCCCTGCAGATTTGCTTGCATCTGTTTATTCATTACCTATTTTCGGAAGATTTCTTCTCTCTCCCCTTATTCTTTCAGCATGACAAATATTCTCTTTGCAAGAATTCAGATTTGCTATTTTTTTCTGTATTCACCCCCGGTATTTTTTTTTTCTTCCTCTTTTCTGCCTTTCTAAGCCCAGCTTTTTAAAGCGTTTGCGATAACATCTTCGAGCTAGAGATTATTTTTCATGGGGCCTATTGTGAGCAGTCGCCGGCTTATTGCATTGCTGCGGAGCACAGTTTAGTCTACACAAACGTAACAAATGAACAACTTGTCCTCTGCGGACTCGCTGCGGGATCCAATTAGTTGTTAAATCTTTTGCACAAGTTTTCTAATTATTTTCCAGAGTCGTGGCTTTTATAGGGCTCCCTAAACTCTTCAAGAAACCAATTCTTTTTAGGATTAAATGCTTCTTAAAATTAGTCATCGCGTTGCCTCCTTTAAAACTAAGGGGCGATTCTCCGGGCAGCCGAATATACTTACACACGTTTGCATGGGCTAGCGGGTTTCAGCCAGCCTTCCCACCGGCAGGCAGACAGGGAAAAGAGAAATCCATTCCCAAACTTGAAATTTAAGTGCATCCACACTTTTTTTTTTTTTTTTTTTCCCCTCTCCATTAAGACCTTTAAACATCGGTATGCGAGCACGGCATCACGTGAGCCGCAGCTCCCTGCCCCGCCGCCCTGCATCCCCGCAGCCCCAGCCCGCAGCCCCCCGGGTCCCCAGCCCCGCATTCCCGCAGCCCCCCGGCCCCACGGCCCTGGCCCGGCTCTCGTCGGCCGCAGGGCGAAGGGGGCGGAGGAGGGAGGCTCCGGCTCCCAGCGGCAGCCGCCTGCACAACCGTGCCAAGCCAAAGGGTTTGCAGCATGCAAAGGCTCTAAGTACAGAGAGTATAGACGCTTCCGGAACAGTGTATCTTTAAGATAAGGATTGCATTTAATACACATACGCATCATAGCTTGCCAGATTTGATCAAATAATTATAGGAAAGCTAATATGTATATGTATATACACACACATACACATCCATAGTTAATAGAGCTTCAGTTATCATACAGTCGAAACGATTTCCTTTCAGATGGATAACCCATTCAAGCCATTGCAAAGACTGAAAGAACAACATGCACTTAGGAAATAAATAAAGTACCTGTACTTTTTCCAAACGTGTGTATATATACTCACGTATGCATGTACGTATATATATGTATGTAACTATATACATACGCAGTTTTAAGCATCTTCAGCTTAAGACAAAGTTTTTAAGCAAGACACCCTACCTCGTACTACCAGTTCTCAAGCAGACCCGATGAGAGTCCTGCCCCAAAACGGACATCACAGTAGTGGCCGTGGTGTTTAATTAAATACCCTATTTCCCTGCTCTTTTATATTTCAAAATACCGTGGTTAAATACAAAGTGATTGGGGGAGAGGAAGGGGGGAATGAGCATGTGAAAAATGGTGGACTACTGTAACAAGCAGCGCTCTGATCTCCCTACAACTTTAAAGCCTCAGGCGTATTAATTTTAGTTAATAAAAGAGACAAAAAAACTATCAAGTATATATGAATTTAGCCTATTTTTTTTATTTCTGTGTGTTCATAGTAAACATTTTTGTAAGTGACAAACACGGGCATATGACCACAGTATCACAATCAAGAAATTTTAAGACGACATTAACAATCACTCAAATTTATGCGGCATTTGCGCAACACAGGTTACATATTTGCAAGGTTTACCTATAAGTACAATAGGTATTAACATTTCACTACATTTAGAAAAAAAATAAAGGTGACCTGTTAGTGACCACATACATCAAAATATACACAACACAAACTGAAGGCAATCATTAATTTTGTCCCCTTCTGATTCATTTGAACGGGCAGTGCTGCAAACTGAAATAATGTTGCTGTTTTTAAATTACTCCGTACACTGAGTGCATTTTCTAAAACCCAATCTTTGGTCTAAAAGTAAACAAACAAACAAACAGAAAAAAAATAAAAAGAAAGGAAGAAAAGAAACCCCAAAAATAAGAAGTTCGGTAAAGAAAATGATAAAATATTAAATGGCCAAAACGTAGTTCTTGGGCATCTTTCAGTATGAAATTCTGGTTAAATACAAATTACGTTTTTAGATTTTTATAGGATTCATAAATTTCGTGGCTTTTTTTTTTCAAGGTCTGCACCCACCGACATATCCATGATAACTTATAATACTGCAAACATGGAGAATCTGGCGGCTTTTAGTGATAGACTTATCGTATTTGAATAAAAATTGCGAAAGCAGTCACTATTTAGATACACATTCTACTATAATTTTGTCTTCCAAACTTCATAGTCTACAATGTAATCTCCCCACATTGCACCTTGCTGACACTCCTCACCTTGGTGGAATAATAAACAACCCTAAAGACTGAACAAACGTACAGAAAATGGGGGACTTAATAAAAAATACCTGGACTTTTTTGTTTTGCTTTTTTTTTTCCTTTTAATTATCATTTACAATGCAAATGTGTGTAAAATGTTCACTTACAGTCTGATCCCATGGATGTTAATGTATTAAAGGGTTTGAAGAAGACCCCTGATTTTGATGTGTGAAATAATCAGAAAGTCCTCCGGAAAGTCCCGTTGTGAAACTTGGCAAAGAAGGTCTTAAGGACTCACAGGGGAGAGTGGAGGGCGCCTGTGGCGACGTGGAGGAGGAGGCTGCCCTGGCCGTCATTGAAGTGCTGCTTTGAGAAGTCATTGAAGGGTGAGGAACGTGGGGGAAAAAGTAACTCGTCTGTCCTGCTAGAAGGTTTACAGAGCAGGGGTTTAGGGAATAGGTGCCGGAGCAGGGAACTGACAAGCCACACGGCACTGAGGCGGCCAGAGCTGCTGCTGTGAGGTGATGAGTGGCATAAGGTATCTCTCCATTGACTAGTCTATCAACACTTAACCCATTAGACGTGGAAAAGGAGTGGTTGTTTCCCAAGGAGTTTTGAGTCAACACTGAGCTGTAGGGCATGGGGTGGCTGGGGTAGGCGGACGTGGTCCCATTGTAACTCAAAGTGCTGCTGGCCCGGGGGTGGTGCAGGGAGAGGAAGGGGGACATAGGCCAGTACAAGGATCCCGCCCTGTCCATGAAAGTCAGTCCGGTGGAGGTGAGCCGGGCGCCGCGCTTGAAGGCCAGCTTGGCCCGTGAGGTGGTGGAGCGCCGGCGGAGCTTGCCGGTGGTGCCGCCGATGAAGACGTCGTCGCTGGACGGGTCCAGCATCCAGTAGTTCCCCTTGCCCGGGTCGTCGTAGTGGCGGGGCACCTTGACGAAGCACTTATTTAGGGAGAGGTTGTGGCGGATGGAGTTCTGCCAGCCCTGCTTGTTCTCCCGGTAGTAGGGGAAGTTCTTCATGATGAACTCGTAGATGCCGTTGAGCGTCAGGCGCTTCTCGGGGCTCTGCCGGATGGCCATCATGATGAGGGCGTTGTAGCTGAACGGCGGCTTCTCGTACTTGCCGTTCTTCTTCTCGCCCTCCTTTCCGCTTTCCCCTTCCTTGGCCCCCTCCGCCGCCCCCTTCTTCTCGTCCGCCGCCTTCTCCTTCTCCTCCAGCTCCGCCGCCGCCGCCGCCGCGCCCGCCTCGCCCTTGCCGGCCAGCATCTCCGCCTTGGCCACCTCCAGGGCGCCGGAGGCGGCGGCGGCGGGGGGCGGCAGGAGGAGCTGCCCCTTCTCCTCGTCCTCCTCCTCGGCCGCGGCGGCTCGCTGGGGCTGCTGCTGCGGCGGGTGGTGGTGGTGGTGGTGATGGTGGTGGTGGTGGTGGGGGTGGTGGCTGTTGTGGTGGCTGTGGCTGCTGTGGTTGTTGTCGCTCTGGACGGCTTCGGGCACCAGGCTGTTTATGCTAAAGGAGGATTTCGGCAGCATTTTCGCTTCCTTCCTATCTCCCATGTCCAACATCACACACTAGTCTCAGGGGGGAAGCGGCAGCGGCCGGGGGAGCGGCGCCCGGGGCGGCGGCGGCCGGGCTGGCGGCGGCGGCACCACCGGCGGCGGCGACGGCAGCGGCGGCGGCAGCGCAGTTGGACCGCAGTCTCAAGCGCTGGCAAGTCATGTAGCAGGGACAGGAACCGCCGGGGAGGGGAAAAAAAAATAATAGGAATAATAATCACCAATCAGAGAAAATCAAACCGAGTCGGAGCGGAGGAGAGAAAAAAAAAAAAAAAAGAGGAAAAAAAGGGGAAAAAAACCCTCTGGAAACCCAACAACAACAACAACAACAAAAAAAAAACAACACGCACACAGACAAAAAAAAAAAAAAAAAAAAAAAAAAGCTACTTCATGGTGCCTGGCTCCCCCGGCAAGCCAGAGCAGGGGGAGGACGGACGGAAGGAAGGACGGACGGAAGGAAGGAAGGAAGGAAGGACGGAGCAGCCGCGGCGGGTCGGCGCGGAGCGAGCGGAGCCGGGCTATACAGAGCGCCCCGGCCACAATTAGTTTCAGAGCTGCAGACACGCACCGGGGCTGTAAAAAATTTTTTGGTTTAACCTTTCCCACCGGCCGCCCAATCAGCGCCGCCGGCGTGCCGCCGCGTCTGCCCGCCCGCCGCCCAATGGCCGGGCACCGCCGCGCTTCGCCCCGCCTCTCGCCCGCCAGCGCCACGCCCGCCGCCGCCGCCGCGGCTCCTGCGGCGCAGGGATACCGGCGGTGGGGCGCATCACCGCGGCGGTGCACAGACACACACCTCTCCTCACAGCCCCCCCCCCCCCCACCCCGTCCGGAGCACGGAGCCCCTCGCGGCGAACGAACCGCCGCCGTCCCGCCGACCCGCGCCGGGCCCGTCCGCCTGCCCCGCAGTCCCGTGGCGGCGCAGCGCTGCCCCGTGCCTCTGCGCCCCCCTCCCGTGGCGGCGAGGGGGGCGGGTGGGCGCGGAGGCCGCGGTGCGGCCGAGGTACTACTTTGCGGATCCCGCCGAAGCCGGCGGGCCGCTCGGCTCGCCAGGCCCCGCCGTGGGTCCTGTGGCTCCGGTTATTTTTTTCCGAGGGACACAAAAAACAAACAAACAAACAAAAAAAAAAAATCGAAAATTCCGCCGGAGGGCCCCGGGGCGGCGGGGCAGGCCCTGAGGCGGTGAGACCGGGCTGAGCTGGGCCGGGGCCTCTCCCCGAGCGGCGCGGGGCTGCCACCGAGCAGCACTCCCCTCAGGCCCCCGGCCCCCGAGCAGCGCCACGACGGCGGCGGAGCCGGGCTCGGCGCCCACCTGCCCGCCCCAGTGCCCGCAGGGCCCGGAGGGATCGGTGGCGGAGAGGAGAGCTTGCGGCCGCAGTGTCCTCCGGCCGAGGGGGTCGGCGGTAACCGGCCGCATCGAGTGATCCCTCACTGCGAGCACGTGAAAAAAAAAATAAAAAAAAATCATCACTCTAACAAACAAAGCAGACTTGCAGCTTTCTTATTCGGAAAGGAGAAGGGGAAATGTAATAGATAGCGTACTGGTGCCATTAAAAGTGAAGCGCTGTGCAAAGACGACGTACAGCCTGTGCCTACCGCTGCGTTAAGCCACCCAAAGTTTATGTTTGTTCTGCAGGAAAATAAAATGTTCTGTAGAAATAACGCCTGTAGCTCAGTCCCAGATAAAACAGTTTATCCCGGGCAAGTTCAGGTTAGACCTCAGCGCGACAAACATGGTTATGTGTGGATGTGCACTTTATATATGTGTTTGTGTGTATGTGTGAGAGAGAGAGCGAGTGTGTGAGAGAGAGAGTAAATAACGAGAACAATTATAATGGACCGGTAATAAACAATTGCAGTTGGGAATGGCACGAACTCTGTGCATTGGATTAACCTCGAATGACCTTATCGCAATTGTATTTATCCAATTTCATAACAGGTTGCTACTGACAAAAAATAAAATAAAATAAAGAGGGAGATAAAAGTAGATTATTGACTATGTTTATTTTTTATTTTTATGTTTTAGAAACGCGGTTGTTTAAAAAATCATGTAAATTTGTAATTATTTCATTGCACAACACTGAAGCCAATGTATGGGAATTCTTGAGGAAGAATGCGGTGTGGAGGACTTGACTCCACAATGGCAAGGGGTAAGAGGAAAGGTAAGATTCGTGCATATTATTATGATTATGACGATCATTAACTAATATGTGTCATTATGGTGCGCTGGGATCCCATTAGAGTGGCTGGGCCAAGTGCATTTTCCTACTCGGTCTAGCATGTAATGATTCGGTGTAACCGGATTCTTGAGAAAGGACAGGTTACGTAAACATTTACTGATGTGGAGTAACTATACTATTTGTACTCTGATATGCAGGAAGGAAAGTGTTGATTAACACAGAAGAAAAAAAAAGCGAAATTAGCTGATTGCATGCTCATAAGTGCAAGCTGTCATTGAACTGCTTTTAAAATAGACACAGCTGGGTGTTTGTGTTGAAAAATTTCTTGTGTTTTTGCTAATACTGAAATAAGCATGATTTTGTATACCAAACATTTTCAGATCATTAAAATTTGTAATCTGTGCTGGTTTTAAACACAAAGAAAAGAAACAGATTCATTTCGCTGTAAAATTTGCTGATATTATATTAACTCAATCAGGTCTGTACAAATGGTGTATTGTGCCTTATCAAATCTCTTTGATCCATTTAATACACAAAGTGCCAAACGTGTGTATTGTTTGTTAACATTGAACGTTTTATTCAAATCCCAGCTCTGCAGCAAACTGGAGGAGTTCTCGTTTAATGTAACACTGACATTGCCTGTTGAAATTTTAATGCTCTGAGGTGTTTCTCAGGTCAAAGCTGAGTTTACTTCGCGTTGTAATCGGGGATGAAAACGTAGCAGGGAAGAAAATAAACGTTTCATCCTTTTGCTTTTCTGAGAAAAGGTCTAATACCGTGCTTTTAAAACGTTTGGTGATCTCGATTTAACACTCAGTCATTTGTCACGGCAGCAGAATAAATCACTGTGCACAAACTTAGGATTTATATTATATATATTTTTAATGCCGTGGATATACAGTTCTACCAAAAAAGGAAATGTTGTGTCCAATATGTAGTACATATCGTTCCAAGCCCTTGAGATTAATTCACTGTTTATAGGACAGAAAATGATATGTAAGAGAAGCCACGTCAATTATTATTTCTGCTGGACTATAACTTTCGAGTCTGGCCATTTTTTCCTCCCCAGAAGATTGTCCGTTTATAAAACCGGAGATATTTACTTTGGAAACGCGGAAGTCTTGCTCTAATGCCAATTCTTCTCTTAGTTCTGACCTGGCCACGACTCCCATTCACTTCAGTGTTAGCTTTGTATGTTGGAGCCCTGAATAAGTGGCTGCTTTGACCCCTCAGCTCCGCTCAAACTCGGATTCTTGTCCGTAACGGCAGTATTTTTTAATGTGAAAGTTTTTGTGGGGTGTCTGGAGAAAAAGCTTTTACGGAGGTTGGGAGCGCACGGCCCCAACCTTGTGAACCACGGCGAGGTGTGAAGCGGAGCCCCAGCTCTCTGCAGAGCGTGGGTGCTCCCTCACCTGCGCGCTCGCCCTCGGCCGTGGACTTGCTGCGCTGAGCGCCAGGGATGGGCTGGGGATGTCCGAACCCGGGATGGGGGTGAAGACCTGAGCTGAAACGTCCTGGCTGAAGCGCCATTCGCCTGAGTGCCAGCAGTCTCCACAGAGTTCCTGGATATAATTCGCACTGATAGTGTTTCATCCGCGCACTTTTCTCCCTTACATTTTTTTTTAAGAATCAGAGGCCGAAGGAAAAGCAGCCCGTCTCCACTGTAAGCCCAATGGATACAGATAGGGTGCACCCCCTCAGCTCTAGCCTACAATCCCTTTTCACACGGCTATAGCGGCTCTGTACTCCCAGGCTTTTTCAAGGGGTTAAGCTGCTAAAATGTCCTGACAGCTTAAGAAATGAATGAGGGTTTTTTCAGCCATGAAGAAAGGGTATTTAATAACCACGCTTCGATGGCATCATGCTTACATGAAACGAGTCAGGACACTTAGGTTTAACAATCAGTAACGTCGCATTCGGTACAGTAAATGCCTGGATGTACGCATATATAATTCTATCCCCCCTTGACTCTGAGCTTGCCTTATTTATCCCAGGTTACCTGGGCAATTAAGGTAAGGACTGCTCAGCAGACACCGATACCCCGCTGCTCAGGCATGGCGAATGGGGACGGAGCAGTGCGCTGACAAAGAGAGAGAGGTGGTCAAACAATTTGAAGAGGGGTGAATGGGACTAGAGGTGGATGGATGGATGGATGGATAGATGTATGAATGGAGGCAAAGAGGGAGAGGAAGAAGTATTCAGCGGTCCACCCTTATATTCGCATTTGAAAAATTAAGTTTAGGTGTCTGTCTCTAGCCAACTTTCAGTTAATCCGTAACAGCTGGTAGTGGTGCTAACGTCTAGTGATTAGAAGTTACTCTATTTAGCATGCTGTATCCTTCTTCCATGGGTTTTGGTTACAGGTTATACGATTAGGATTGCGAGAACAGTAGTGAACTAAACTTCCCAGTAAGAGGTCTTCACACCAGGGAAGTGTTACTTTGCTGCAGCAGCCCTGCCTCGTCAGTCATTAGGAAGCTGCAGGTTGTCAGAGGCTTCTCTTGCGCGCACACACGCGCAGACACACACACACGCACACACACAAAACCACAGCACTAAAACTAAATTAAGAAGCCGATGATTAAGACAAGCGTCTACGAGGCCTGTCATTTCAGCATCCTTCCATCATAACATTGTGGCACCAAGAAATTTGCTTGAAAACCCTGGAAAAAATGTCTATGGGAGAGCCTTGTATTTGAGATAGCTTAAATGTTAGCATCAAATGTAGACTGGGAACTGCCTCGGATGCAAGATAGTATTCCAGAGAGGACACAAGTGCTGCAGAGATCTTTGGGCTGTCCACACACTCCTGAAACTCGGGTGAGTATCTTTCCCTTCTATTGAAGCAGGTACGCAGGCACTGTGTGAATCGAACTGGACCATGTTTGAAATCCGCAGCTATGTTCCTTTCGGAGTCTTCGGGGAACTCCCCCTAAAGATAGATCTGTAATGAAAAGTCCCTACTGGATGACTAATGGTTATTGGCACTCAGTGCCCCTTTAAGGAGAGCAGCACATATTGTGCCAAAGACCTTGCAAGCACCCTTTAAATACAAACATTTTAAGTCCCCCTCCCATGCATCCCCACCCCTGTTGTTTTCGGGCTAGTTGTGTTGTATCTCCTCTTCCCCCCTCCTTTAAGCTCTCTCGTCTTCCCTCCCCCCACCCCCATTCAGAACTAATTGCTCAGTTGCTTAAATGTTTCAAGAAGAGCTAAATTTCTCCATCCGATGATCTTTTGAGAAGCTGCACTGTACCATAAAGAACAGCCAGCGGGGCACTGTATACCTTTGAGAAGGCTGCGCAGCTAGAGAAGAGAGCGCGTTAAAACAATGCCATTCATCGACTAGGTGCAAAGAGTTCCCCTAATGCTGAACTTTAGGAAGTTTCTCGGACGGTAGGGGTTGCACAGAAATGTGGAAACGGGAAGCTGTTGCTGCAGGGGACAGCTTTGCTGGTGCCGTAAGCGTAAGATAAGACAGAGCAGTGACAGAAAGAGATCTGAATAAGCATCGGGGGCTGCGTTTTCCACGGCGGCTACACGGGGTGGAGAGGTCTGAATTTAGCTACCTTTATTAGGAGCTAAAGCTTTGATTTATTTATTCCTATATCTGTAGAATAGCATCCATAGAAAGCCTACCTATAGAAAGTAGAGCATCCATTAGATTTTGTGTGTCAGAATTTTTCGAAGCAGAATATTTTTACACTCTCTGCCAACTTCAACGTTAAGACGTGCCATTAAAAAAAAATCCTAAATTTAGACGTACTTTTATATGCGTGTGTTTAAGAGTCGTCACACCTGCCTATGTAATACGTCCCATCGCGTAACAAAAAGAAAAAAAAAAAAAGAAAAAAAAAAAGCTCTTCCTAATTTAAGAATCTAAACGGAAATTAAAATATCCCCTAAGAGTTATCCACAAAGCTATGCAGGCGATGACAATAAGACGTGGGGGAGAATGGGCAGGTTAAATGTCGCATGCTGTTCTCGAGGTTTCAGTACATCATTTTATTTTCTCCAGTGTTTACTGGCAAAACATTCTTGGCTAACACAGCGCTTTTGCCGGAGAGACTTCCAGGTGCTCTTTGACTCCTAAGAAACTCTCGCTATGATATTTTCATGGCGTGGCTCTAAAGCTCCTTAGCCTCTTATAATCGTAATCTTTATCGAATGACACATGGATCTGGTTTTGCAGTTTTTCGGTAACTCGAGAGGAAAGACGTCCCCCCCCGCCCCTCCGGGCCCCCCCCCGGCACGCTCCCCCTCCCCCAGCACAAAGGCAGCCACCGGCCCTCCCCGGGGTTTATTTCACCCGAGCGCTCCGAAAAAGCCGGCCGGGCGCGGGCTCCCGGGCGGTGCCCATCCTACCTGACCGTGCCGAGCCGTGCCGAGCCGTGCTGTGCCGCGATGCCTGCTCGGCGCCCCGCCGCAGCCCGCTCCTCGCACCGCGCTTCCACCGCACCCCTTGGTTTATAGCGGAATCTCGGGCTCGGCGAGATGAGCTGCGGATGCGATTTTTAGGGCCTACAAAAGCGCAACATCCTCCCCTCTCCCCCCTCAACCCCCCCGGGGCCTCCTTGTAACCATAGCAAAATGCTGGAGGTAGCACAAAAGACATAAACAGCTATACGCCCGTCTACGAGAAGGCACTTGGCGAGCCTCGGAGCAAAGCCGATTTCGGCTTCTCCATGCCCGGGGCTCGGGCAGGAGGAGGAGGTGCCGGGCCGAGGGGCTGCCGCTCGCTTCGGGCACGGGGTCGGAGATGCAGCTCGCTCGGGCTGCAAGGAGGCTCTGCGGAAGCAGACTTGGCTTGCTCCTCGGTCCCCGGCATGAGGAGGGCTCGCAGGAGTGGGCTCTTTATGTCGGTTGTTCTGAACACTTTGTATATTGGACAGGGTGGTCTCCGTGTTCTTTCTTTCTTTCTTTCTTTCTTTCTTTCTTTCTTTCTTTCTTTCTTTCTTTCTTTCTTTCTTTCTTTCTTTCTTTCTTTCTTTCTTTCTTTCTTTCTTTCTTTCTTTCTTTCTTTCTTTCTTTCTTTCTTTCTTTCTTTCTTTCTTTCTTTCTTTCTCTCTCTCTCTCTCTCTCTCTCTCTCTCTCTCCCTCCCTCCCTCCCTCCCTCCCTTCCTCCCTCCCTCCCTTCCTCTCTCCCCTCTCTCCCCTCTCTCCCCTCTCTCCCCTCTCTCCCCTCTCTCTTCCCTTACCCGCTTTCTCCCTCTCTCTGCTTCTCTCTCTCTTACCCCCTTTCCCTTTTTCTCTCTTTCGCGGAGGGAGGGGGGAGTGATGGTAAGGGGCTTGCTGGATGATTATAACTGCTACCACTTATAAATAAGTTTCTTGGGGAAGGGCTGATATCGTACCCTTGATATCAGTGGGTGTGTTCATGTATTATTTTAATATGATATGTCTTTTATACAGAGCTTGTTTTCCTCCTCCCTCCCTCCCCAGCCCACCCTCCCACCCCCCGCTTTGTTTCTGGAGTTTGTTTCGCTTTTAAAGCACCAGCACAAACAAACAAACACACAAAAATGACTGGCAACAAGTTAAATCCCATTTGTGTCCCTCCCACCGAGCACGGACGGTGCCTCGCTAAAGCCTGGGGTTTGTAGGTTTGCCTCGAAAATAATTTGACCAAGAAGGAGAAGCGGCTGCAGACAGACTTGCCGTGCAGTAACAATGCGGAGAGGAAAAATGTTGAAAGAAACATTTCTCCCGGGATGCATCTCCTTTGTGTCTTTTCTCCTCTCCATCCTTTTAGATGGGGCGCTCGTGTAGACTTGTGCGCGCACACACACACCGAGGTTTTGTTTCCTAGGGAGTTTTCAGAAAACAGTGTTTATCATAACCAAGCTATAAACTCCACCTAAATAATGAAATCATGCCGTAGCTGCGGAAACTCCAACACATAAATAATTTCCATTTGCCTACTAGCAGAATACTAGGAGAGGATGGCATTGCACTTTATTTTCATGTTCCTTTCCAAACATCAATAAAAGAGGCGTAGAGAAAAGGCGCAGGAGTCCTTTTCCACGTTGGACGGGATATAACGATATCCGTTTAGGAATAGATCACATTTTTCTCCCCTTCCGAGGCGAATACAAGCTAATTTTGTGGCTATGATATACTGAATCTGCAAAAAGGCAAGGAACATTTTCTCACTGAGGGTCGTGATGAAGTCTCACTAAGGGGCTCAGTAAAGGGCTCTTGGAGTGAGCCACCCGGATTCCAGTGCCTTGGCTTATCTTTGCTTTACAGTACAAAGAATTGCGGAAAAACATCCGTGTTTGCCTATGCTGAATGCACCTTAGAGATACCTTTTCACGCAATCGCACGGTTTGCAAATGATAGTTTAACTTTATCTGTTGTGGTGGGCACGTGTTTTGTCATATGAAATTAACTTGTGAAAGCCTTTGTATCATTTCTTGATTTGTGTTTGGCGACAACGCGGATCACATCTTATCGCGTTGATGGTTGATACAATTGCTAAATTAAAGGCATGTTTTCGGCTTTGAAAAACAACAACAACAACAACAAAAAACAACCCTCTGAGAGCTCATCCTTAGCAAAACAACCCAAAGAGCAGTATAATAACGCAGCTCAATATTTTCCTGAGTGTGCGGTATCTGTATATACTTCTGTATCATTCTGTGTCTCTATTGTATGTGCCTAAAGATATTCAAGTAGCTCTTGGACTCGTTACCTATAATCGTCACCTAAAGGAACATATGAACAGTATACGGATAATCGCTCTAATTGCTTGGAGGAATGTAATTGGCGTTATGTATATATATATATATATATATATATATATATATATATATTTTTCTGTGTCTACCTGTTCTCCCGTGGTAAATATTAGCAATTGAACTGCTTGTCTTGACGTGTTTTACGTTTGAGCCCCACGAAGCACACCGAATCATCACAATAAAGTGATCAAACCTTATTATGCATGGCGCAGTTTTGTTTTCTCTTTTTATGTTCTGCTTCTCATCTCAAAGGACATCACGTTGAGCCAAGTGTTTTGATTTACGAGCTCCTCTGGACTTTGAGATTTTAAGTCTAAAGCTTTCAGTATGTTGGGGCTGAAATTATGATTTTCCACATTTCAAAAGGGACGAGGCTCTATTTATAAATGTTACAGAAGGTTTCGTTACTTCAGGAACAACAAAACAGGAACAGAGCTGCAATTTTCAAGAAAATAGGATTTCAAAATATAGAAATAAAAAAAAAAGTAGTGGAGACGATGTATAATTCAATCAAATTACAGAAAATTGCTTTAAAATTCAGAACAGTAGCTATCCATTATGTCTCTGTTTTATTAGTGACAAGTACAATTACTCTAAAATAAAGAACACTGGTGAATATATAATTGGCTGTAATCATGTTAGTGTTTGAATAAAAATGACGGGGACATTTAACACTTTGACAACAAAATGTTCAGAAACAACTTATTTATTCAAACAGTTTTTATTTGCATCCACGTGAAGGAGAAACACACTTTTGCTTACGATAAATCAATGCTTTTTCACTTTCAATAAATATATAACTAAAAAAAGATTATTAATTATTTTATTATCCAAGGCTTAATAAAGTCTCCTGAGTACGACTCTGTTATTATTGATTACTCAGTACCCAAAGGACGCCATCTACAGGAACAGGTCTTCAGGCTTAGCACAAATCTAATCACTGTTGATTTAAAAAAAATAACATAAAAACAGAGTTAATATTCTTCTATAAACCCGACTCCGATTTTACCCACCGCACCGATCACAATATTTGCTTTGCAATAGCTTCTTACTATTCAGGTTGTTGTAATTTGACACAGTCTAGGAATCTGTTACAAGAGGCCTTTTCTCTGAGATACGGCATTTAAAAAATAAATTGAACTCCAGGAAGAAACACTTTTTCTCCTTCTAAAGTAGCTCTTTTCTCTCAGGGGTCCCTGAAAATACAAAACACCCCGTGAGATCTCTCCCTTCAAACCAAGGGTGTGGAAGATGCTTGCAAAAGTGCCCTGAAAACAAAACAATTTGACCGATAGCAGTTTGTGCCATGGAATTGTGCCATAGAATTAACTAACATTTCTTTAACTTTAATTTAACTTATTTTCTTCTGCGTAAAGACAATAAATAACAGCTATCCCAGATACAGTTTCATCTGTTCTTGCAATACATCCTTTGCCCCTTACCATGGTACTTAAAGGTGCAATTTAGCTGTATTGCTCCTTTCAGAACCCTTGCTGGGAAACTCATCGAACTAGAGTGTCCTTTAATATTTTGATCAGACAACTACACACCTATGGAGGTGTGATATATCCTCCGTGCTACCACTCCAATACCCTAATTCAAACCATGAAAAATAAGAGGGAAGGTAGAAGAAAGTTTCAAGACTCCTCTTTCTGCAATATTTCTTTTTGTTTCTTTGCTTTAATCCCTAACGAATCTTTCTTCACCTACTTTTATTTGTCCATTTCTTATTTATCTTCCGCTCTCAAGTTTTCAAATGCCTGCCCTTTTGCCGCGTGTGTCCCTAAGAGCCCGGATCCCAAAGTGCCCCGTGCAGCCCCTCACTCCCGTGGCGGTGAAGCGCAGCGCAGCGCAGCCCGGGTGCTCCGTAGCCGGTTCCCCAACCTCTTCCCTTCCTATGCGGGTCCTGCCAGCCCTCGCGGCTCCTCGCAAATCAAGTACCTTCCCTCTGAATCAAGAATCAAGGCTTCCCTCTGTTTAACTCAGGCCAGAGGTCTGGATGGGCTTGGAAAAATTCAGGTGTGGATTAATCTGTGCAGTGAGGAGTCAAAAGCAGCGGTGCGTTGGCACAAAGGCTGTGAAAAACTACCCACGGTACACTCTCGATTTAATGCGTTGTTTTGAAAACCGAGGACAAAAGCCGTGAAACTTTATTATTATTCGTGCTTCGACTGGAACCTCACTCAAAGTTTATGCCCGAGGTCTCCCTCTATCTTCTCACTTCGTAGCACTGACAATGAATGCCCCAAATCGAGAGAGACTGTGCAGCATCCCTACTTTTAAACTTCGGGAAATCCTAAGAGGTGCGGTGCGCATCCCTTGGACCGGCCGCTCCCGCAGGACCCGCGGGTCCCTCCCCGCCGGCAGCCGAGGCGGGAGCTCCCCTCCGAACCAGGAGGTCTGTCATTTCTCGGGTGCCTCGTACCAAACCGCAGATGTCAGCCTTTCCCTACGTGTTCGGGCTGCTAATGCGGGGACTTCACACAACAGAAATGCTCATCTCTGGAGCCTTTCCCAGGGCCAGCCGCGGATTTCGCGCGTCGCCTCTGTCAAGGGCGGCCCCGGGGAGCGGGCGGGGGAGCCCGGGGTGCCCAGCAATGCTGGTTCAGCTCGTGTCGTCCCCCAGCGGGGGACGTCCCCCAGCGTCCCCCAGCGGGGCGCCCAGCACCCCGTTCTGCCCTGGGCTGCCGCCTGCCACCCTTCCCCGGCCCGACCTCTGCAACTCCCTGCTGGTGCGCGGCTCCCGGGCTCCCAGCCCGACACCCCCTTTGCCGACAGCTTCCGCAGAGACAATTTGTTTCGGCCCAATTCACACACAAACTGCCTCACCTAACACCCTCCCGCCCCCCTGGCACCAGCCGAGGGAGAAACCCGCAGAACCCTCCCCGCCCCCGGGACCCCCGGGACTCCCCCCTCGAGCCCCGCTGGAGGGACTCCCGCCGTCCCCCTGTCCCCTCCCGAGGCTGAACCGAGCCGAGCCGTGCCCGGGCCGGGAGGGGAGCCGGGCCTCCCGCCCTCGCCGCCTGCCCGCGGAGAGGGAGCCCGATGCGAACGGCGCCGGCGACATCTAGCGGCCCGCGGTGGGCAGCGCAGCCCCGCCGTGCGCGGCCGGCTGCCGGCCCGGCAGGAGAGGCACTACCTGGGCCTCCCGCCCGCCCGCCTCCCCAGGGGTTCTCGCACCCCTCAGCCTGCGGCTTTCCCCGTGATTCTGCTAAGGAGCGGGCACCGCTCTTCTCCGCCTCTCTCTGTTTTCGCCTTCCCCAAAAAAGGTTCCAAAGTTTTCCGTGCAAGGTTGAAATCAATACAAAACGCGCGCTCCCTTTCCGAGGTGTCCTTTTTGCGTGTTCACCCCCACGGGGCACTGAGAGACAAAAAAATGGAAGCTCTTTCCCTTTCTTCTCCCCCACTGAGGACCTCCATGGGAACAAAGGAGCAGCGCGGGGGGGGGGATGGCCCTTGCCACCTTCCCCCTCCAACGCGCCCCCCGGGCCGGCACCACCCCGCAGCACTGCCCGCGCCTTCTGGGGCACTTCCCGGAGCCCTGAAGGAAGGAACAAATAACTAAATAGAAGCAATATTGTTGAGACACCGCTGGCAAATCGAGCCCATCCTGTTTAAATCGCAGTGTCAGCTCTCATTAACAGCTCAAGTCATCTTTTCCCCCGGGCAGACCTCGTCTGCTCTATCGACTTAATGGCAAACAAAACACACGTTTGCGCTCCGTTCTTACAGCCGCGTTCCTCGCCTCGCAAGAGCGGGGCAGGCTTCGCCCGTAGTCTGAGGGGCTCCCCGAAGCGGGGCCGGGTCCCTCGGCCTTCCCGGGGGAAGGTGGCGAGGCCCGGCCTCCGTCGCCCTCCTGCCCGGTCGGGGAGCTGCAATGGCAGCCGCGGGGAGAGGCTGGAAGGCTGAGCCCAAGGCAAATAGTGGCGGGTATGTTCAGCCAAACTTAGCAAAGCACAATGGGCTCTGCGGGAAACTTTGGGGGTTATTTGTGCATCAGGTGAAGCGCTCAGCGGCGCGGAGCCGGCTGCCAGGACCACGGCACCGCCCGGGGAAGCCGGCCGTGAGGAGCCGAGTACGCTAGGCAATAACAAGCAACAGACTGAGTGTTTCAAGGCAACTCAAAACAAACAAACAAGCTCTCCCGACTCTCCCGCCGGGAAGGTGGCTTTGATAAGGAAACAGGGGAAGTTTTCAAGAGCTGCAGACACTTTTTGCAAATGTATTTTAACTCCTCTGTGCAGAACAAGCTCTTTTATTTTTTTTTTTCTTCTCCCCTGACACAATGGAGTACCAGCCTCATAGAAGGAAGGAATACATTTCTCGCCCAGTGAAAGTCCCTAGGAGTGGGACTTTCCTGGAGTGGGACCTGACCTGAATAAGGGAGCGGATTTTGGTGCCCGAAGACGCAGTGACTCCCTCCCCTGCCGCACCGCCGGGCTGCGGGTCTGGCACAGGGCACTGGGCTCAGAACCCTCCCGACGTCCACCTCCTTACTTTCCTAAGACACCTTTCAGCCACCCCCCAGCTGACCACATATATATATGTATATATTTTCCTATTCAGAACACGCAGCTCAAGAGGCCCGGCGCAGAAGAGGCACTGCCTGACCAGTGCCGGGCCTGGGGCGCTCCCTGCGCTGCCGCGGAGCGGGGCTGCAGCCCCAGGAGCCCCCGCAGCCCCCGCAGCCCCGGGCCCGAGGAGGAGGGCCCTAAACTTTCCCGGAGCCGAAGCGGCGTCGGCTCTCCAGTGCTTGGCTGTAAATAAACGGCAGGCAGTGACAACACAGCCGTCCTGCAGTCAGAGCGGAGGCTGCCTCTGCACCTTTCCTCTGCAACACACGCCGTCAGCGTTTTAATTCCAGCTCCAAAGGGAACCTGCAATTACGAGCCCCCCTCGTCCCCTCCCGCTCACATTCTCTTGTTTGAAACGTTCTGCGAGGAAGGTTATTTGGACTGCGAGTAAAATCAAACAGGGAGTGGAGGAAAAAATAAAAGAAAAAGCTCACAAAACCAACAACCCAGCAAACCCTTCCATTTGCTATTTACAAAACTCATTGTCATGCTTCGCTCAGGCTGTCTGCCTAGCTTGGGGAAATAAATGTGACTGAACCACAGACAAAGCCGATGCAGCTGTATTTGAATTTCTCCAACACTGTCAAACGTGCTCTTGTCTCATAATTCTCGGAGTTGTTGTTATTATCACGATCATCATACCTAACGCGAACATAATCGAGAGAGGTGCTTAGCGGTTTATAGACCTCGCTCCGGTCGGGAATGCGCAGATATTCCTACAGCAAAAAGCCAAAGGCTCCTCTTCCCTCCTGTTTGGAAGCCTTGGCAGATAAACTAAGGAAAACTTGGGACCTGAAATTTCCTTTTATTTTATTTTTTTTCCCCCTTTGGCCGTCCTTTGTGTTTCCCCAGTTCCCAGAAGCAGGTAGATGTGACTGTCTAATTTTTCAGAGGATAACCCACAACTGGCAGCCGTGGAGGTGATGAAAATGAGAGTGCTGGTCTTTTACAAGTGGAAGGGTTTCCCGTGGTGCTCCATGACATCCGTCACCCAGCTTCCCTCTCTTGGGGACTGTTAGGAGCTCGCCAGCTTGTTTGACATCACCAGGGCTGTTATGGAGCACAGCCTCCTCTCGACTCGAGAGGAGAATGACTCCTCTGGAAGAATGAGGAAAAACATACAGTGGTTTCCTGGCCTGAAGTGTTCGCCCTGGCCAGGAAGGGCAGCGCAGATGCCCCGCACCCCGCCACCCCTGCGGACAGCTCGGCTCCGGGCTGCACCGCTCGGCGGCACGGGACGGGACGGGACAGGACGGGACGGGACGGGACGGGCGGGAGCCCTCAGCGCTCCGCAGCCGGCCCCGGCTCTCAACCGCACTGCTGCTGCCCCTTCACACGTCCTCCGAGAGCCACCGGGCCGCTGCCCTGACAAGCGGCGCCTAAACCCCATGGCTTTGGGAAACCGGGGTCCTGAAGGCTGGGGCACCGCCGCCCACGCTAGCAGGCGTAAGCTCGGAACTGGCCTTCAGCCTGAAGAGCATCTCCCCAGTCCTCCTTTCTGCCATCCTGTTCCTCGTTGCCACACTTGTCAGAGGACGTTCCTGAGCCGTTCTGCGGGGAAGAGGTGGTGTGTCACTTCTATCCAGCAGGACCTTCGCCTGGTGGCACGGCCACCTTTCCTTCAAGGCATGCTTCATTCCTCTACCGCTCTCGGTGGTTTTCGTTGCACGGTGTCCTTCGGAAAAATGGAAGCAGGGAAATGAAAAGTAATGTGATCAATTATTATTTTTATACCATATTTATGGACGGGTTGAAGTAATAACCGTTATTTGCTTTGTCGAAGTGTTTATTTCACACTTGGTATATTTCCTTACAATTGGAGAACCGATGTGGGAAAAATAAGCACAAATAAATTAAAGTAACGAAAATACGTTTCTAGCAAAAGGCGATCCTTCTCCTGTCTAATTTTCCTGGGTGTATTTCTTCCTCCTGACATCAATTCAAACCAACGAAAGGGCTAAATAGATTAGTCTCTAGCCCTCAGGACAAGCAAGAAGCAAAATAATCATTTGCTTGTCTGGATCCTTCATAAAAAATACTTCTATTTTTTTCAGTTCGGGGATAAGGAATAATCCAAAAGCAGGGCAGCCGGCACGACGGAGCCCCGGCGGGGCTCTCCAGGGTCCGGCCCCGATACCCCTGCTGTGCCCCACTCCAGTGGGCTCCCCTGTCAGCCCTCTCTGCCCGGAATGCTGGGCATCGCCTCTCTCCCAGGCACGGGGCTCCGAGCTGCTCCAACCCCTCCTGCCCTCCCTTTGTCCCCTTTGAAACTTGTTGACTTCTATAATTTGTTAGCAGCGCTTCGGCCGCCCTCCTCCGCCAGCACTGGCTGAATGATGCCAGCGCCGGGGAAATGCCCGCCACGCTGAGATTTCGCAGCCGTGGTGATAGCGCTGTCATGTGCGTGTGTCACATACAGCGTGTACATCAGGGTCACCTCGGCGATGGGGACAGGAAAGGGCGGGGATGAGGAGAATTAAAAAAAGATTCAGCTCTGCCGTGTGTGTCAAGGATCTCAAGCAGAATAGTGCTTGATACCAAGGTAACACCTGCTTATTGCCGGCTTTTGGTCTTCTCTGAATAGCTTCATTACCCGCACTCCAGCAGTATTTTATCTCCAGCGATCGTGTGCAACAGTGCCACAGGTTGGGTAACCAGTGCTAGCAAAGGGGAAAAAAAAAGGACCCTTGGCATGGCCAAATCCTCCAGCACGCCCCGAGTCCAGGCAGCCGGCACCGCCCCGCCGCGGGGCCGGGGTCTGCTGGGGGCCGGGAGCGCTGCGGGCAACCCGAGCCCCGGGCAACCTGCAGCCCCTGCCGCGCTCCTCCCGCCCGCTCCGGCTGCCCGACGGGTCTTGCGGCTGAAGCACCAGGTCCTGGGCAGGACAGGGCAACCCATCGGTCCCTCCAGGTGAGATTGCTGTAAACACGTTGCATCGGCCTCTGTGAAACATGCAGTCTCCAGTCTGTTTCCTCTTGTGGGGACAGCAATGTCACTAGCTTTTCACTAGCTACCCAGTCTTTGTTCTGTGCCCAATATTAGGTAGGTTCAGACCCTTCGATATGTTCCTCCCTGTTCGGCGGTTGGGGCTGCCTCCCAGAAAAGATCTCACCAGCTCCAGAAGATAGCTGCTCTCAGTGTGCTTCAGGGCCATAGCTTTGTGCCCTGGCTCTTGAGGGCAGGGAGAAGGAACGAGGAGGAAGCTCAGCACTCACCTGGGCCCTCATCTGAGCCCCACAGATCCCTCCACGCAGCCACATCCCTTTTGCCACACTACTTGTGCTTGAGCATCAGGCACCCCAGGGAACCTGCTGGGTTCCTGGCTCGGTCTATCAGTTCGCGTTCCTATAGCCCACTGGAACCAGCTGGGCTGAGTGAGGGCATCCTCTGCTCTCTTGGGAAAGCCAGGCCACTGGAAACACAGTAGTTGGAGGTAAGCATGTTGACAGTCCTGGAAGAAGGGAGAGAATAAAGAAGGAAGATGCTTTTCCTGAGACCCCAGTTCTGGGGCTAGTTTGGTATGGGGTGCTCGAAAAAGCTCCAGCAATGCTATAGTTAGATAAAGTGCTTCCAATTCGTGAGCCAGTTAATTCTCCTGGTAGCTGTCTGAAATTATAGCCTGATCTTTCAGACAAAGTAAGGCAGATAAGTTAAACCTCTATAAAGTTTATAACCACAAATTACTTTTTTTTTTTTTTTTTTTCTCAAGTGAACTATTTTAGTTGAGGTAGACAGATTACTCTGTATAATAATAAACCATCTGAAAGCTACCGGGAAGTTTCCAACACATAAAAAATGGCAATCTTATTTAAACTCTGGGAAAGATAATTGTCTGCCCTTGCTGTATGTTTTGCATTTTTGAAGTATATCTTTTAAGGCATAATATACATTTTGAAATCCCATATATGCATCTTTACAATAGTAATGGCTTTCCACAAGCTCTGTGGGAGGTGACATTTCAGCAAGATACTTCCCCTTGACTTTGTTTATTCCAGCAGTTTAAATTCTACCTCTGGTGATAGCTGTTAACTTGGCAATGTGAAAAGTGCTACATGATGTGTACTGTGCTCAGTCAGCTCATCAGAAGCTTACCAATTATGACTGTGGAGCCCATTCTTCCTGCCACAGCATGCCACCCACCATGCATGCCTGGGACAGCCGATCTTCACATGTGAATAAAATCTGAAAGTATGCACACATTTACCCAGAGCCTGA
Source organism: Anas acuta (assembly GCF_963932015.1). Classification (NCBI taxonomy): domain Eukaryota; kingdom Metazoa; phylum Chordata; class Aves; order Anseriformes; family Anatidae; genus Anas; species Anas acuta. Next base: position 43,116,238 of record NC_088983.1, on the reverse strand, counting down.
ACAAAGCAGGCACAATAAGTCTGGTGCATCCTAGGAGCCTTTTTGTTTCTCACACAGCTCATACATAAGCAGTTGTAGGTCACCTCCTGCTCCCTGCCTGTCTTGGAAATGTCAAAAAAGGGAGGTATCACAACCCCAGACTGCAAGGGGATGAGCTTTGTACCTATCAGGCAATCAGGATGCTTGTGTTGTGGGCAGGGGACCACACTGCTAGGATGGCTGTGAAATAAGATGCTCTTGCTGTCAGAATTACACATCTCATCTGTGGCTTGGTTCTCATCCACGCCTGGAAGTAGATTATTGACTCAAATAACAGAAATATGCTGGAAGGGCTCATGAGCTGGGCACCTCCACATTATGAAATGAAGAACTTTGTTAACAAAAGCCTTTGTAAGTCTACTTCCCCTGGATGAAATCTAATCTCTGTTTAAGGTCTCCTAATGACATCAGTGAGGCAAGACTTAATTGTAGACAGATGCTATTTGTCAAGCATGAAGTGAGCATTCAAGATTCGAAAATAATGTTACCTTTGAGCATTAATTTTTGTTTGGAATATCCCACTGAACTTGCAAAATCCAGATTGCACTTTTTGTTAAACTGTGATTTGCACTTATCCAAAGACATTATTTTTCTTTATTTTGAAGCAACTATTTACAAAGCATTTTAGTGCCAGACTCTGTCACCTTTGACTGTAGTCTCTTTTGCATCAGCTAAAATAGAAGTAACTCTGTTCAAGTAAGCAGAGTAACACTAGTGAAAAACCAGAATAAATAATCAGAGAATCAAGCCCTTTGAATAGCAAATGACTCCATAAATAGTCCCATTGATTTCAGTGGTATTTCATGGCATAAGTAGCTACATTAATGGAAACAGCATACTAGACCCTTAGCACACGGACAGAGGAAAAAAGGAGCTTATAATTATTTTCAAAAAAATTTTCCATGGTGTATTATTCAATTGATGCGTTACTAGCTTATTGTATGACTTACCAAGGACAAAATCAAGTGAGTTGACTACAGCAATGACTTCTCTGTTAGCTGCTATGGCGATTCAAGATACCTGTGGCAAGAAAGTTTTGTCCCTTATTTAAAATACAGAAAGCAAATAAAATCACTCCAATGGAATGCTTTACATTACCCTTAAACAAATGCTTCTTTCAGCAAGAAATAACTGCATTTTAGTGAATGGAGTCACCCCTTTTTTGCAGTTTTATGGGCAGTATTGAAATATGAGAATGTCATAGTACGGTTTCCTCTGGCTGTGTTGCTCTGGAGGACTTGGAGAAATTCTGTTGCTTGGTTTTCCTTGAAATTTACTTGAAAAACAAAGTAAGGTCCAAGTATGCTTTCTTAATTATGTTTCTTTGGCTAAACACATTTCAAAAAATAGTGTTGCCTGGAGGAGTTTCATGGTGTCTTTATATGAGAACTGCATCTGGATTCAGAGAGTAGTGAAACACCTACCTAGCTTTGAGAATTCTGGAGTCAAGAAGACTGTTGCTGGGATCTAATTGCTTTTCTGTGGACCCTGTTTTGAGTGTGACTTTGGATGGCTTGACTCCACTTAGGGAGCTGGAATAGGATGCATAAGAACAGAGGAAGAAAGCGTGATGATCAGGGGAGCATCACAGCCTGACTAGCAATAGCATCAGGTCCCCACATCTTCCTGCCAGTACTGCATTTGCTGTCAGCATACTCAGGGGTACAGGTGATATATTTCAAGCATTCAATAGAGAATGGTGCACCCACGTACACAGTACTCCTGAAAACTTTTGTAATTACAGTAATTCTGATGAAACCACATCAGCTCTGTCCTTGCCTTCCTCTCATCACTTTTCTTTGTATTCTCTTCTTGTCGTATCACATAGTAACTATAAAAAATGCTTTGTCCATAACACAAACTCCCTGTTCTGAATGCTGCTCTGCTATCAGCAGGAACAGTATTTCAAATAAGCTGGTGGGCATTTGCCTCTATGAATAGCTGCTTCTTTGCTCATGCTAGACTGTAAAAAGCTCATATGTATCTTTTGAGTGCACATTTTTCATTAAGAACCTCCAGTGCACAAAAGGAAGGGGTCATGAAAGGAGGAAAAAAGAGATTTCTTGCTTTCTCGCAAACAGTTCTCTGCTGTGTTTCCCCAGTTATGACCAAGCTATAGCTATTTTCTGTTGCGTGTGGAACATTCATATTCCCAGGAAGTTTTTAAAGGAAGGACTTTGAATAAAGTCATACAGTGCTGATTTTTCAATACTAGCTGAAAGTAGTCTACCATTTTTCTCTTTCCATGTAACAGTGAAATGACATAAAATGGATAAAATGTCTCTTCTCTATCAGGTGAGAAGGCTATGTACCAACCCCCACATATGCTGCCCACAGTGTTATCCCACAGCTGAGGGGGAAGAAGGTCAGTCTGGATCTCCAGATCAGGGGGAAAGACACTGTTTGTCTGCTCGTAATGTACATTGCAGCAATGGTTGGAGGAGAATTGTCTTCTGCAATTGACTTTCCTGTTTGGATTAGGAATAAGGCCTTGCTTAGGCTTCTATAGAATTATTGCCCTTGAAATAGAAAACAAAGGAAGGTAATGAGATATTTGTGAAAAAATACAGCAGCGAAGGACTCCTTAGAATGGATTTCTCAATTTCTCACAACCTCACTACAAACCTGAGGGATACTTGGTGGTAGCTGCAGTTCTGTCCCTGTGGAGGTCTTTACAAGGTGGAACACTAACATTAAAAAATAAGTAAGATTTTAGCTTACAAATCAAAGGTTTCCCAAGCTCCAGAAAACATAAAAGAAGATTCAAATTATGCTGCTTTCTGAAAATCAATTGTTTTTAAGCAATCTTGTAACACTGAGCAGGGAGAGGGATGATGCTTTGTTTATGATTTTCTGGTGTTTGTATAAGTTTTGCTATACTTATCAAAGTTATTATTATTATTTTGAAAATAATTTCTCACGATCTTTTCTTGACTGAGAGATTGTGTTATGTCTTACTATATTCCCCAAACCAACATGTAGTATAAACACTGTGAGGCTTTTAATTTTCTGAACTAAAACAAGTTTTCCCTTTCCCTTTCCCTTTCCCTTTCCCTTTCCCTTTCCCTTTCCCTTTCCCTTTCCCTTTCCCTTTCCCTTTCCCTTTCCCTTTCCCTTTCCCTTTCCCTTTCCCTTTCCCTTTCCCTTTCCCTTTCCCTTTCCCTTTCCCTTTCCCTTCTCTCTGCCTTTTTTTTTCCTTTTTCTTTCAAACCAACCAACCAACCAGTGAACTAGACAATATATATATATGTATATATATATTTTTATTTATTTATTTATTTATTTATTTATTTATTTATTTATTTATTTATTTTTAACCCTTCTCTGAGATAAATTTGCTAACCAAGATAGTACCAGCCAGGCAGCCCAGCAGTCCAGTATTCTCTAATTACTCACAAAGCTCCCCTTGCAATATCAATGTAACTTGATCTTACTGCATCAGTAACATAGCATCTGGTTTTATGAGCTTTTTTTACGAGTGTAGCATGAGAAGGAGTGAAAATTGACAGCAAGTTGACAGAATACTACTGGGACCATTCTGGGGTCCATCACACAGTCATCTTATCCCTTTACCTTTAGAAAACTAATAAATTTGCCATCAGATTAGCTGTTACAAGGAGATGACAAGGTAATTTTTAAAATTTGTTTGTTGTGAATGAGGTTTCCCTCTTCAGCCACCAGAATTATCCTTATGTATACATAAGAGGATACATGAAAACAGGTGGGTGAAAATAAAATCACATGAGAAGTAGAAAAAATTTTTTTTTGTTTGTGTGCATGCCTTGTGCTGAGTGCTGTGGGGTGCTGTGACTGCTCAGATGCTATCACACTAACTGCAATATCATGTAGCTGTGTATCTCCTTCAAGCTCCTCTGCAAAATTCTGTAGTGTGATCCCTTAGCTGGCTGTGTTCAATCTATACAATCTAAAATGAAGATGCATTTTTTTTTAGATAGTAAGCTTATTTTCTGTTCCTAATGGTGTTCAAAAGTCATTGTAACAAGGAGTCATTTTATCATCATAGTTCCTTGTTTGTGTTTTGGCTTCAGTTTTCTTAACAGAAATAATAATACAAATTGTTTTGTGATGACCAGAGCTAATGAAATGATCTCTTGAATATTTGATATTCTTACATCCCTTTCTTAGCCCCATTGTCACAGCCTTGTCCATGTATGCTGAGCTTGAGCTTTATGCCCAACTCCATTAGACTTGCCTTCCCAGTCCCCTCATCAGTCTTTCATGTCTTCAGATATCAGCTAGGCAGAAGGCATGATATCCTTAGTAGCTGAGAGCTACATTTGCATTAATGTGTTGGAAGAATAACTGCTGACTGGATAGCAAGAGATCAATGAAAAAAAGATCATCAGCCACAACTGATGTTCTATTATGAGTAGGACATTAACCTGGGTCTGTGTCCTCCAGCCAGGTGCCATATCTGATGAAAGCTGTGAGATTTCTCTGTAAGGTGTTGAGCTCCTTCTAGCCTTTGTCTAAAATCGGCCAACAGTTTTGGAAATTACGAGGAGCGGGGGGACTGAAAGGAAAAGAATCAATGACTTAATAGTGCAAAATCTATAATTTTTCAAATGCATGTAAAATCCCAAACAATTTGTCTCTCAGAAATAAAATAGATTTTAATTGAAAATGAATAGAACTCATATTCCTAATTCTTACATGTATTTTGAAAATTCTAAGAACATCTTTTGACAGAGTTGGAGCAAGAGAAAAACTCATCTTGTAAAGACATGATAACAAAATATGTTAACTATGAGTCCATCCTAGCTGGGAAAAGAACATTTGAATCATGGCACTGACACTGAAATGCTTTCTTTATTTTAAATTTGTGTCTGGCTCAGAACTTTGCACGCTTGCTGCGTGATTTTGACTATCTGCTAGCGCATTCAAGATGTATCATAAATTGCAGTATTGAAAACATATGTCACAGGGGAAAGAAATCTGTAATAATACCAGATGCCATTATATGATAATGAATTTCAGTCACTACTAACCTGGATAAGTGTTTTTCATAGGGAAACAAGTGGCAAATTTACAAAAGAAAATTTTGTGCAAAACTTTCAAGTTTTTCAAGCCAGCCTTGAAGAAATAATATACTTTGATCAATGGGAAAAATCAGCTGGGAATAATTTTGAAGCTGAATACATCTACTTTGATTAAACAAGGAGTGAAAGTAACATGGTAACAGTTTTCACATATGTAGGTGGGTGATCCTTTTAAGGCAGCAGTTTTAGGGTACATATTCATAAGAAAGAAGAAATAAAATACAGACAAATTTAAACTGAGTGTTTAAAACACTTCTAATGGCTAGAATATAATGGCTAGACAGCTAAGTCATTTGAAAAACAACAGTACAGGTTTTATTATCCGGGAAATCCAAGAAAAGTTTGTCTGAATTATCAAAGGTACATAAGAAAGATAGGTACCAAAGTAATATAGTTTTGGAGTGAGATACTTTTGATGATCACATTAGTAATTCACAGTTTTAATTTCTGTGATTCTATGACTGAATTTTACGATGAGGTTGCTTTCTTCTTTTAGAGCTAGCTAGCAGATAAAATAACGGTGTATTGTGGCAACAAACCAGGTTACTGTTTGCATTTCATGGCCACTGAATATTTTGTAATTAGGACAAAAGTCTGTATGTTTCTTTCAAATTCTCTATTTAAAGTAGGTTGTATTGTAGCTGGTGACTACTGTGTCCTGAAATGGTGTGATTATCTCCAAGGGAAATCTGCAAGAACACAACTACTTCAGGAATCTTTCGTCAAGGACAAAGTCTATACCCACCCCTGTATATGTACAGAAATCTCCCTTAATGAAGAATTGTAATTACAGATCATATTTTAGTATAACTGGAAATAAATTATTTCTGTTTAGAAGGACAGAGGGTCAGTTGCACGATGTAGGAGCAAACACAGAAAAAAAAAACAAAAACAAAGCTGCAGGTTTCTAAACATGCAATATATCCACATGAATAAATCCACATGAGTAAACTCGCTTGATTCAGTGATGTTTTCAAGATACATGAACTGAAGAAGAATGTCAGTTCATAATAGGAATAGCTAGACTTTTGAATCAGAAGTATTTTAACTCAGTAAGGGTATGTGAGTAAGCTTGCAAAGTCTTAACTGGCTTTTCAAAGCAAAAATAATTTATTTGCACTGTCAGAGATTTCATTGGAAAATAGGTTCATGTAAACAGGTAGGATGTAAATGTAACTTTCAGCTAGGATTACGTAGGTTGCTTGGCACAGTGTCACATAACTAGTTGCAGAGAATATCTTCTGGATTCATTGATGTCATCTGGATTTCTGTCACTGCTTTTAATGGAGACAGGATCTCATGGATGTTTTTACAAAATTTCCAAAAGTCACAGACCAGATATTTTTAATTGAGTTTTGGCCTCAGGTATTTGCAGGAATAAGCAAGCTGATAGGCTTGATCAAGCACAACCTTCCTTGTCTGTTGCACAGGTGGCCCTGACAGGCCAGTACAGGATTAAAAATGTTTTACAATAGGGATTCTTCATCTTGAAGACACAGCTGAACTGGTATATGGAGTAGGTAAAATCTTTTCATTTCTGGTGCTCTAGGCTGCTGTGTTAAGAGGCTTGGGCCCCACAGCCAGGGCTTCCTGCATAGTGCCTGGTCCAAGAGGAAAGACATTTTCCTGAGACAAAGCTCAAGCTGTTTTCTGACAGATCCACGCCAACCAGTCATAGCACAGACACCCTGCTGTTAGTAAAAATAGTGCACAACAATGTTCAGCTAACATATAGTTCTTTCAGAAATGTGTTTACTTGGCATCATTTAGAGCAGCCCCAAGGCACCTTTGACCTCTTCTGAGACACAGGATTGTACAGGTCTGTTCTGCTGAACTGATCTATGGCACCATGCCATAGATTTCTTGTATGCAATACAGAGAGCTGTTTCTTATTGAATAGTTTGTTTTTCCAGCACAAATAAGGGTCAATCAACATTTTCAAATAACACACAAAAGCACCAGTTTTATTAGAATTTGTTTCTCTAGCACTTGTGTGATGGTCCAGGAAAATCAACCCAAGATAATAGCAGGAATAATTGACCAAAGAATAGCTGTTTCTTTAATCAAGGGAACATGATGATTAAATCAAAAGCTTTAGATCTGTGGATATCACCAATTGTCTTTTGTCTATTAATAAAAATATGTCATCAGTGAATTTTAAAAAGGCAGTTGCCAGAGGGTGAAATGTCTACATGTAGATGGAGAAAGGTCAAAGCAGTATTATTTGTAATTAAATACATTAACTGTATTGTGGACAGTTTTTCAAGTGATTTGGATTAAAATATATTACCAAAGTACAGAATTACTTATAAAGAAATATGCTCCAATCCTACAATTTCTCAACAAGTATGTTTCCCTTGGACTCTTTGTTGTTGGGGGGGGAGGGGGGAGGGAGGGATTCAAACTCTAATATTTTAATTAAAAAAAAAAAGAACAACAACAAAGTGTTGCTAATGAAAGGCTTGGTTTGCTTTAGAAACATTGGCAGAAATATCTCACTTCACTGAAGCTTGAGTGATATCAGAGCTTCCTGTTCCTGTGCTGTAGCCATATGGAAAATGAACATATTTCTGCAGATTTTATGCATAACAAATATCTTTTGGACAAGAAGACACACAAGCTTGTAGGGAATTTATTAACTCAGGAACAGTAGCCAGTAGCAAAAGGAAACATACACTTATGGCTAGCATGGTATGCTAGAGGGTACAGCTTTCAGAACACAAGTTATATCTTTGCACCAAACACCATTGTGCAATGCAGGTATATTTCATTTATATTTGAGCATTAAAAGGTGTAGTAAAAGACTATTTGTACATACAAAGGACATGAGAAATTATTGCTATTTTTTGTGAAAATATTTAGTGGTCCTAGCTTTTAGATCCTCCTCTTTCTTTCCACTTGTTCTTCACAGCATCTTTCAGATTATCCAATTGTGAGATGAACAGGTTCATGCCATACTAGGCTTGATGGTAGAGCTCAAAGGGTCACAGTGAACGAGGCAGCATCTGGCTGGTGGTCTGTCAATAACCGGGTTCCTCAGGGCTTGGTTCCTGGGGCAATTCTCTTTAATGTTTTCATAAATTATCTGGATGCAGGACTGGAATACTTCCTCAGCAAGAGTGCTGATGACACTAAGCTGGGAGTTGTGGCTGATTCCCTGGAGGGATGAGATGCCTCGCGGAGGCATCTACATAGATTGGAGCACTGGGCATTCAGTAATAGCTTAAAATTCAGCAAGGGTAAATAGTGGATTCTGCACCTGGAATGGAGTAATGTTGGTCACAGGTACAGAGTAGGAGAGGAGCTACGGGAGAGCAGCTCAGCAGAAAGGGATCTGCCGAGGTGATTTTCTAATTAATGATAATATCAAAACACAGCCACAAGGAGATCCAATGAATTTTGCAGAAGCATCCCAGATCTTACACTTAACTACTGAATACAACCACTAATTTTGTGTTCCTCGGATTGTCTGATTAAAATCAATACTTTATATTGATTGCTTAACTCAGACTACGTTTTACAAGAATTCTGTAGAAAATGGCATAAAGCTATCTGATATCATGGAGGCATAAACCTCTGGTTCAATAGATAGACACATTCATAAACAAGAAATTTGACATTGGAGACTCTTTTATTGTTTACTCTGGAAAAGTCTGGACAGTATGAGCAACTGACCAACAACAGTAAACCGAGAGTCAATGAACCAACACGTTAGCCGCACAAATACCAAGATTAGAACACAAAGAATGTCCAGCTACCATGGCTTGAAACTGGCCACCTTCTTGGAAGCAAAACGTGTGGCTATCTCTATAGTTCATATACATTTAGATGGAGCATGAGAGGTGAAAGGAAGTGTGGCTGCCCACACAAGTGCTCAAAGACACCCTGAGAATATGTTAAACAATTTGATCTATCAACAAGTGTTTTTGAGTTCTTAGACCCAAATAGGTAGTAATGGAGAGGACAGGTGAGAAAACTTATGATATAAACAACACACAAATAAACATATGTTTATTAAAGTATTATAAATATTTAAAACACCTATTGAATTAATTGGTTATAATTGTGAAATCTTTGCTATTGCTTTGTTTACTAGTCCTTAAGATTCAATTTCCAGCTATTTCAATCTTGTACATTTTTTTAACCCTCAATAATTTTAGTCTTTCTGTACTAGAATCTGTCATTTTCATTTTTTTTAAGTGCTCATATACTATCAAACTTTTTCCTATCCTGAACACTTTTGGTGTATCTATTTCTCTACCTTTTATAGAACCATTTCCTCTAATATCAACAGCTTTTCTGTACTTCTTTCTGACTGCAGCTCATTTGTTGAAATTTCCAGTATATCTTCTAGAATATACTGATAATTTTAACTTTTTAATGTGAAGGGATCCTAGCTTATCACAAATTGCCATAAATTCAAAAGTACAATGTGCTGTAGGTAAGTTGAAACTATCCAATATGTACTCTTCTTTCATTTTTCCGATCATCTCTATTTAGTTCTGTTAGCACTTTCTCAGAACAGAAAGTAGTCCGTTTAGAAATGATTGGATCATCTGTTTTACCCTCAACCAAGTGACATTCACTCACCCATTAATAGTCCTTTTTTCCCAACCAGATGTCACCAAAAAATAATTTTTCTACTAAAAAAAAAAACTTCCAAAATGATAATGGGAAATAAACTGTTGTAATTAAATATTTTATAAGGTAGAATGATATGTTTTTTTATTTTCATTTTTATTTTTTATTAACATCAGAACTTAAAAAAAAAAGAAAAGTAGGAGAAGGATGAATACTAAAAAAAATTGTCAGGTAAGTAAATTACTACAGCCATTGCCTTGGGAAAACATGCACCTTCTCAGGTTATAGCTCCACATGAGTCTAATATAGACCAATAATTTCTACATAGTTACAATTGCAATCAGTCTTCTATTTTAAGGCATATTTTTACTCTCTTTATTCATTTAAGAGATGATTTTTATTCTTTCATAACAGTAAATTTAATCCTCCAGGCAAAGTAGACCCACCTCATCCTAGCTTTTTGGAAGCAAATTGAATAAATCATTTTTGTATTTGAAAAAAAGTTAAAAGCAACTTCTCTAAGATTGTCAAGGGGGTAATGTGTCTAGGAGTTTCTCCTTTAGGTAAAATAAGAGTTATAGCTGAAGTCTGTTGAAGTGTGATTTGGATAGGGATCATCCCTTCAGTTCTCACTGATGGTTCTCTGAGAGGAAAGTAACACCCTGTCCAATGCTATTTCTCTGTTCTGTCCCAGGTCATGGTCCAGGTGAAGCTTTCCGTAGTATTGTTAAATATAATTTATTTGTTTAGTATATCAAAGTGAAATACTTAGTTTGTTATTGAACAGTGTTGAATTTTGTAACACCATCTCTTATTAAAAGCAGGGTCAGTATCTTTGTGCCCTAGATAGTAGCAGGATCAGTGCCTTTGTGCCTGTCTTTAGAATAGTAGAGGTAGTCCAGTCTAGTGTGATACTCCTGCCGTCTTGCTCTTTCTCTAAGGGAAAGAACTCTTTATATTACTATGTTTTGTTTCACAGACTATAAACATTGAGTTCACTGTAAGTGAGCAGTAATGTAAGTTCACAGTACAATGATGCTGGGGAACTAAACTACAAGAAGATGGGTGTTGTAATTGGATTTGAAGGTGATGAACATTGGATCATTACCGTCAGAAACCGTCATTGAGGTTGGTGTTGGAAAAGATCTGTCCCCTGTACACAAGATTATAAATAAATAGAGAAATAGATAAGAGTAGTAAGAAAAAAGGTCTCAGACAGGGACATTTTACCAGAATGATTTCACTAGCTTTTAGGCACACAGAATATTCTGAGTACAATGAAGACATGAAATCTACAACAGGAAGTAGGTTTCAGTTTGCTAAGCATGAAGATTCTGTCTTTGACAGAATCTATCTATCTTTGAGCTGGGTAGCTCATGATATTATGGTGATTCATAATAGACAAAGAGAGTTAAGACCATGAACTCTCCCCTGCAGCACTATATAACAAATGTTGAAAATGAGAGCATTACAGTTGGAAATGCTTTCTGCTGTTCATATGGACTCAGAACAAACCAGTCTATGCCTGTAGGGCTAAGTCAGATGGTGTGTTTACAATGGATCCAATGCATCCATTATAGATCCGTTGAGCAGGCAAGTCAATCTGTCATTGAAAAAAAGCGTCCAGCTCCCTCTAAAAAAGGAAAATAAACAGTCATGTTCCACGTGCTTTTCACACAAGAAGAAGGAGCTGAATGTGGGAAATCCTCTATTATACAGGATATTGAGAAACTCTAGTGCTGGCAGACAGGTTCTTGAAGACAGTAGACTGGACTACTGTCTGAGGATGGCATTTTTTCCAAATTATTTAATGGAACATTTGCCTTTCTGTAAGGCTTTCTGATGAAAATGAGTATGTTCTCCTGTATAATATGTTTTCGTAAATATATTAGAATCTAAACCTTTATCTTATTGAACACTTCTAAGATAAAACCACTGAATCTGGTTTTGCTAAGCAAGGATTTATTGTTTTATAGAGGCAAATATGAACAATTTGCATTCTTACAATTTACTAAGACAGTATATTTGACAAGCGCAGCAGCTATTGTGCCATTAGTGTGTAATATGACACGAAGAAAAGTAATAATAGAGAAGTAACGAAGAACATAGATGGAAGCTGGAGGCATGGAGTAACTGGAACTATTTCCATATACTGTAGCTTCAGTACTCTTGAAATATGCTACAGAGAAAGCAAAAGAACCAGTTAACAGCATATACAGTGATATAAAGGTCTATTTTTTTAAAACTTTTTGTCAATAAGGAAAATCATTTTGTAAGTAGCTAGTAAAATATAGAACACCAAACCAATATTCTCTCCTGGATTTGAATTTTTTCATTATTATCCTCTCCCTATTCATGGCTTAGTTTGAATTTATAAGATTGGGAATATGGAATACAACTGATCCTCATATTATATCTTTTTATACATACATATTTTCCAAAAGGCAAGAATGGACACTTTCTTCTTTTTGTATTCTTTTGTAGTAGTGTTAATGTGTGAGACAAGTAGACTGAGTTGGAAAGAAGTTATCTAATTGACTTTAAAATGTGTGATCAACTCATCTTTCCCAAAATCATGAATCACTGACTATCATAAATTTTTCTTAAAATAATGAAATAAATATATATATGTGATATATACATCTATAAAAATAAAACATGTGGATTTGCTTTTTAAATAAACACATATCATTTATGAAATGTTTTAAAAATGTTTTAAGGCTATTTTTAACAGATGGAATTTGAAAATTCTTTTTTCCAAATAAATTTTTGAAAGAAGAAAAAGTTAACCCACATAACCTGAGAACTCAAGAAACAACACAATTTAAAAATAATGCAATATTCCTATATTTCGAGCCCCAAACAATTTCCTGCCCAAGGCTTTTTTTTTTTTTTTTTTTTCTTGCCTTAGCTATATTACACATTTAATTTTGTTACTATATTACTATTGTATTAGACTCCTTTGAAATGCTTTTATACTTCTGTGGTACTTCAGTTGAAAAAAAATTCCAAGATCACATTAACTAACAAGTTTTACTCTTTAGCACTTTCGTAAATGCACATCGTAATTTAGCATATTGTAAATGTAGTTACCCATAGTATTCTCACAGTTTGACTTTCATCAATTTGTGATAGAATTATGCTTACTCTGAGGAGTATCTTACATAGTGTGTAAGTTCACTAATCTATGGACAGAAAATATTTCTCAAGACATGGGTGACTGTTTTAAATATAATCTTACATTATATGCAGCCATTTGCACACTGGTAATAATCACACATTTATGCTTGTGCTTGTTACTTGTTAATCTAACAAGATTGTGCTTGTTACTGTTAATCTGAAACAGTAAGAGTTTCAGATTAATTTAAATTTCCCAAGTCTTTAATAAAACTACTTAGTGCCTTAGTTCTTTTTGGCAATCTTACCAAAAGGCCGTCTTCCTTACTAAACTGGTGACTTTTCCAGCAGCTGCTTGATATATCACCCTACTCATAACCTGCATATTGCCTCATCTGGGCATCTTGTTACACAAGGGAAACTGGTGAAATATTGTATCACCCTTTATAGCACAGGCAGAATGAAGAGGCACAGCATTGCCTTGATAGTAGTACTTGCCTGGTGGCATTTTGTTCAGTTTAATGTACATCAGTCATGCACAGGAATCAGCCCCATTACACATGAACCCCCAAAACAGAAAGTGTGAAATACTCAAAAAAGCAGTTTAAACCTTGTATTTTACAAAAACATTAATCTGTCTGTGACCTTACGGTGTACTGGTTGCATTAGAGCTGGGTGGCAGGAACTGTAGGACTTTTTTTCAAGAAAGACAGCAATTCTTCGGAGATACTGGAAACAGTTTTGAAAGTCTTGTTCGCTGTAGATGAAATTGTTAAATTCATTATACAGGAATGGGTAATTTTTAGATAAGTGTATTAGGTCTCCCAAGTGATTTGCATGTATAATCAAATGAAAAGACCTCTGAAATATTGAAACTCTAGATGAGAAAAGTGAAATTCTATTAAGAAAGAAAGAACCTCTGCATTTATAGCATATTCAGAGAACATATCAGAGTATAAATTTAATGCAAAGCAGCAATGCTCATCTTACTTTAAAGGTAATTATATAGAAAAAGGGGCATTTAAAATGTATAAGTAGAGGCTTTTTTTTTTTTTTTTTTTTCACTCATACAGCATATAATTAACAAAGTTCTTTAAACCTATTCATAAAAGAAAGTAATAAACCACTTGTAAATAATGGCAGTCACATATTCTTTACAGTTAAATGTCAATAATCTGAATGTCTTTTTTATACTCAGTTATAAAACTACATTTTTGACATATTAAGTAGAAGCAGGTATTACTAGTGTGCCATTTCAATTTTCTAGAGATTTAGACATTAATATAAAAAGGATGAAAAATGAAGAACTGTAGCTGTAGAAAACTGGAATGCTTGTAAATTAAATCAATACTTTGCCTGCAAAACACAAAGCGATAACAGAAAAGTGAAGTTGCAGAACATTTCATAGCAAAATTAAAAGGTGTGGGTGTTGAGACCTTAAAATACTAAACTGTAGGTGCAGAACAAGAGAATTGCAAAGGAAAGTATCAAACCTTGTAGTATCATACAGATCAATTAATAGTGATTTGTTTTGAAGCAATTACTGAATCCTCACAAGATTTATTTAAAAAAACAAATTCAGCTTTCTTCAATGCTCATCTGTTACACACTATTTTATGAGTGAATGCTTCTCAGAAATAAATACAAAGAGGAAAATAGGGAAAGATGAAAGAAAATATACAGTAATAAATGAAAAGAGCATACCTCCTAAGTGATTTTGGAATTGTTTTTGGTTTGACTCAATGATCTTCTATCTGAACTTGTTCCTTGAAAGCTTATATTGCACAGCAGGCCTCTGCACTAACATATGCTTTCTTGAAAATTCAGAATGCAGGATGCTCCCAATATACTTTTTTTCTTTTTGACCTTTCTCTTGAAATTGTGGGTACCCAGCTAGCGATGTACAGCTCATTACAAGAAGGGAATTACTAGATGCCAAGTCCTTCCACAGCAACAGAGAGATGGGGCTGAACTGAAGGTTACAAGCCTGGAATGAACACAGGTTAAATTCATTAGTGTTGGATTTCTTTCACTCTGATCTGACTGCATATGTTTCAATTACAGTGTTTAGCAACTTCTAAGATTTCTTCTGTGTTTACTACTGACCATCAGTAGACATGGCCTGTTGCCAGGTTAGAGCAAGAAGTGAAAAAAATCAGTACATCCCTGAAAGTCAGCTTCAGTTACCATTCCTACAATTCACAGACTGCACTTTTAAGAAGCTACAGTTAATATTGCAACAAACTTTGGATTTTTAGGCTGGTTAGTTTTTCTGAAAATAAGTTGAACATACAAATTCTCATTAGAATGATTAAAAATATTTAAATATATATCTTGTTTATATTTTAAATATATAAATATGCTTCCTCCATGAGATAAATGTTCAATGTCAAATAATATAGTACTATAGGTAGTTTTCCAAAGGAAAAACTTATTGGAACCTTTAAAATTTCCTCCTCATATTTTTAGCTAGAAGGTACTAGTGTCTGAACAGATCTCTATATTCTATTTAATACATTGTATGAATCTATATTTATATAGATATACTTATGTAATCATATATGTACATCCACACACATGCATATTTTTCAAAGGTGCTTTAATAAATGATTGAAATAACTAAATAAAATTTTCTCCTATTCAGTTTTATTTTATAATAAAAGAAATTGCCATCTGTTCTTACATCAATATAGCAATCACTTTTGAAAGGCAAAGGACAAATTCCCTTTACTGCTGCAGGTTTTCCAGGAACTGAAACCGAGGTAGACCAGATCAGAATAACTCTTCTGGGTACTCCTATTTCTTTTTTTGGTTGTGAAGGTAAACCAAATTAAGTGAAGCTATGTCTAGACTGTAAGACAAGTGGACACTGTGAAATGTCCCAAGATCTTGGTCTTTCACATATCCAGCTCACTGTCTTGTCTGGATATCACCATCTTTCCCTCCTGTCTACATGTTCACTTCTCTTTTCCATGAACTAAGGAGTAAGGGGAGCAAAGGTGAACCCTAGGGGGCTTTCTGCAGCACAGAATTCTGGTACAACCACATTTCGTGACTTAGACAGTTTAAACTCTTCTTAGGAACCTCCCTTGGAGTCTAAAAATCAAATGGAAAAAAAATATTTTTTTGACAAATAAAGTAATATTTGCTGTTAGGTTATTTAGGATTGTCCCAGTTCTCCTTTCCTGTATGCACCTCAAAAGAATCTTCCACATGCATGACATTCTTCTTAAGAAGAGAGAAGCCACTTGCCTTTGTGCCTCTATGTAGCTGAAGTTCACAACATCGCTCCTTCAGATCACCCAGATATGTCATTACCTATTCTAAGAAGGGTGCAAAGTGATCAGTTAGGCAGTAACTGGACTGGCAAGAAATCATTTAAGAAAACATTTAACTAAGGTTTATGAAACTTAACATTCTGGATTAATATGGAATCATCCCTAGAAAATCCTTCGCTGTTGCAAAATCTGCTGGTACATTCTTTTTGCTTCATTTCCATTCTGTAATAAAACAAACAGAGAAACAAACAAACTCACTGAAACAAATGAACAAATTCCATTTTTATTCCAATGTGAGGAGAATTTGAAAATGCAAAAATCTGGTCTGTACTGAGGAGACTCCTCTATCACCCGGCTTGATCAGACTTTCTACATGAAGTTACCTTGTGTTTGATAGTGACCAGAAACTACACAATAATTCAGGGGACTGAAAATACAACTACTAAAAGTATACAAAAAACAAAACTAGTGCATTTTTGATTAACATTTGAAAAAGTATGAGAAACAATACCTTGATGATGAAGTTGTTCATATTTTTTGTCTTAACAAATTGTTTTAAAATAAAAAATATCAAATATATTTGGAATTGTAATAATTAGCGATCTTGTAAAAAAAGTGCATACCTATTTCAAAAACATCACTACTACTTTCTGACTTCAAACACAATGGTGTGATATGGGATTATTGAACTGGCAGCCCAGTGATGATTCCTCTTCTTTCTTCAATTCAATTTATTCATGGGATGGGAGTCTTTGTCTGCCTTTTGAACTCAACCTTAACACTGTGAAGCAAGCTGCTATGTTGATATTCATGATTTGGGAATTGAAAACTGCTTTTTCAATCTCCTAAAATTTGAATTTAATATTTTACTAAATGTCATTCCCTTGCTCATGCAGTGAACAAACATTAAAGAAAAATGACAGAAAATTTTGAGTACAAAAGCCAAAGGACATATATGCATATGTAAAATAAGAACTAAAAAAAATGAAACCATTTAAATCATAGAAAATTCACCAGAAAATTCTAGGCTATAAAAGAATCATAATTCTACTTAAATTAAGCCTAATTCCCTAGTGCTACTTTGTACATCTTTTTATTTCACTTTACTTGGATGTAAAACTATTTAAAAAAGTAACTTACCACTTCACTGTTGTGCAATGTAACACTGTTTCTACAAAAATCACCATTTCAGTAACTTGTTCCGGCAGAAATCCAATGAACTAAACATCTTGAGTTACTCATTTTTACCCCTTCACCACTGTGATGAGTATTTCTTGAACCTTGCTTAAAAGTTCTTTCTCATTCTTGCAGGGCACTTGGAAGCTTATCAGATCCAGGCTATTTTGAGCTGTGAGTGGGTGGAAGGTAGTAAAATGAGGATTGGATTCTCATGTTTGATAGATTATTGTGATGGTAAGGAAGATCCAGCTAATCACAACATAATCACTGGCCTAAACAGATGTGAAAAGGCAAGTGCAGTTTGATCAGTTAAACTATTAGCAGTGGCAATATAGAATCAGCATTGCCATTTATAGAAAGAGAGTTGTTTAAATACAAGAAAGAGACACCAGCAAGATTAAAGAGATGGAGCAAGTGCTGGGCAGTAAAGAATAAGACAAAATGATAGATCATACTTATCAATAAGAAAACTGAGCAGTGACTTTTAGTGTTAATAATTTCACTGAGTGAAGGGAAGTCTGAGAAAGCAATGGCAAAATCAGTGATTAGAAGCTCAAGTCAGAGAAATTCAATTCAGAAAGGAGAAGATATATTTAACAGCGAGGATGATTCATGCAAATTGTTGCAGGGAGTCGTCTAATTACAAAAGTAATTGCCTCAATGCAAATGTACCTTTACTGGGCTGTGAGGTACAAAAGAACAAATCAAGTGACCCGTTGGTCTTTTTTTGACCTTAAACACTAACGATATATTACAAAATATTGTAGAAAACTTTGCTGTTCGTTTTGAGTCACTTATCATATTGAGTCATTAGAGGCTGTTAAAACAATGAATAAATACATGTTTTTGTTATGTTTCTAAAACTTTCTTGAAGGAATGAAAAAATTCTGCCTACATGTACAATGGTTCATTTTTAGGGCTCAGAACTGGTGCTCTGCCAAGACCAAAGGAACAGCCCCTACTGCATGCTGTTGTTCCAGATTCTGTAAAGGATGACAGCTGTAGTTTTGCTTACCTTTATAAGGAAAAAAATACCTATCTAAAGTGCAATAAAATAATAAAGATGCTGATTTAATGCTAACAATACTAGTACATGCAATTAAACTAATGGAGGCTATTAGGGAAATCAGCTGGAAGTGTGTCTGATCAGTCAGAAGTGCGAGTGTGACATAGACAGTATGTCCCCACAGGAGGTATACGAGATTTTTTAGATGAACCTGTGGATAAGATGCAAACAGGATACCTGTTTATTGCTTGAAAGATAACAGGATTATTTTTTCAAGATCTGAAATTAAGAGCTAAGTCTAGTTCACATCTTAGAAAAGAAGGCTGAAGTAGGCAGTGTTTTTTGGGGGAAGGGATGCTGTTGTAGAGGCAAGCCAAGAAAGAAGGAAACTGTCTTTCCTTAACAGTTGTAGGCAGAATTTGTATCAGAGCCATGATACTAAGGCTGAATCACTAGAGGATGTGTTTAAAACAGCTTGGTCTATTCAAGTTTTAGAAGAGCTGATGAACTGCAGTTTTAGTTGGGAGAGAAAAAAAAAAAAAAAAAAGTAAAGTAGAACTATAGCAAGGCTAAGACAAGAAGACCATATGCTGACTTTCTGAGTAGCCATTTATTTGATAGTAAAGGTAAGAAGCTTTTGCCACTTATTTTTTGCTATACTTTCATTACATGTGGAGAGAAGGCAGGATGGTATTAAACTGACATCCTGCCCCCACTGCCAGAATGTCTTGTTATGGCTTCAAAACCTAGATTCACACAGCAGAAGGCACTGTCTGCTTTACTCACTTGCACACTAGTAAGGGCTCTCGTACAGCCTGTGGGAAACCTGGACTCAAATCCCTCTTTTGCTGTTGGAAGACTAGAAAATGTAAGTCTTTTTCATTTCATTGGTAAGAAGAAACTCAATTGCCAGACTGTAGGGTATTTTGAAATTGAGAAGTTCTCAGTCTCTTCTGTTAGATCTTTTTCATTTCACATGTCATACTTAAATGTTCTTCAAGTTAGAGCAGAAATAGCTATCTAGTGTCTTGAACACCTGCCTGAAAGATGAAGAACCTCAGTTTTGGGTCCTGTTTGACTTAATGATAGATGCATGCAGGGTCCTGTGTCAACTCGCTCACACTCTTCAGTATGCAAGCCATGGTGCTGTTCTCACCAGGGCTGTTGCTCAAATCAACACCACTGATGTTCCCAAATGGAGAACCTGTTGATGACACACAAGGGTGAGACCTCTTGATGGGACTGAAACTGCAGCTCTGGCAAAGGACAATTGTTGGAAAAGGTATTTTTTGCCCATGTGGGTCACACTTTGGACTTTGGTTTGTAGGAGCCAGCTGTGCTCACTAGCCTTCTAGCTCCTGCATGTCTGTCTTGTTGGCTGTTCTTTCTCTACCATGATCAAACTCTATACTTGACAGGACTTTTTGTGTGTGTGTGTTTAAATTCCAACTTGTTTTGATCTTGCCTATGTCATTCTGTTTTCCTCAGAATGACCTGGCTTTGTTTCTGACTGTGATTTCTATTTGCAGCACAAGTCTGCAGAAAACCAGCAGGCTCTAAAACTCCCATGAATATTTTTGATATACAGATTCCCCATGTTGATGGAAAGATCCAGGGGTAATTGCAAAGATGATACCTCCAAGTTATTGAGGTCTGTTTCACATGTTTTTCTTTGAAGTCACTATCAATTCCTAGGATGTAAAGAAGTTTATTACAAGAATTCTGGACAGTTTATGCCATTGTACTAAACTATTCCCATTTCATCTTTCTTTTTGTGCAGATATCAAACTGCAGATCTTTGTCAGAAATGAGTTATCTCAGCAGGGAGCAGAACAATAATTATTCATGCCAGGACTGCGGTGATAGACATTACTCATAAAGACTCAAATTAATCATAAGGCATATGATTGATGATGAGTACATCAAATTGTGTGGTGTGGACGCATGAGGACTGTGGATATTGTTAAACATGTCTTTGATCCAAAATCAGAGGTGATTTTTTTGAGAGAGCTCAAATCATCTGGCTATTTTATTTAGTCATTAACATGAAACCACATAGCAAATAAAGGCAATCAAAGGCACTTCAGTTGCCACTGGCAACTTTAAAGTCTCTGAAAGAGAGGTTATAAACATTAACACTTCTCAATAGAATATTGTCTCTGAAACATGCCAGGCATGCCAACATAACACAGTATGCTTAAGACCTTCATATGCCTAAGGCCCATATGTGGGCCATAAGATTTTCTGGGATTAAATTAGGTGTTGACTCAAGTCAAAGACAAATTAAACAAACAAACAAAAAACATAATGGAACACCCTTTAGTATTATTCTGATCAGGTAGAAGAAGGATATGACTTTTCCACTTTGGGGGATTTTGTTTTCTTAGTCACGTGCTATGAACTGATAATGATTGGTCAGACTGATGCCTAGATTTATCTGTCCTTGCTGGAGGACATGTGTACACAAGGCCTCCACAGAATTTGAGTTCAGCCCAAGATAGAGAATATAATCTTTTCAGTTAGAACTCTTTTCCTTTTCATGTCCTCTGCACACATGAGCAGGGTGTGAATGTAATCTTGGCTCTCACCCCTCAACATGGCAGCTAGCTGAGCTGAGCTGGCAGGGGAGGTAAATAGTCTATACTATAGAGCATTTGCAGGTTACTTTCTGGAGCAAGTAGGCAGCTGAGACTGAGAAAGGGATTGGAAGTCTCTGAGTCACAATTTCTTCCCTGGGTTGCTCTGGAGGTGCTGTAACTACTTGCTGTCCCAGACATGGGCAATTGAACACAGGATCAATTTGGCCCTCAATAAAGAAGAAATCATGAGTCTGAGAAAAATTGTTCCATTTCATGAACCAATTTTCTCATAAGAAGACACAGCACATCCACAGAATTTCTGCAAACAGCACAGAAGACAGATGTATATTATCTGTGATGAGAGGAAATGGCTGAATTGCTTATTGGGAAAAAAAATTAGTTTCCTTGATGATTCATTATCTCAAAAAATGCCTGTTAAGTTAATAGGCAGTCTTTATGATTATTATCGTTTATTATTTCTATTACTCTAGCACTCAGGGGCTACCATCAAAAACAGGGGTCTCTCTAAGCACTATGTACAAATAAAATCTTCTGATGGTCTCTGCCCCAAGAAGCTTGCTGTATCAAATACTGAGATTGGGCATATAGTTCACTTCAAGTCTCTGGGTGTTTTAAAATCTCTTCAAGTGGTGTTAAACAATAAGGTGCTTACTACAAACAAACTGTAGATATATTTATTTATTTATTTATTTATTTTTCCCCTTAGGGGATTTTTTATAGCAGAGAAAATATCTTGAAATGGTAGAACCACTCAAAAGAGCCCAAATTTATGTTTGTTTTTAGCAAAGTGTAACATAAGAAAAGGCATGATGAACTCTTATGAAGAAACCTGGACAAGTAATAAAAGCACTGACTGTTGTGGATTTGATTAGTTACAAATCTTCAAGAGAGATTTAAATGGATAGATTCTAACATATTTGTTTTAGGCTGACAACACTTATACAGTCAGTATACATATAAATAAGATACCATTTGTGAAGCAGTGAGTTCCTGTACAATAGATGTTTTAGCACTATCACATTGAAAACTCAGCATTAATTGAAGCTATCCAGTACTGGAACCAGCAGAAAAAAAATTATGAACCATTAGATCTAGGAAACAAAGAGAATATAAGTTATTAAAAAGCTGGCATTTTAATAGATGTTGAATAATAAGCAAATCATTAGGTACTGTGTCATGATGCCTTTACAGCTTTGCCTGTATTTTTAGTAGTATCTATATCCCTGTAACTCCCACCTCCTATCTTGTCCATTATTTTTTCTTACTTAATTTGGCAACTCTAATTGATGATAATTTTGGAGTCACTATATCTTCTTAAAGTAATTCATATCACATTCACCTAGAAGTACGAGCTGCCTACACCTTGTATTTCAATGGAAGTTTTCAAAGAGAACATTTTGTTAGGAATGTATTCACCACTTAATTTAGTGTGCTCAGAAATTATCTTGATAGTCTATAAAAATAACACTACACCAGTTTCAAAACAGTCCATTGGCAGAAATGGAATGACACTTATTTGCCTCAGGCCTGAATTAGAAATTTTCTTTTGACATTAGTCTAATTCATATACATTTTATGTTTCTCAAAAATGAGAGTCACAGAGGCAGAAATTACTCAGTATTTTTCCCTGGAATGCAAAAGCGTGAGTTTTTAAAGCAAGGGTTAAGCGCTACTCTTCATCAAGTTTATATTCCTGTGTAGTACACTACCAAAGCTTCTTTTGTGTCATTTCCTAAGCGCAAATGAGGAAAAGCTCCAAAGGTTAGTGATTTAGACTTTTCCTTTCTAGATTTCATTGAATTTTTCATTAACATTCCAGTTTTGGAGTATCTTTTTCTCTTGACTTTGATGCCAGTGCTCCTTCCGGTCAATTGCATACCATAACATTTTTAAATTTATTTTTCTTACTAAAATGTAGTTTATTTACAAACTTAATTGCCCTGTCCTGTAAAATTCATTACAATACAACATAGCATGCATTACCAGTCTGTCTAAAGCAATGCAATGCAAAGCAATGATTTCAGGTAAAGCTGAGAATAGAAATTCACAACATTTTAAGC
Source organism: Anas acuta (assembly GCF_963932015.1). Taxonomy (NCBI): domain Eukaryota; kingdom Metazoa; phylum Chordata; class Aves; order Anseriformes; family Anatidae; genus Anas; species Anas acuta. The sequence goes on along the minus strand of NC_088983.1, from coordinate 43,093,318 downwards.
ATTTCATCCCAGTGTCTTAACATCATCTCCAGTGTATCTTTTTATAACCAGAGCAATTAATATGCTCATGAACCTACTCAGAAACTAAGAATTATTTTTGGTCAATAGTGTCCCTGCAGTATGCACTAACTGCACATGTTAAAACATCAAGGTATAGTCAGTGTCTTTATTCCTTGATGTCTGAGGGGCAACCGTATTGTTCTGACATGCCTTTCAGAAAATTATTTTCCAGGATTTTTCCAGTAAAGGGATTCCCTACCCCCAAGTATTACTGACTGTCTATCTATCTGTACTTCTCAATTAATTTTGAAGAATGTCATTGTGTACTCTGAGTCTGGGAAGTGAAGTAATCAGGTAATATTCAGAATCACTGGACCATGTAATCTGATTATGAATGTTTACCTTGTGATTCTGCTATAGAGGAGAATCAAAGCAGTGGGAAGGACACAGAGAGAACAATTCCAATATGAGCTCTCAGAAGTTTATCTTCCTGAAATGAATATTCCTAACTGCAAACCACATTTGCAGTAATGGATTAAAATAGCAACCAATACCCTTTTGTACTTTACAATAAAGTTTTTCTCTTAACTTAATACAGCAGGTAATAATTCCTGTATCCTTACTTGATATTGTCTGCTCAAGCTTTCTCAAACTAATCGTATCACTAGATTTGAGACTACCGTGGGGAGGAATCAAAGGATTTTGGAAGCAATTTTTTTTTAAATCTTTTGGGCAGCTGTGTGCTGGTAATGCTATGAGTTCTTTGAATCACTAAGGTTGCCTGTTCCTGTACAGCAGTAGCAAAAAAAAAATAATAAAATTTAGGTTAATAGATGCCTTGTTTGTGTTCACAGTGGCTCTGTAGGAGAGAAAGACCAGGGACAGTTTTGAAAAGAACTAAAAACAAGGGTTTAGAGTCAATGAGAAACAGAAAACAACCTAAAGATCTCAGAAAAGCCATGGGAAAGGTAATTAGGTTGAGATGAAGAGTCTAAGAAAGGTATGGAAGTTTGGTGAAACGAAGCATCTTCAGAGATATGAGCTCCTAAAGTTCTTCTGAAGATTAATGTGAAGGCATGACTGTGGGGAGGTCATCACAGGTCCTAAAAATTTCTTGAAATATGTAGATCTTTTAGTGAGAACTTGTGTGCATATGAATAATACCAAGAACACTAGACTGAGGAGAAAACAATTAGGGTTTATAGGCTACAAGTTCCCATACTTACTGATATCAGTAATGATTCAGCCCCCCTCTTACACATACACAATTTACGAGGTTCTATTTTTGTCCACAGAATCTGACAGTGTTCATATAGGGTGGCTATGATTCAAGAGACTACGCATCTCCCCATCAGCAAGCGAAGGCAAAGTGGGTGGGAGAGAGGAAGGAAGGGAAAGGGGGAGAGCCATCATTCATTCCTGAATTAACTGAATAGCACACAGGGCAAAAAAGCAAAGAAGGAACTGTAGTTCTGTGACGTGAGTGCAATCCCAGCAACTCCTGGGACTGTTCCTGGTGTGCTGCATTATTTGTCAAATTTAGCAGTATGACCCTGTCTCGCTCCTATATGAAAACTTACAAAATCTATGCTAGGGATATATAACACCCTAAGATCCTGACTGCAGTTTCTGGGTAGTTACATGGTCAGGGAAGTTTCAGGGAAGCTGGGTGTTATCTGAAATTACACATGTAGAGGAAAGAGGTATTCATAAACTGTGCAGCACCTGTACATAACTAGTTCAAGTTACGCTAAAACCCCTCCTGAGAAACACCCTGTAACCTAGACAGTCTGGATCAAACCTACATGCCTGGCAGGTCTAAATAAAGTTCATCTTTCTCTGGTTATTGCAAAAAAGTCTTACAGCCATTTCTTTCCATTAAAGTCCTGATGACTGACAAACACTCTGTTTGCTCCAAGATTGTCTCTTCCTCCTCAGGAAGAGATAGTGCAGCTGAACACAGCTCAGCCTTCATTTGTTTGGAATCACTTCATGCTTTTCTTCTCTGCTGGCTGATTTCTTAATGCCTGCAAATATGATTCTCTCATGGAGGCCTCATTAATAATAATTTTTCTTTTCTTTATTTTCTGCAGGCACATGCCAGCTCAGGAGGTGCGGTTTCCATTGGGAAGTAACCTTTGCTCTTCAGTAGTCTTAAGGTGCTGACTTTTCTTCATCAATCCTTAGTTTTAGTTTCCATTTCTTTTATAAGCTGTGTCTATTATTATTCAGTATAATACATTAGAATATGCTTAATCCAACATTTGATTAAGAGATGCCATTGCAAATTATTTCCTGTTATGAATTTTTGAAAGTGTGAATGCAAAAACACAAGGATTACCAAAAAATCAAGGAAATTCTCTTACAGAATAGATGTTACAAAATGTTCTGGACAAGGCTGATTTTTGAGTTAATGATGTTTATAGTATTACGCAGCTACATCAGTAAAAGGAATTAATCAGAGAGGCTGGATCACCCAGGGGAGATGGGGGTGTTTGGATATGTAACCAAAATTTTAAATAGAAATTCCAAAGGAAACAAACAAACAAACAAAAAAGGTATGTATATTTAGCATTAGGGAAAAGTGAAATAGGTGACTGGAAAAGCAAAATTCCCAGGCTTTTAAAGTTGTGACTAAATATGAGAATGTCTGATTCTCACTAATCGTGAAGAAATAAAATAACATAAAAGAACCCACATGCTATTACCAGAAATGTTAAGATGCTGTTAACACTGTATAAACAGCTGACTGACCCATATTGATCCTCTCATAAAAAGCACAAATGTTGTCATTTTATGTTACTTGATCTCCTACCTAGGTATCTCTGTAGTTAGTTACATGCTTAGGTTTTGTCACCACATTTGCTCATTGGGAGTTACTGTTTTTTTTTTTTTTCATCTCTCTCTTTCTTAAAGATAGGGTGCTATTCAAAAGGGCTGACTGGTTTAAATTCACAATTTAATTTTTACTTTCTTTGATGGTATATAACATATATCTTGTTAAATTTTGTGTGATTTTTCTGTATCACATTCTTGAGCTTTTTATATTTAGTTAGGTATCATTAACCTCCCAGTGATGCCATCTCTATGTTTTAGATTGGCAAAAGATAGTGTCTTCTGCTTTACATCTCTGTACATTGATACTTTCTCATTCAGCTCCTTACCTTCAAATAACACTGCTAACATTTCTTTTGGTGAATGTATTTTTAGAATTACCTTTTTATGACCCCAATATTGTTAATTTGGACTTGTACATAAGATAATTTGCACAGAGAATTCTGATTTGAAAGTGAGGGCTGCAATTGTATTTTAAATTGTATAATTATAATTCATGGTAATCATACAAGTTGTGTAAGAGCATGAATACAGACTTCATTGCTTATTGTTATGGGTTACTAATTGGAGTTGTGTGGGGAAAGATTAATAGACACAGTGTGCACAGCTATTATTGTCTCTTCCGGGAAAACCTGACAGCATGCCTACCACTGACCTCTGAAGCATGTTATTTTCTTGTTATTGAAGTCCCTTGGCCTTCTGATGACTTTTTTACCTCTCAGATTTGGCCACTGGTTGTATGGGACACCTTTTAAAAGTATGCCTGTTTGCATTTTCTGTCTTCTTAATCCTTACTTGGACTTGGTGTTGTACTTAATATTTTTAATCTAACGAGATATCAGACACTTGTTCAATAGTTGAAGTCTATCAAGCCATAATAGTTTTAACTAGATACTTCTGATTTCCTCACATCCAGTCTATTCCCACCACTAAGTTATCTCAAAATGTAATTTACTTTGGTATTCAAAAGTGTCAAATTATCTGGAGCATATTTTATTTGCCTTAGAAGAAAACACCTAGCACCCCTTTGAATGATTTATTTTAATTAATAATGTCTAGCTTTTCAATATCATTATTACAGAATTGGATGCGAGGAAGCTCAACAACTGTCCATCCCTTGTACCAAAATACTGTGATGAAACAAGTTGTTTCCACTGCCTCTGAGTAAAATGTCCAGTTCTACTGGTATGAACTCTGATATATTTGCTCTCTTCTGCTCATCTGCCTTTCTGGATTATCCTTTCCTATGGATTTCTTAAGAATCTACAGCAAGACCAACTGCAAATAGATCTTTTCCATCCAAGTGACTCAATCCTTCTGTCATACAGCTTGCCTGTTGGTGTATAATTTGCCATACAGAACAGTTATATCCTATACTTAGTAGGTTCAAACTCTGACACAGAAACCTCTTCATTTCAGCAGTAGCAAGCTGGGGAGTCAAATTGCGTTTCTGTGTATGAGTAAGAGGCAATTTCCTTATCCTCTGCCTGTTACAGAATTTCTGATCACCTGGGAAGAACCTTGAGTTCCTGAACACTTGAACAAACAAGCCAAGATGAATGTTTGGTTTAGGAACATTTAAAGTGAGTCTCACTCATTCTGGTGACAATTTCATGTTTGTCACATTACGATTCCAGACATCCAGTGCTGATGGTAGAACTTACACACTTACTCTCTTCATCATGAATATACATTCATTCATCATGAATGCATATTACTTCAGCATAGCACTGACTATGTTAAGAAATTCTGCATGAAACAAAGCAGTACCCCAAATGCCCACTGAACTTCTAAATCACAGAATCACAGAATGGCTGAGGTTGGAAGGTAACCCTCTGGGGGCTATCTGGTCCCAACCCCCTTACTAAAGCAGGGGCATGTAGAACAGTTTGCCCAAGACCATGCTTTTGAACATCTCCAAGGACAGAAACTCCAGAACCTCTCTGGGCAAACTATTTCAGTGCTCCATCACCTACACAGTAAAGAAGTTCTTCCCAGTGTTGAGGTGGAATCTCTTGTATTCCAGTTTGTGCCCATTGCCTTTGTCCTGGCACTGGACACCACTGGAAGCCTTGAAGGAGTGATACCAGTACGGACTGATAAACATAACAACAGTTTAGGGATGGGAAAGCCAATTAACTGTTGAAATTGATTAATAAATAAGTAAATAAGTTAACTTGGATAAAGATTACATTTGCTTAATACAACGGAATTTCAAATGATCACCCCAGTCATGGTGGAAGATGCAAGGCACAGAGTGACATTTGAAGACAAAGCACTAGGTACAAGGAATAACACAGCGTTGAATCCAGATGCTTAAGGAACCAAAGCCTGGCTGTTCTCATTAATTTTACACATGCATCTGACAGATGCATATTTGCTCCACTCAACATCAGAACTCTGTAACAGTTGACAAAGTTTGTTTCTTCCATTTATTTTCAATGCTGAATTTCACCTCTTCCAGGCAAACGGTATCTCTTCCCTAGCTCTGCCATCTTTTGTCTATACATATTCTACAATCTAATTTCCAGCTTTTCTTCTTTTCATATTTGCAGGTGATACATTTGAGAAACATTGACCCAAATAAGACCACCTGCACTCAAATTCTAAAATTTTGCACATTTGCTGTGGAAAGAAAAATAACAAGAATGTACATTATTTCAAGTGAGATGAATTAACCAATTTCATAGAGGAAGGGAAAAGAACTGAGGACAACTGCAAAGACTGTAAAGTGAGAAGTCAATACTCTTTCATGTATATTAGTTTTGGACAGAGACCTGCAAGCCTTTGAAAACAGTCCTTACTAAGCCATGTGAGTGACATCAACAAACAGGGAGCTGTTGCTTGTAGCAAAACTGGCATGTTTTTTCTTAATTTTCTCAACTCTGCAGAGACAGACACACGAGCAAAAAAAGGAGAGAGATCTGGCAGATTTACTAGTAGTTTAGAGTTGCTAGTAGTTTAGCAAATATTTAAATCGGAAGTAATTCCTTTCATGAACACAAACAAACAAACAAACAAACAAAACAACAACAACAAAAAAAGGGCACCTCCAAAAATAATTTAGATTTCTAGAATGAGCCCAAACCAGCTTTTTGGTAAACAGTTGATACTTACTTCAACATCTAAAACAACACACTGTACTTTTCAAACCATGGTCTAACATCTAACATCCTCTTTTTTCCTCTCAGTCTGGAATAAAGACACTGAATCAAGGGGACTCCGGGCTTACTGAAACTCTAGCTGAGCCTCTTGTCAAATTGAAATTTCATCTTGTATTCTTAAACAAAGGGCTAAACTTCAGAGCACCATTGGTCCTGTCAAATCCAAGAATAAAATAACATGTACTTAGCTTTTCCAGCATTTAACTTTATTTTTTTAAAGGATTTAATGGTTTTGAAAGCATACCTAACCTTAGCCTTTAGAGTATGTTGCTTTCTTTTTTCTTATAGATTATTCCTGTTACTGTTGCTTTCAACCTTGTTTTATTTGTCATATATCTAAACAATGACAAACAGAAGATGCATTTGTGCAAGAACTAGTTTTAAAATCAAATTGAAAAAAAAGATAAAAAGTGTAGTGACAGAGAACTTTTAGTTATTTTTTTTTTTTAATATTTTGTGCATCACAACTTTCTTAATTTCTCTAACTTTTTATTTTCTCAAAGGCACACGTCTTTTCATTACAGCTAAAAATTTGAGATATCTGATAAGTTGATATTACAGACTCATAGTGTAGGCTTTTAAAAGCAGGTTAGTCCTGTCTTTTTTTTTTTTTTTTTTTTTTTTTTTTTTTAAGTCTTAGAAATGTATGCTTTTCTTGTGCTGATATTGATCTCATCCCTATCATTTTTGTGTAGACAATATTTACAGCTGTATTACTGATGATTTACAACGGTGTTACAAAGAGGAGAATTAGGTCTCTCTAGTTCTAGAGAAATTTATCATCTCTCCACAGAACAAAAGCCTCATGCACAGTGTAGCACATAATTTTAATTAACTTAATGAAATGGGCTAGATCCTCATTAGCTGTTGTAGCTCCTGTGGAGTCAATAAAAGTAGATTGCAATTTGATGTCAATTGGTCTGGCTCCATGTACAGCAATAGACCTATCCTTATTTATACCAGCTGAGAATTTAGCTCAGTGTTCTGGCACAAATAAATACTATCATTTGGTAACTACTTTTATTTTTAGGTTGTTGTTCAATCTCTTGTAGGTTGCTCAGAAGTTTCTACCTATTTAATCTATCTGCTTTGCTTGCTGTGAGTCTGTTCCTCAAAAAATGTCTAAGGCAGGGCAGCAGCCCACACATAAGCACAAGCGAGACAGAAGGAGAAGGAGTGAAAACAAGGAGTTGGTGGAGCAGTGCCAGGTTTCACTAGTTGAGGATCTGCTCAGAAACATTTTCAGTGCTTCTTTCAGTCTTGCTAATGCTGGTGTGTAGCTTGAGTCTTCAGTTTGAGTCCTTTGGGAAATACACTAGCAATAAGAATAGAAAAGCAATTTAGGTGGCATCTTTGATCATCATTGCTGTCAATCAAGACAGGGCTTGGCATTAACATATGCTCTTCAGAGGAAAAACTAATCTTCTCCATTTGATAACATATTAAAGACATTAATATTACAAAAATGAGACTGAAAACCTGAACTTTTCCATTGGAAGCCTGTGGAAGAGTGGATGAAAATTTTATTTATTTTATTTTATTTTTTTTGGTTGTTGTTGGAAAACAATGATTCACTGAAACAAGATACAATTGATAAGAAAACCTTTTTAAAATATACTTTTTATTTTCATCTTCCAGGAATAAGTTTAATGTTAGTTAAATGCTCTATTTTATTTTTATTTTTAAAATTATAATCTCATTTCCAATTTCAAGAACTGTCTTATTTATACTTGTAAGCTAAATATAGTAAAAGGAGAAAACAAACTGAAATAGCAGTAAACAAATATTGTGATAGACATGCTGAGTTTTTTTTTTTATTTCCAGTTTGTTGTTTTTTAGATGTTTTCAGGGTTTTTCTTTTTTATTTTATTTTTTTATCTTGAGTCAGGCTGAAAATTTTTTAATAAATTTCAATAAATTTCAATAAATTCCAAAAATAAGGGAAATATTTGATATCCAGTTCTAATCAGTTGCTTTATATATATATTTTTTACACTTTTAAAAGACTCTAATACCTATAATTCAATTGCTTAGCTTAGCAGAGATTGCAGACATCAGAATGTAAAAATAACTTATTTTATAAATGTTTTCAGCAATATTTTGTAATTCTGGCAGTGATCTATCTGCGTTAAGCTCTAAGCATTCTTACAAAATGTGATTTCTTTCTGACCATATCTGCGGTAAACAGTGCTGTATGTTATGACATATATGACTCAGTCAAACCATATACAACATGTATATTTTATAGCTTCACTAATAAGAAAACTTCAGGCCAGTATTGGATTTAGCTGAGATTTTCTTTCAGGTACAACTACATAACCTTGTTTCATGAAAAAAAAATAAATACTGAAGGCAATCAGAATCTCTACTCAGTATGTATTTTGATGCTTAGTTTATCTGCAGAATATGATTTTATTTTATTTTGAATTAAATATAGTACAGATATAATGAAAAATGTGACTTTTGTTATTACTTTCATTAGTTTCAGATATGGATGAAAATTATTGAAAAAGATTATATTTCAAGAGTACCATTTCTCCTGAAAACTTTTAATAAAACAAAACAAAAAACTCTATGACTACAGAATCAGTGAAAATGAAAGAATTTGAAATTCTGTACTGAAAAAGAGACATTTAACACAAAACAAAATGTTATCACCATTTTGCCCAATTCCAATGTAATCAGTAATTGTGGGTAGATTCCTTTTAGGTTAGCAAACAAAAGTATAAATGATCCAATCTCTAGAAGTTTTCTTAATAGCTTAAGAATGGAAAAAAAAACCACCAACAACACATTTTTAGTTATAGTCAATAATCATCAGAAAAAAAAATATTGACAGTGTACCACAATCTGCAATCTTGAAAGCAAGATAGTAAATTTGTTTTGAAGGTACGCTTTAGGTAGAGAGAAATGAAAGAAACATACTGGACTCTACTCTGGATGACATCCAATGGGGCAGCCGAAGCAATCTCTTCCGCGTTCAGACTCTTGTGTTATATTATTTCCACAGCAGAATAAAACTGAAAGTGTTGCATGACACGTACTAAACAGAATGTGTTAAGATGTCTGTCTTAGTTACCCAGAAAAAAATCTGGAGTAACTCAAGATTTTGGCTCATTGATTTTAGACTTTACACTTAGCAAAATGTAAAGGCAAGTGTAACTGAAGAAGTATCAAAGTCACTTGGAGTTAATCTGTTTTAGGTAAACTGATACAATGTTGTTAAATCATGTTTATAAAAGAACACAAAGGGCTCAAGAGAATTAGTAGAGAGAGCTTAAAAACATTTTTTTTTTTTAATGAGTCAGAAGAAGAGCTGTCCTTTCTACCTTTCTAAATATTCTGTTGCTTCCAACTGCCTAGCTTAGTGCATACTGACGTGATGCAGAGATTTGGCAGAGCATAAATATTTTTTAAAGCTTACTCATTAACACCTTGGGCCTATCCATCAGCATGATTGACATCAAAAGACAAAGCATTTTTTTTTTTTTTTTTAATAGGACACAACATGTACGAAAGGCTTTCTGTGGGCTAATGCAGCACACCTGACAGATGTGTGAGTCATTTGACACAAAGGGTGGTATTCATGAACACTCTATCACCTCGCAATCAACTCAGTATAGCATTCCTCCATGTTTTCTGAATTCCTTTTTCTTCAAAATAAGGAGAATTTAGGAATAACTACACAGGATTCATAGCAAAATCATTTATGTGCTCCATCTCTAAGATGCTACTAATAACGCTGTTCATGACATTATCTGAAATGTTATTAGGAAAATAATAAGGACTTCCTGAACTGTGTCTAAGATATATGCTTCATGTGTTCCATGCCATGTACTTTATATTACTGCACCAAATGAATCCATAAAGATTAATTGTCATCAGTAAGTAACATAGCAGTTCAATAAAGATAACTTGTCACCTTCTGCTAGTCTGCTCAATATTGTCTCTAAATGGTAATAGGCTTCATTACATCCTGCTGTATTTCATGGAGACTCAGCAGACAGAATATGCAGAAGTGAGAGTCAGAATGGGCTTTAAAGTAATATTACCTTTATGAGGGAAGAGAAACAAAGAAACACACAAAAGAAAGTATCCCCTGATTGCCTCCCCCAAAAAAACCAACCAAACAAACAAAAAGCCAACAACACAAAAATAACAACACAACAACAACAAACTATGAGAAATAGGCACTAAGAATGTGGAAACTTAAAAAAAAAAAACAGTTTTATTTTAAGTGATATGAAAGTCTTTTGATAAATATTTCAGAGGGTTCCTCAGCCTATGTAGAGTAGCAAGTGTGTCTGTATTCTGTGGCTTGATCTCCGAGCTCAGACTACAAGCCAGCCTGATTCACACTCATATTTATTGTATTTGTTAAGCCCTGCTTCCCATCTTCCATCATGTGCTTTATGGATTTTGTCCACAGTGTTTGAATTTTATATTGAATCTTATTTTAATCCAAACAGATTAAAATCTGTGGCATATTTTCTCTTACTCAGTAGCTCTGAGATAACTTTTTGTATTGGTTACAAACCCTTTTCCTTCTAATGACCTAAGTGTTTGGAATGTGTAGCCAGTTTATTTTGAAAGACTAAGCTCTCTTCTGCTGTGGCTAATGAAATCCTGTCCGGACAATCAATATATGGCTGCCCAGAGCACTCATTTATACTTGCAACAATTGAGGAATGAGAATGAAGAGCTTATCTGAAGCAGTGAAGACTAGAGGAAGCAAAAAGTTATTTAGCTATCAGTCTTGCAAAACACTGTACAGGTGACTGGTGCCTGCTGTATTCTCAGGCACCTGAAGTGGAATTAGTATTGGTAATTGGACGAATGCTTTAATCAATTTCCAAAACCAGAAAGTATCCATGAAGGTGATATGACCTCCAAAGTCCAAGGAAGATATGGAAATTAGGAATGATTTCTGTTATCATATAATAGCAATCACATTAAAAACATATAAGTAGAATGACATAAAAATGGTGCTTTACTTAGCACAGTTTCCAAGCAAAGTCAAAAGTTCAGAACAATACCAAAATAGAAAGAAATTTAAAATTGCTAAAGTGGTGGAGAAGGTGGCAGACCACATCTACGGTTACAATATCTGAATCCATATTTGTCCTCCTGTTCTCCTTTCCCCTTTTAAGTCTCTGAGCAGGTGCAGTTTAATCCAGGAAAGAATGAGGGGTGGCTGCCTAGATCTTTAAAACTTCTGAGCTGTTGAATTCCCAGTTCAATCACCTTTAATATCTGCAGGCTGTAATAGCTTTCCTGAGAAGTTTGAGAAAAAAATGATACGAAGTCTTAATACTTCATTTTGTAGCTCGGAAGCTTCAACGTGATGAGAGGAAAGTCAACTTTGTCCACAGGGGACAATCACTGCACAGCTGTTCCTGCTATCACCTCCAGTGGAATCAGCACGTGCTCATTGTTTCTGCAAAAAAAAGGCTTTGGTTTTCAGTCTTTTGCTGGCATTTCAAAAATGGCATTACCCAGTTCCATGGCATCTCTTTCCACTGAAACTCTCTGAGTTTTGCTGTTCTCTTCCTCATTCCTTCCACCATGTGAGGAGGTTTCTCTTCCCACAGACACAGTACAAGTGGGAGTTCCACACTTCAGTGTTTCAGGCTCAAATTTTAGCTTTTTTTTTTTTTTTTAAGTCCTTATTTGTTGGATGGCTGGTCTCCTCTAGATGTCTACGGGGGAAATAACACACTCCATATAATATTTCTGTTTCTTGGTGTTTCTTGGTGTTTCATAAACATATGGGCAGGAGTTTTTAGAAGCCTGAAAACAGTCCAAGCAAACTAGAGGATTTTCTCATTTGTATAGATAGTATACCAAAACCTCAGCAGAACTAATCTGAACACTTAGTGTCCCTACTACATAAAAATTCTGCAAAAGGATGTTAATGGGACCTTTGCAACTCCTACTGACATTTCAGTGTTTTGTATAGTACTAGAGTCAATTCAGTCACATAGGTCATGTTCTCATAGTGCCTGTTGCCAGGATCCAGATTTTGTCTGCTTGCATAAATGGGGTTCATCCCCTTCAAAAATGCTCAAAGACAGACTTTCCAGGGCTTTTCAAAAAAGAACAGCCCTAAAAATCTGAATTAGTTCAGGTAACATTGTTGTCTCATCCATATTTCCTTCCAACAAGATGCTACTCACCACAGGGCTTTGTCCTGTATGCTAGGAAAGACAGTGGCAGTGGTATTAGCAACATGGTATTTCTCAGCTTCCTTCAAATACCATCCACTATTCTTTAGCTAAAAGCCTCACAAAGATGTGGGATAATCTTTTTTTGTAGAGATTGATGTGTGGGAAAGAACAGAGTAAGAGGGATCAGCTGCAAGAGGGTTTGATTCAGTTAGAGGTGGAGAAGCTAGGGGTTGGACTTTTAGCAGTGAAACCAGGCCTTTAAAGCCTTGTGTTGTTTTTGGCAGACGTCCTCCTCCTCCCCATCTTATTTACACTCTCTGTTCACGTCAGCTTCTCTTTGCAGCCTGTTATTTGCAGAGCAGAGCTTCTTTGCACTTCCTTCTGCCAGCCTCCAGCTGATCATGAGCTACAGAACAGTCACCCAGAAACCTGTCACCACTGGAAGGGTGCACCAGAACGGGGGATATGGAGTTGGATTGCAAACCATGTGCGACAGGCTGTGGAAGAGGCTGAGTCAGCCCCTTGCTCAAAAGGCCATTATAACATTCAGTCGCTGATCTACTTGCCATGTGTGATTTCACATTGCTGTTAAAATGGCATATTGGCCCTAATCCTGAAAAGCTTTCAGACATGTATGCATTCAGTGAGATAAAGGACTATAGGGAGATGTCTACATTTCCAACAAGGACATCATACTTTTTTTTTTTTTTTTTTTTTAAGGTTGGTGCAGTGATCTATAAGCATTTTGTGACACATGAGTGTGGGCTAAGCCATAAATGTACATATATGTGATCTGCACATATATACAGTATATCTCTGTATCTGAGTGACATTACCAAATGGATAATAAAGCCTACAAATAGCATAGTCAACAAATTTAGATTGCTATTTTTGTGTCTTTCATTCGTGAACTGCCAAGAAGTAGATTGCTATATCCTCAAATTTATCTTTGAAAATCATCTACAAATAACATGAATAACGTCTGTGAAAACTTGTTTGATAGGGTGCCTTACGAGATCACCTCTCTATCGATTCACTGAGGCTGTGAGTTTGTTCTAGTCTTTAAACTAGCAAGACTAATTCTTTAGCTCAGACTGTAGCAGTTTACGCTCTCAACTCAAAAAAAAAATAAAAAAAATCCAGAGTTCACTCAGCATTGTAGCCACTGTGCAAAATTCTTACAAACCTAAGAATTTTTATTCTGCAGCTGCCTGAGAGTTTGATATCAAATTTCATAGAATATTACACATTTCGCACTGCTTAATAAATAGCAAAGTATAGGGAGAAAGACTGGGAACACAAGGCTCATAGCAGCTTGATGAGCATGCTAATCATACTGTGCTCCTCTTACAGTCTTTGCTGTCAATATGAAGTTAGTATGTCAGTGTTAGACCTGCTCAACCACAGTACCCAAACTACATAAATATAAATGAATTACATATATTTGCCTGTTTACTGTGTATGAATGTATATATTTATATTTATATACACATATACAGATTTACTGGCAACAACAATTTTTTTTATTTTACTAGATTATCAGTTCTTTACTTGAACTAATCCAAAGCACAAACACTAATGTTTTCTTGCCTAGTCTCTCTCTTTCTCCCTCAGTTCAAAATATTTTATTTATTTATTTATTTTTTTCAATTGATGGGTCTCATCATTTGGGGCAAAACAGTGTTTCCTGAAAGAGAAGGATCAAAGGGGTTGTTACCTCATTAATTTTACCTTAACAGCAGCTGATGCAGTGTGTGCATTACAGTCTACATTTTCTTTATTGCAACACAGCTGGTACACTCTGGACTGCCTGTCTTCCCACACTGAGCCAAGTTTGGCCATCTCATTAACAGTTGTTTGCATCTCAATGCTTGTTGTAAAGGAAATTCAACAAAACTCTCTGAGGTAGTAGGTACTCCTGGTGCTCAGGGCTTAGTCACTTCTAGGATTCATTGTCTGGGGAATATGTAGGGAAGTTCTGAATCAAATCTCTTTTTATTTTCTTTTTTCATCCTCCCCCCCCCAGTTCCTTGAATGCTTTATCAAAGCCTCCAATTCCTTATATTTTATCTTTTCTTCAAAGACAGCCAACCTTTTTTCCTTCTGACTGATCTTGAATGAGTGTGGCTATTGGGCAGCAAAAGAACTGCTCTGGCAAGTCACTAAGAGGGTTTTTGTGCAGAGCATTAGCAAGCTGGATACCTCCTGAGGAGCTGAAAACCCACTGGCCTGCCAACTGCACTGTCAGTTCAGATCAGCAGGTACCATGATTTTTCTTGTATTTTTTAGTTAAGCGAAAGTTTAACAATGTTTCTTGAAGAAAATGGTGCTTTGAGAACACTAAAGATGATTTGATATTTTCACCTGCGCTGTGGCTGGTGATAGAGAATAGTGCTAGTGCCCCATCACACCTCATATGTATCTTTGCAACCTCATGGTTTAATCAAATTGTTCTTGCACCCTCTTCTTTATCAAAACCTGTATTCTTTGAAGTGAGATTGAGTCTGAAGCACTCTACAGCAAAAGGGCTATATTTGTAGAAGTTGCATTGCACTCTACAAGCCTATATTTTGTACTGACTCGGTCTATTCTGTTTGCACGAGTGGATAGTACTGGAAACCAGATTCACTGGTGGGAATACAGATCTACTGAAATCACAAAATAAAAAGAAGCCCGAGATGACAAAATCAGTAGACTGTACTTTTAAGATCACGTGATATATCTAAAAATCCTCCGGTCCTTATTGAAAGTGGCCCTACTGTGTTATCCCCGAAAGTGTGAAAGGGCAGGCTAGATGGGGCAACCTGGTCTGGTGGGAGGTGTCCTGCCTAGGGGGGTTGGAACTGGGTGGTCTTTAATGTCTCTTCCAACCCAAACCATCCTATGAGCCCCTTTTCTTTAATACAGGAAAGATATACACAAAAACATCTTTAGGAAGATGTTGCATGTGAACAGGCAGTGTTGGTTGATGATGAACATCTCATCATCAAAAATAAAGGAAACTTTTCTGTCATCCCAGACCAGTGTTTTTTAGCTCACCGTATATTGGTTTTACATACACAAAGCTAAAAATCTTGCATTTTCTTAGATCAGAAGAGCAATATATATTCATAAAATTACACCTGACTTAAAAACAAAACACAACAAAACAGAAAATGGAAAGGCAAATATTCAGAGATAGAGAAAAAAATAAATATATATATAATATTATGGACATATATATACTATATATATATACACTGTATCATATAGCCTTGATGTTTCAAGTTTCACGAAGAGGTTTTGCAGGACAACTGAACGAATTGAACAGAGCCCGGAAGGTTCATGTTCAGACCTAGAATGCGTTCCTCCTCGGGTGCTGTGCTCCCTGCACCCCGTCTCCCCGTGGGGAGCTGCCCACGGCCGCCCACCCGCGCGGGGCGCCGCCTGCAGTCTGCCGGGAGGCCACGAGATGGCGGTGCGCCCCCTCTAACCGCACCGCGCTCCTGACCCCCACCCCCCCCTCCCCCGGGCCCGGCCCCGGCGAGGGTTCGCTGCCCCCCAGCCCTCCCGCACCTCCAAAATTCAGGTGGAACTCAAGCGGAAACACGATTAAAAAAAATAAATTATACAGTTTCGTTCTGTTGTATATGTGATGTTTGTCATAGCTGGGACAAAAGGCGGGCGGTGCCAACAGGTATTCGGTGCTCGCGGGGGCAGGGAGGGAGCAGGGCCGCCGACCCGCCGCGTTCGGCTGGGGGGGGCCCGGCTGCAGCCCCCCGGAGGGGGGGAGGGCCGGGAGCACGGCGGTGCCCGGCCGGGGGCGCTGTCAGCAGTAACGCCCTGCGGGGTGGCTGCTTTCCCTCTGGACGCCTTTCCCTTTGGGTCTCCGAGTAGCAAAACGCTCTTCCAAAACGCTCCTCCAAAAGTCAGACAGCACCGTTTCAGCCTTTTGGTCCCTTTCAGGACAAGCACAAATTGCAAGCCTTTTAGTCGTAAGGGTTTACCCAACTTTAGCCATGCTAAAATCTGAAATTTATTTTATTTTATTATTATTATTTTTTTTGGTCAGAGGATGACTATTTGAGTGAGTCTGGCAGTGAGTGGACTAAGTAAGTTCTCATAAGCTGCCTTGTCAGTCCTGATGATTCAGCGTGGTGCAACAGCAAACTTGTGATTTGTCTCTGAGTGCTTTGCCATATTGTATTCTATGAACGCATGGAAATTAATCCTTAGTGACAACAGCTTGGTAGTCATCAACGGGGATGAATGTTCAAAGTTCAGTTCCTAACAGCATTCTTGTATCAAGAAATTTCACCTTCTGGCATCATTTCCTTACCCAGTGCCCTTGGATTGATCTTTTATACTCGTCTGTTTCAGCATCGATATTGTTCAGGCTAAAGGCTGTCTGGTAATTAATACATATGCACAATATTTACACAGTGCCTGACACACTTACATGCTTTTACATCATAAAGAATTCAGTAACAGTTATAAGCATGACCAATGAGCAAAAACAAATTAAAACCATTAGTTTTATGTGTTTGTCTTAATGGTGGCCTTTGACTAGTTGTGTTCTTTGAATGTGAAACTCAAGGAACATGAATATAGTAAAGGATTTCAAATGGCCCTTTCAGTTCTGTTTTATATGGCCTGTGTCTACAAGAAAGCTGTTTACACAAACTCTGGAAACTGGGCAAGTGCTTGTATAATGCTTCAGGATCTGGCTTCAAAAAGAGAAATATCTCATTGGGTGCGTAATCTATTGCTGTAAATGGAAGTCATACCAAGGGTGAATGTTGGGAAAAATAACTGTTCTGAAAACCCCTTCCATGCCCCCATTTTCCCAGAAGTTCTTTGCTTTTTTAGAAAATGTGAATTTCAAAATGGGATTAAGGTAGTCCTCGGTGGAGGAGCTTGGAAAATAAAAGCACTGCCTGTTATTGCATGAGTGTTTCTAGTTGATTAAGTAAAATATGGCTGGGACATTTTGTTCTTTTCTACTTAAACAGGCTGTATGAATTTTGAGAAATAACACTTGGTATTTAACTCCCATATATTATCTCTGATGTTCTTTTTCTCAGGGGGTCTAGAGATATTAGGAATTATCTACCCAGCCAATTCATTTCCTTTAGAGCCAAATCATTTATTCTGAATAAACATTCTTGTCCTGGATGTATATGTACTCCTACATATCCACACACGTAATTTTTACAATCTAACTAGTAAAAGAGGCTAAAGAACATATGCAAACAGCTGAGAGTGGGAGGCATTGATTATTAAATGAAGCGGTTGAGTCCAGAGTACAAGTAATTGTGTAGAAACATCCATTTTTATAAGAGTTGGATGACACACTGAGCTTGGCTTGTGAAAAACATTTTAAAGTCATTTATTTTCTCTCTTTAAAAGATAAACACTTTTGTTCAAGGTTCTGCTTATAATAGGAGGTCTGTTCTACCCTGGGTCTACCACTGATGAATGTTGGTTGCTGTTGAACTGGCAGCAGAGTAGAGAAGTCTTGACAGAGATGGGTTTGCTTCAGAGATTTGCTGCAGAGATTTACAGAAGCCTTTTTTTTTTTTTTTTTTTATAAAAATGTCTGTAATTGCTGGAAGAGTATTTCCTGAGTTCAGCCATTACAAATTCCAAAGACTTTGACTGAGTCTAAGCCTCTTCCGTGTGTGTCTGATCTAAGTTGTGGCATAGAGACAGTGTACCTTTGCATGTTCCCTATGCTACAGAGCAGAGTAATGGGGACAGGCAGTAATTTGCAGTACTGGCAAGAACCCTATTCTCTGCTGTCCCAGAGATGATATAATCAACAACTGTCAGATCCCCATCAGGCTTCTGCTGAAGCTGTCTGCTGAACTTAAGTTATGATGTGTATAAGAAAAAACAGCTTTTTGTTCAGGTCCCAACTATGTTCAGTCTCTATAATTGCTGATCAGATTCCCATTCCCTCTTTGTTCCCCTTGGGCTTCTTTTGGGTAACAAGGGACACTGCCAGTGAACGGGCCACTGCCATTGAACAGGGCATCTGGTCTGCATTGTGTGCTCCAGCGCGCAGTCTCCCATCATGCCTTTGGACTTGCAGCTAGAGGGCCTTTCCTCTTCTGATATTTCAAGAGGATCAGCCCTGGTCCCCAATTTCCTTCACAGCAAGCAGCCTTCAGTCTTCTTTGCAACAGCAGGTAATTAACTATCTTGCCACTCACCCTGTTGTAGCATGTTGTGTTCCAGCACTGGAAGTCTTAACCAAAACATAAAAAAGTCTAGTAACCGATGAGGAAGATTTAATCTGCTAATGATATTACTTCAGTTCTCAATAGTGAAGATCAAGCCTTTTTGTATTACAACTGAAATTTTATTTATTTATAATCATTACTTTTCTGTGGTTTAATATGAAAATCATTGCCTCAGGAAAAAACAAAACCAAAAACAACTTTTTTTGTTGACTACTAATTTTAAGCAGCACTTCAATGTCTGACAAGGGGAGTGCTTGATGTTAATTATTTTTTGATGTGAGCATAATCATGTACAAAATTTGCTTTCATGCACAGTCTTCCATGTAAGTTTATGTTTTTGAAATCTGAACCTTAGCAGGGAACAAAATAAACACTTACAGTCTTCAGAGTTATTATAATCTGATTGTCATAGAACAAAATACCTTGTCATCTCCCACTACACAGCTCTTCCATATAACTGTTGATTTGCATCACTTACTCTGTTATACTTCATTGATTATGTTACTTCAAAATTGTTGTTTATTCAGCCTAACAGCCATTCCAACAAGAAAAGGTAAATATGGGATAAACTGTATTTTAGATCCTTACAAAGCTCTCAAAGCTGGAATTCTAAATTCAAACATATGGTGACATTGATGACCTCTGGGATGAAATAGAACTGGATTCTGGATCAAGAAAGAAAAGTAAATTTGGACTAAAGGAAGACTTTGTATCCATGTTAAGCTGCCACTTAAAGCATGTAGATCTGGGGGAATTTTAACAAATTGAATTTGCTCCCTCCACTGGAATAGTTTTTGCACACATAGTTTATGGAAGACAGTGTCTAGATATTGATATACAGTTTTCTTACAAACAAATGCTTTCAAACGGTATATAATTGTTCTCTTACTAAAAAGTAATAGCTTTCAGAAAGTTATTAGAAATGCTTTAGGAGAAATGTTTTATGCCAGTGACCTTAAAATTGTTTTCCAGGTAGCTAGTTGTGTTTTCAAGTTATTTGTGCCGTTAGTATGTCTTTAGAGATAATATGTGTTATATAGGAAAAATAAACTTTGTAAGAAAAGAAAGTAGCTGATTTACAAAAACTGTAGACATTCCATTCTTTTGTAAATACAGTGCAGGTCATAATGCTTAGCTTTACTACATTGTTATTCTTTGTGTGTTTTCTCATTTCAAAAGTATCAAGAGGATGAATAAGATAGGAGAAGCAAGAGCGGTATCTGCATGTGTGTCATTCAGCCAATATGTGTGCGCGCGCGCACACACACACACACACACAAGTAAATGCTTATAATTTCAAAATGATGAAATACTACAGAGAAATTATAACCCTACAAGTCATTTACAGCTATTGCAATTGTGGTTAATACATTCCCGAAGCTATTTTTTTTTTTCCTGGCACAGATGGTAACATCATAACTTCAGATCTTATTCCCAGCCATTGCTGGCTGTTCTTGGGTGTGGGAAGAGGTGATGATTAGCTAAGACAAAACTAGCTGTTCACAACATCTTGTTGGAACTTTGTTGTTATTGGTGATAAAAATGTCTTTGGAATAAACTGAAGATTTTCATAGGAAAATGCCTGCTTCTGTCATTTTTTTTTTTTAAGTCAGCTGTACATGCAATTATATAATTGATGTTTCCAGTGCTATATATTTCTTTTGTTTACATGTTTTTACACATTAAGGATATGAGAATGTTTCAAATATGGAAGACAGCAGGCATTACCATGAGAATTTGTAAAAATAATAAAGTTCTTTGAGAACATAAAGTGTCTACATTTGTGAAGTTCTTAATGACACTATTGTGTCATTTCAGCCTATCCATACAGTTCTTTTTCTATGACACTTTCAGTGGATTTTAGTCCACAGAAAGCATATTTGTATCATCTTCCATTTTGTTACTGAAAGGACTGTTGTGTTTCAGCCCATTTACAATGTATTCCTGTGCTTAATCATTGAGCTTAATTTAAGAAAGAACACATGAAAACCGGGTATTTCTCATGCTTCCATAATTAATTGCAGTTAGGCGTTTTGCTGCTTCTGCTTTATAGTTTTATGTGGAATTGGGTAAGGATCTGTTATGCAAGAGAAGGTACAAACACGGGAAGACCAAAAGAGATCACAAGTGGAATAAATCAGAATAGTGGATTTGTCTTGCCAAATGTTGGAACTGATGTCAAACATACTGCTGTGATTACTTCTAATTCAGCAGGTCAATCTTGTCCACGAAATTTCCTCTACATTTCTCAAACTGTTTCAGCTCTTCAGTGACTTTTCAGCATCCTTCCCTGACACTTCAACTGATAAATTTATTACTGGCTGTAAGTGTATGTTCTGATGTAAAGTTATCTTCTATGTTTACATTGGTCTCATGTTGCAAGGAGAAAAGAGAATAGTTCTGAAAGCCTTGGATCTGGGAACATCAGGAATGTTAGCTAATACCTTTCCAAATTTTATTTATTCATTTATTTTTTTTTAGTAGTCCAAAGAAGGTTTTTAAGGTCTTATTTACAGCTAATGCATATAGAAGGACCTGAAAAGTAGCTCTGGCATGCTCACTTTCAATTTCTATGTAATTTCAATACTCTAAGCCTCTGGCTACTGTTATAAATGAAGTCTCATCTCAATCTGAATTTAGTAATACTTATAAACGGCATAAAAGGTATAAAAGGTATAAAAGGCAAGTAAACAGCTCTGGGTGTGCGGGGAGTCCATGCTCCACCAGCACGCACATACGAACATCAAACATTCTAAATATACAGAACATTGCTTTACATACTAAACAGGAGTACACCTATACATATGTACAATCAGAAAAGGTAACAATAATCCTTTAAGTTCCATGACTTAACAGTCTCCATTTTCCATTCCCTTGAACAATATATCTTGCTTTAAGTTGTCGAGCAACTCGGTCTTCAGGCCTTATGTATCCCGTTCTTCCCGGATCGAAGAAAAGCATATCCATCTCTTTTTCAAGGCCAATTGGGCCTGGGTCAAAAGGCACGTCCAGGTCAGCAGGGGGCGTAACAGCAAAAGCCTTCGATGGCTGTAGCAGCAGAGGGGCCGCCCATGGCTTAGCAGAAGGGATCAGTGGACGAGCCCGCAGCTCCCTCACTGTGACTGTAGTCCCACAGGGCTCTTTAAGGCCTCAGAGACTGCTCGCCAGGTGCCGAGCAATTCCACTGCAACCTTGCCGTTTTTAGTTGCAGAGTCCCACACCTTGACCTCAGTTTGGTCCCATATTTCAGGATCATAAACTGTCCGATTGTTAACAAGGAGAATAAGCTGTAAGGTTATCAGGACAGTCCTTGTTTCTAAGGATGTATGATTCCCCATAATGCGCAGCTGCTTACCAGCGAGAGGCAGTTGTGTGCGCAGGTCTGCTTCTCTCAGCTCGAGCTTCTCTCCAGCTCCGGTGCGCCTTTTTCCAGCGACTTTCTGTATGAGCTTCTCTGAGCGGTTTGCTGAGTTTGGCCGAGCCTATCTTCATGAGGCAATCAATGTGCCTGTTCCCGTCCTGGTCTCCGTTCTGCTAGCTGGTCCCTATTCATTCCTTTTTCCTGCTTCTTTATTGATGATGTAACTCCATCGTGTTGCCTTTTTTTATCTTGAGGGCAGGCTCCCCTTTTATACCCTTCTCTCCACAGCAGTTCTTTTCAAAACAACTTTTCATTGGTCAAACAACTTTGAGTGTAACAACAACAGCAAACACCCAGAAACTTCCATGCCTCAATGGCTGGAGAACAAGCAACCCAAGACTTCATGGAGTCTCCTGAATCACCCTTCTTTGTTCCCTCTAAACTCTTATATTCCTGATGGCCTCATCGTTAAGAGTCTGATGATGTCATCAACCACGGGGCTTGCCGACCCCCATGGCCACACTCCCACATCTCCCCCTTCTTTCTTAATATCAACCATCTTCTCGACACGAATTACCACTCCATATATAACACTACTCAGCTCTGCATTTCACTATCTCCCTAGCACCTGGAAGAGCTACAGGACTCTGCATTTTGTGCATGTAATCCAGGATGCTTATGACCCTGTTTTCCAAGTTTTTTGCAAGCTCTTTCTGTGTAAAAATATCAGCCTCCAAAATGCTTACTGCAATTGATATTTCCATAAAGGCTGAAGTATAGGAATATAATGGATTTTCCACATAAGCTAACAAGTAAAATGCTTTATAATGTTTTCCATATATGTTTTTCCCTTTCCCACTTTACCCATGTTTTTCTACTTTGATTCACTTAGTGGTCTCAGCTTACTGCCCTTGCCAGCCTCCTCACCTGAGGCCTTCTTTGGGTTCTTCCCTTTGGAGAGTTTCTGTGAAATTCCTTTCCCAGCCTGGTCTGGTCCTGGCAATGTAACCAGCTTCCATTTGCTCTTACAATTGCTCTGTTAATTCTTTAATTGTTGGGCATTCTGTGTGTTCCTGTGAGAGCCATTACAGACTGGTTTAGGTGGGTGCAATGTGTGGGATGGAATCCCTAACAATTCTGGAGGTAAAGACCCTTTCATCTGAGCAGCAGCTTCTGCTCCCAAAGGATAGCAAATCCACAGGATATGTATTAATAGGATTTTTCCATTGTGTCAATAGGATTTTTCCATTCTTAGCCTGTGGAATTCTGATGATTTTTTGTAGGTGTTAGAACTAGACTGGGTCCAGAAGCTGATGTATCGGCCTCTCAAATTTTCATTACTATGCAATCCACTTTTGCTAGTTCTGTGCCGGATTTCTCAGCTGGCTGGCTTTGATTTAGGCAGTTCAAGTTTCAGGGCATTTTCATGCATGCAGCTTAAAGTGCAGCAGGACTCCTTTACAAGCAGGATACTCCATCATCAAGCTCTGTATATCAAAGCAGCTCTTGGGCCTCTCACTGTAGACCTGAAAGAAATGTGGCTGCCTGTTCAGCATGCTGCGGGTGGGAGTACTGCTCTGTATGTGTAGGTCCTGACAACCTGCAAGAAAGAATGCTACAGACAAACTGTTTAATCATTTTCTAAAAATAAAAAATAAAAACAATAATGTGATATGAATGTGATGGAATGATAAAATGATTAGTCTTAAGAATGTTTTGTTCTGGAAACTAAATTTAGAACTCCTTTAGGATATAGGACTCCCAGATCTGCACTGTGTTTCCCAGGAACACCAAATTCTCTGCAACCATCTTCATTCTGTTATTTATTAGATATGCTCCTACGTCAACTATAATTTGGAAGGACAACAAAATTTGCTTATGTGGCTGTTGTTGTTTTATCCCGGCCGGCAGCTAGACACCATACAGCCATTCGCTAACCCTACCCCCTCCCTCTCTGGGATGGGGGAGAGAAATGGGAAAGTGAAGCCTGTGAATTGAGATAAAGACAGTTTATTAAGACAGGAAAATAATAATAACAATAATAATAATAACAATAATGATGATACTACTACTACTACTAATAATGTATACAAAACAAGTGATGCACAATGCAATTGCTCACCACCCGCTGACCTATGCCCAGCCTAACCCCGAGCAGTCCGGCCCTCCTCCCCCCAGCTAGCCACCCCTGTGTATTGTTTAGCGTGACGTCAGATGGTATGGAATACCCCTTTGGCTAGTTTGGGTCAGCTGTTCTGTGTCTGTCCCCTCCCAGCTCTTGCTGCACCCCCAGCCTGCCTGTTGGCAGGACAGAGTGAGAAGCTGAGATGTCCTTAGCTTGGTGTAAGCACTGCTCTGCAACAATTAAAACATCAGCATGTTATTAGCACTCTTCTAATCATAATCCAAAACATAGCATTCTACCAGCTACTAGGAAGAAAATTAACTCTGTCCTAACTGAAACCAGGACAGTGGCTAATACTGGTAATATTTTGATAAGCAGTTGCATGTTTTAACTTCAAATTATTGTTTGTACAATAATGTGTTGTTATATATGGAGTAGTAATTCGTGTCGAGAAGATGGTTGATATTAAGAAAGAAGGGGGAGATGTGGGAGTGTGGCCATGGGGGTCGGCAAGCCCCGTGGTTGATGACATCATCAGACTCTTAACGATGAGGCCATCAGGAATATAAGAGTTTAGAGGGAACAAAGAAGGGTGATTCAGGAGACTCCATGAAGTCTTGGGTTGCTTGTTCTCCAGCCATTGAGGCATGGAAGTTTCTGGGTGTTTGCTGTTGTTGTTACACTCAAAGTTGTTTGACCAATGAAAAGTTGTTTTGAAAAGAACTGCTGTGGAGAGAAGGGTATAAAAGGGGAGCCTGCCCTCAAGATAAAAAAAGGCAACACGATGGAGTTACATCATCAATAAAGAAGCAGGAAAAAGGAATGAATAGGGACCAGCTAGCAGAACGGAGACCAGGACGGGAACAGGCACATTGATTGCCTCATGAAGATAGGCTCGGCCAAACTCAGCAAACCGCTCAGAGAAGCTCATACAGAAAGTCGCTGGAAAAAGGCGCACCGGAGCTGGAGAGAAGCTCGAGCTGAGAGAAGCAGACCTGCGCACACAACTGCCTCTCGCTGGTAAGCAGCTGCGCATTATGGGGAATCATACATCCTTAGAAACAAGGACTGTCCTGATAACCTTACAGCTTATTCTCCTTGTTAACAATCGGACAGTTTATGATCCTGAAATATGGGACCAAACTGAGGTCAAGGTGTGGGACTCTGCAACTAAAAACGGCAAGGTTGCAGTGGAATTGCTCGGCACCTGGCGAGCAGTCTCTGAGGCCTTAAAGAGCCCTGTGGGACCACAGTCAGAAACGTGTGGTTTGCCAGACAGTGAGGGAGCTGCGGGCTCGTCCACTGATCCCTTCTGCTAAGCCATGGGCAGCCCCTCTGCTGCTACAGCCATCGAAGGCTTTTGCTGTTATGCCTCCTGCTGACCTGGACGTGCCTTTTGACCCAGGCCCAATTGGCCTTGAAAAGGAGATGGATATGCTTTTCTTCGATCCGGGAAGAACGGGATACATAAGGCCTGAAGACCGAGTTGCTCGACAACTTAAAGCAAGATATATTGTTCAAAGGGAATGGAAAATGGAGACTTGTTAGTAATCAAGAGAAGGAATGGAAAATGGAGACTAAGTCATGGAACTTAAAGGATTGTTTGTTACCTTTTCTGATTGTACATATGTATAGGTGTACTATGGTATAATATGTAAAAGCAATGTTTAGAAGTATGTTTCGAATGTTTGATGTTCGTGTGTGCGTGCTGGTGGAGCGTGAACTCCCTGCACACCCAGCGTTGTTTACGTGCCTTTTATACCGTTTATAAATATTCCTTATATAAATATTACTAAATTCAGATTGAGTTGAGACTTCACTTATAACAGTGTCCAGAATCAGTTTTGATGAATTTCCCAAGAGAAGAAATGTGAGAAAAAAAGGTTTTTAAGAACTTAAAGTTCCTGTTGACATTTTTAATTGAGGAAATTGAATTCACTTTATTTTATTTTTCATTTTTTTAGTGAATTTATTATTAATATTTTGTGAATTGGCTGTCACTTTTTTTTAATCACCAAAATGTTCAAAAAGATTCTGTCTCTACTATTTATCTCTACACATAACATTTTACTGTAATGTATTCAGACTGATTTGTCAACCCCATTGCTCATAACAGACAAGGTTCACTGAAACACGTGTTTGAAATGGTGGTCCTGTTATGCTCCCCTCTACCATGATAGAACGGTAGTGTGAAAGTTCTGATAAAAACTATTTCATAGACAGGATATGAGAGTAAGAGTTATTCAAATAATATACAGATTTAGCTCTTGGTCCTTTCAGTAAAACTGCTAGCAGAGTGTTAAATAATGGTGTTTGCTCTGGTGTATTGTGAGAAGTGGATCTGTGCTAATGGACAGACTGGACCATGGCCAGTCTGAACACCTTGGAGTTGGCAGAAGTAGCAGTACTTGGTCAATTACCAACATGAACTAATCTCAAACTAGTCCTGAGCTCCTTATCAACCTGATGGGCTATCTTGCCTGCTTTGTGAAAGTTTTAGACTTATGAGCAGTTTGGCATGAGCAGTGTCTTTTCATTACTCCTGATTGATTTACAGGCTGTCTTTGAAACTGTTAGCCAAAGTGATGGCCTTAAGCACCTTGCAGGACTCTTGCGCTTACTCAAGACCTGAGACCCAAATGTTTAATTTCTGTGAGCAGTACTGGTGGTTCTTAACAGTCCTCCAACCTTGTTCAGCATGAGTTTTCTTGAGTCCTCTGGAAAGTTTCTAGATTTTCAGATGCAGCTTGACTTTGCATTTTCAGTGAACTGATATTGATATAAAAAGGATATAACTTTACCCTTTTCATCTTGCTTAAGACTCTGTGTGTTATATGCAAATGCTTGTCCTCTTCATTTCAGTATTTTTCTAAACAGATTTTATTAATTTACCCTACCATTTTTTTGTTGTGAGGAGCTTTTGAGGAAAATCTCAGTGTTTTTTAGTTTATGTGATTAAAATTCTCAAACAGCTTTCCAGTCAGCTGTTAGTTCTGCAACAAGCTTTAATAAGAAAACAAAAGGTGTTTGCTGTCATCTCAGAATGTCACACAGGAGAAGGAGATGTGAACTTGTGATCAGCATCAGGCCTGAGCTTCCAGCGAGTGGTGTGGGAGCTGCTGCTGTTACACATATTGTGCTGCTGCATGAGTGGGAGGAGATGAAACTTTTGCCATTTCTATGGCATCACTCAGCAAGGTGTAAATGAAGTATGAAATAAAAACTCTCAACCCACTCAGTGCACAGACAGAAAAAAGATAGTGTTTTATACTTGCTGCTGTGATAGGCTATTTGGTGTAATATTAACCCTACACAGTGCCAAAATACTCTCTAAGTTTTACAATCTCAGGTCAAAAGAGCAATGATTTCTAGTTAGGTCTCTTCCTTTTTCTCTCTTTCCACCAACGTGCTATTGCACGTCAAAGCTGGTGATGCAGAGCAGGAGTGAGGTGAAAAGACTGACAAGGGGATTTTGTTCTCAGAGAAAGAAATTCTGTAAGTGAATCAGTAGGCACAATTTGCAATGAACTTCAGGGTAAAATGATAAAATACCACACACTGGATGCGAGTACAGATTTAGAAACATTTGTTGTCTTCATTTTATTGAGCTCAACCGGGTGATTTGGAAGGAAGGAGCCATAGGTGGTAATGTATCTATGCTATGTTTAAATTCATTAGCACCAGGGAGTCTGTTTGTGTTGCTAGGTAGCTTATTTGGTGTGGTAGCAGTCTTTGGAAGGAAATGCTTTTCAGGCGCAGATTTGCCCCGAGGTCTTGCCTTCATAGCTTAACAAATTGCTACCTAGATCCTTGTGGGATCCCACTCATTATTTTTAAGCCATAAACAAGTCTCCTGGCAGCCTTCTTTTTATTTGGCTGGAAATGTTCAGTAGTTGAAACCTTTGAGCTAGATCCTAAGCTGGTGTAAATAATGCAGCTTCACTGATGTCAATAAAATCAGGCCAGTTTATACCAGCTGAAACTCTGTCCCTTCAGAAGCAAGGCAGCTCCTAATCTCCATGCCATTCACATAGAGGTGAATATTTCCTTCTTTTTTTTTTTTTTTTTTTTTTTTTTTTTTTATATAATCCTTGCATGTCCTTTGTAGAACTAAGTGTTTTGTGCTGCAGATACTCCTGAGAAATGGAAAGAAGTGAGATGGATGCTGATTTAAAATGCTGGACACCTAGACCCGTCTTGTTCTGCCAGAGACCTCTGCGTGGCAGCATTGTTATTTCTCTTTGTGCTCACATTCTTCCCCTTTTATTTTCCAGTCTTAGAAAAGCACGGGGATAAAGCGACTAAATATTGCAGTAGATACTGTAGTAACAGGAGCTGTAGTGTAGAGGGACATCCAGTACCATCACTGCAGAACAAGCATAAACAGAAATGGAGCTTCTGAGCAGTGACCAAGACCCTGCTCAGCTACTGGGCAGCTGCATAAAGGAAGGGTTGTACAGGAAGTATATCATACATGGACTTGTGTGCAGAGTGGGGTGCCTGCTGAATACACTGAGTAGCAAAGTGCCAGGGATTCATACCAGGGATGAGCTTTCTGTAAGACTGCACAGGAGGTAAGGGGATGCGAGACACCTGGTACTGCATTCAGGGTGAGTCAGCCTATAGAATCAGCTTTGGGAAGGCAGGATAAGTTCTGGTGGGAGGGGTTTATGTAAACACCATTCTGATTAAAGCAGGGAGCATGAAGGTAATAAATTATAGCCTGCTCCATCCTGCAGTGCTTGCCAGTGATACCATGTCCATAAGGAAAGCTTTGTGATAAGAAATTAAAACGGCAAGATTCAAAGAAAACCAGGTACCTTTGCAAAGACAAAGAAAATTGGGTCGTTAAAGCACTCTTCAGGTTTTCAAGAGGCACAGGGAAGACCAGAATAGTGTAAATGTGTTGTTTGTATTAAGTCTTAAGAAGGCCAGTAATCCTTTTGGTGCACAGAATTGAATGTCACCCACCTGGAGAAAAGTCTGCAATACAGTAAGGTGAGGACAAAATTGGAAAACCCTTTGAAAGTAGGACAGTAGGGGTCTTGGGCTAGTTGGTGGAGTTGTATTCCCCATTATGTTCCCTAATGCAATTTATTACTTAATTTGTTGTGCAATTGCTAGAGAGTGAATTTTCTCTATTTCTGCCTTTCAATAAATTCTAAGCAAAATAAAGCTTCCTCATTGTTACAGATTGAGAGGGTGGTGGAAATAAGGCTTACACTGATGCAAAGTCAGATACAGGAGCAGTGCATTAGGTGGGTTAATAAAATCTTAGCCTAATCAGGTGCTACAATACAAAATGCTTTCCTATAGAATAAAAATGTCTGTGAAAGAATGTTTTAGATACCTCACGTAGGATCAATGTAGGGCAGGACTTGGTTTTATCATGTCTGTATCTGTTTGGTCACAAAAGTATTGCACTGTAAGTTCTGGTCAGATGCATAGAATAATGCTACATTGCTCTTGTAAGCAAGTTCAAAAACTAAGCATATCATTTGCATAAGGATGGGTCCTTGATGCTCCTACTCTTTATAGTTTGTAAATGGATGCTTACAAAACCAAGAGAGATACATTCACTCACTATTAATTTATAGCCATATTACCTCAGAATTGTCTTTGAAATTATTACATACAAGTTAAATGCAAACTATTCATTTATGCTACTGCTGACAAACAGCATTCTGATTTGTTCTAGGGAAAAGAATGGATAATAAACAGAAACAGTAGGAAACCTTTTTAAAAACGTAATTTTATAATATTTATTGTTGCTTTTAATTAATTAATTTATTTACTTTTTTTCTGAAAGAAATAAAAAAAGTGATAGAAACCAAACGAAACCACAGAAGACTCTGGGTCATTTAAGTAAGTGAACTACCAGCTAGCAAATGCAGTTTAATGTAGAAAAATGTTAAACAGTTCACCTGGGAGGAAGGAATCAGTCTAAGGAATATGTACTAAATATGTAGTCATCCAGCATACTGATTAGGAAAGAGGTGGAATAGTGATGGAGAAATGTCTGAAAACATGAGAGTTCCAATGCACTGTAGCATTAAGAATTTTGAACAATATATTAAAGAAGAGAAGGCTGCATAGCCATAACAGAGGATGGATTGAAATTTCATTTAAAACAGGATTACAGTTCCTCAGTGGTTGAAGAATAAGGAAAATAGTTACTCATAGCATTTTTCATATTAATAAAACATTCCCTGCAACTTTTGCAAAGAAATGACTGCTTCTAGAAAGTCTGCTCTCATCAAAGACACTGTTCCAGTTAGAAAACAAATACCAAACTAGAAATTTCAAACTGTGCAGATGCACGTGTGTGCAAACATGCACCAATGGGTATTGATATCTTAGGCTTATTCTCCTATGAAACTGCAATATAATGCAAGGAGTGATGCACTGAGTGGTTAACTGCCATATATCCAAATTAATGACCAGAATAGTCAAGAAATAATTTCTGCTTTTCAGTTTTTAGAGCCTGCCCTGCAGCTTCTTCACAGAGACCAGAGGTAAATGGGAAGGCAGGCTGGATGGCAGGGGCCGTGCATTCAGCTTGCAGGAGTAATGAGTTACTCCTGAGTATCAGGTGTTTTCAGATGTGTGTAATTATTGGCAGTACTGCAGAAAATGCTCTACTGTGTGGGTATAGCTATTCATGTGCCATGCTCCTTCGCTCAGGCTCTTATCAAGCAAGATATTTTTTTTCCATGATTCCAGCATGGCCATCTGTATCAACATGACTCCTATACTCGTATTTAAATCCTTCTATGCTGTCTCAAGCCTTTCCCTTTCCCTTTCCCTTTCCCTTTCCCTTTCCCTTTCCCTTTCCCTTTCCCTTTCCCTTTCCCTTTCCCTTTCCCTTTCCCTTTCCCTTTCCCTTTCCCTTTCCCTTTCCCGCTAGAAAAGCATGGTGCATCAGTGCTGAGCAGCCTGTGTGTTTGTATGTGCCTGTGAAGGGGTGCATGGTTCTGCAGGGAGGGAAGTAGGGCCATGGCACTGCTGCACAGCTTGCATCCAGGGCTCTGAAAAATATCCTGTGGCCAACAGACACATGGTGATTTAAGTGGTGCTGTACTCACTGTCTGCCTGGCAGGAGGTCAGGGGCCCCGCCCAGAGCTGGCAGGATGGAGTATGTGCCTGTGTCAGCTGCTTCTGTTTGCAGTGCAGTGTTTTAGCACTATTCTCATTTACACAGACAATTTAACCTCTTAGACAGGGAACTGGCATCCTTGCCTTTCTGTCAGCGTGACTAGAAAGACATTATGCCCAGATGAAGGGTGAACTGAGCACTCACAGTCAGGAATATCTCACACTTGAGCATGATGTAATAAGTGTTTTATGCATCACTGCCTAAGAATGGGAGGTTACCTGGCAGCTGCAGTGGTGGGGCTGAACACTCTGTGGCATGCAGTCCACCCATTGTCAAAAGCTGCACTGCTGCAGCAAGAATGCCAGAGATGTGGAAACATGCAAAGTGTCCATGCTCTGCCATGCAGACATAGCATATCCTCAGGCTGTCTGTGCAGTCCTGCTTCCCAGCCAGTTCTCTGACAAAAAGCCCACTATATTGCTATTCAGAAGAATCACATTTTGGTGGAGTTGTATGATGTGGTCCATACCTGTGTCAGAATCTCTGTAGTATTATTCCATTGTTCCATATCCTTATCCCTGAAATGGCAGAACTTTGCATTATGCAGATGCCACTTAACATCTATCACAGTAACTCCCTGCACAGCTAGACTGCAACAGGTGATCAAATAGTTTGGCTTTGTTTTCAAATAAATGCTTATTTATGCAAATGTATGCTTTGAATATGCTTATGAAGAATGGGCTGAAGAAAAATATCCTTTGCTTTAAAGAAAGAGCAGCTGTAGGGATCCTCACTGAAATCCCCTTTGCCTGACTTTAGGTAGAGGCCAGAGACCAGCAGATGGCAATCTCCGTCTGTCACAGAAGAGCAGGGTTTTAATGCAGGGGCTCTCGTGTGCGTCTTCCCTTTGCTTATTACAGTTTACTTGAAGGGCAAAACGACCTGAAAATGGTAGGCAGCCTTTGTTAGGCTCAATGTCAGAATCTGGAAAAGCACAGCTGAAATTCTGCTTTATGCAAATCCCAGCTAGCTGGATCTGTAAAAAGCAAGCTAACTTAATGGCATGAATGTGTGCTAATCTTTTTTATTTTTAAGTACAAGACAGAGTTATTTTACAGCATTGTTGTGCTTTTCCTCCTGTGTGCTGCTAATCTTTTAATGCACTCTTTAGAAAAAAGAAAATGGCTGTTTTCTTTGCACCCCACATTTTTTTCCCCAGTGTTTGAAATCAGAAGAAATAACGTGATCTTCGGCTGACTTAAAAAGGAGTGAAGACACAAAAGAAAAGCATTTACCTGCTATAGTGACAAATCTGCCATGCTAGAGTAATGTGTCCAAGCAGCAGTGTGAGAGTCTAGTTTAGCATTTGAAATGGAAAATGTATGGTATTAAAGCTATCACTGTGTAATTTTTATACATTTTTTTTTTTTTCATTGCAGAACAGAAGATTAATGCTGCTAATTTCAGTTATGTGAAAACTGTGAGCTGATAAAGGACCTGGATGTTTTTCTAAAGCAAATATTAATAGCAGAAAAAGGAATATTCCTATCCTACAGTGGAAATAATTCTGTCAGTTATCTCACTATGCTGCTTTAAATGAGTTTGCATCATTTCATGCAGTATCATACTTCAGACATTTGATCATCATGATGATGGAGTGATGAAAAAGAAGGATAAATTAATATCCTAGATATAGTGATACTGGTAAAAATATAGGAAGGTTTCACTGGGAATGCAGGATTTTCTGTACTATCCTTAAATGCAATTTTTGCACTGCTTTCCATCTACTGGCCTCTGACAATGGATTGCATGTAATATAAAGGGTGCATCAGGAATGCTAATAGTTAGCTGAGTAGCACAGAACATACCTTTACGAGTAACATTAATTAGGAAAGGAATTAACTGCAAACTGGATCTGTCTGGTGTCCTATAGGATAAAAGATGAATAGAGAACTACTATGCTAGTTATGCAAAACCTGAATATTTGGAAGATAACCAGTGCTCTCAGTGTGGAGCAGGAGACCTGGAGGTCCATGTGAGCATGTAGCTTGAGGTAGCTAAGTTAAGGGGAGATGCCCTAACTTGAGTATTGGTGGCAAGACAGATTCTTGCACTTCGTTTCACCCTAATGAAAGGATTTTTATTTGGTGATGCTGATGTGGTATGATCTATGAGAAGTAGGACACAAAAGCTTTATGAGAAACCTTGACTATAACCAGACACTAATGTATGCATAGCTTATTCCAACTTACAGGTACTCCATTTTATAGGTCAACTTTTCTTTTAAAAAAAAGATTTTCTTTTAAGCTTAAATATCTGCTTTTAAAAGAAAAGAGAGAGGAATCCAAGCAGTTCTCATAGCAACACTGTGTTTTGAGTGAATGATAAATGATGGACATGCCATAGTAGCAGAAAAACCTCTTATATTAGGAGGAGTGAAAAGAAAATAAAAAAGCATGTTTATGAGTAGAAGGCACTGATTTATGAGAAAAGATTATAAAAACGAATTTTTGACATGATAACTTCAACAAGTGGTTGAGTACATGCAAATATATTTTGGGAAGTGTGGGCTCAATTACAAGCACAACAGAAATTGCTGGAATTGTTTTTCATGATAGAAAAGACTATCTTATGCAATTACACTAAATAAGGAAAACTCAGATAAAAATCTCCTTTGCTGCAAGAACATTTCTGTGGTTAAGCAACTTCCAAAAGAAATAATACACACCCACTGCTTGAAACAGCTAAAGGTTCATTAAATAATATCACATGGGAATATATAAACATTTTCCTTCTCTAGCATACATGATTAAAGGACAAAAAATGTAGAAATGCTACATGCAATTTCTTCTCAGTCTGCTGAGTGCATGTTCACACTATAGTGGCAGAGGGAGAGAAATTTTTTCAGTGCCTACAGCAGAAGCCTGTTCAGGTGCCTACACTCAGCACCTCAGTTGCACTTGTTCTTGATGAAGGACAGGGAATATCT
This sequence comes from Anas acuta, assembly GCF_963932015.1. NCBI lineage: Eukaryota > Metazoa > Chordata > Aves > Anseriformes > Anatidae > Anas > Anas acuta. The sequence continues at coordinate 43,059,357 of NC_088983.1, read as the reverse complement.
AGTGGTTAATCAAAGGTGCCCATGAAAAGTAGCAGCTGGGTTTTACTTAAATGTTCCCAATCACTCTTTAGAAGCACTTGTTTTTTGTTTGTTTGTTTGTTTCACTGGTTATATGTGGAACCTGCACACCTTTGAGGCCTGAGTTAAAGGCTTAAAGTTACAGGTAGCACCTCAATCTCTTTCTGAATGCATGCGTTTTTGAAATATTTGACCTCATCTCCATAGACAGTTACCTTCTTTTATTTTATTCAAAGACAGCAAACAAGAATATAATTCAAAATTCTTTTTCCTCAGCTGTTGGGGTGATTTTATACCACATTATGTTCATGCAAATAACTACAGAAGGTGCAAAGATTTAAAAAAAAAAAAAAAAAAAGTTTGACTTACTTTCTTCTGCAACTGTGAATCTTTTAAAAGCACTGATCTGTGTTCTTTTTTCCCCTTCTGGTAATCAGGGACAGAGAATGCCAGGGCTCCCATACTGGTCTCAAGGCTGATACTGGACCTAGCAGCTGCAAAGGTTTCCATCAGCTGTCCTTGTTTCCAAATTTTTGAAATGCTACCAAAAACAAAGCTTCTCTTTTCTGACAAAGAACTAGGGATGGCAGTGCATGTCTTTCTGGTATGCTAATCATTTTTGGATTTCAGCACACAGAGATAAAAATTTGCCCAGCAGGATAAAACTAGAATCTTGGAATGGCCATGGTTGGAAGGGACCTCCGAGGATCATCTAGTCAAGATCATCTGCCGAGCAGGATCACCGAGAACGCATTGCACAGAATGGCATCCAGGTGAGTTTTGAATATCTCCAGAGAAGAAGACTCCACCACCTCTCTGTGAAACTCTGTCACTTTCACAGTAAAGAAGTGCTCCCTCATATACAGCTGGAATCTCCTGTACTTCAGTTTGTGCCCGTTGCCTCTTGTCCTGTCACTGGGTACAACTGAGAAGAGTCTGGTTCCATCCTCCTGACACCCTCCCCTCAGATATTTATACACATGGATGAGGTCTCCCCTCAGTCTTCTCCTCTCCTACACAGGCCCATTAATCTAATGCTCCAGTCCTCTAATCAGCCTAGTAGCCGTCCTCTAGACTCGCTCCAGTAGTTCCACGTCCCTCTTGTCCTAGAGAGCCCAGACCTGGACACAGGACTGCAGGTGGGGTCTCACCACAACTGAGTAGAGGGGGAGGATCACCTCCCTTACCTGCTGGCAACACTCCTCCGAATGCACCCCAGGATTCCGTTTGCCTTCTTGGCCACAAGGGCACACTGCTGGCTCGTGCTCAGCCTGCTGTCCCCTAGGACTCCCAGGTGCCTCTCTGCAGAGCTGCTGTCCAGCAAGTCACCCCCCCAGCCTGTTCTGGTACTTGAGGTTATTCCTCCCCAGGCACTTTCCATATGGAGTTTGCTCATTCATTTGTTTAATTTTCCTTTCTGGCTTTGTGATAATATTGCCTACACAGAAATGCCCTTCTCCATTCCCTTGTATCTAAGTATTCCCATCTGTGTGATCCCTGGTTTCCCTAAACAATGAAACAGGCAATTCCTGATGGTCTCATCATTAAGAGTCTGATGTTACCACCAACCATGGGGCTTGTCGACCCCTATGGCCACACTCCCACAACTGGGGGCTGGAGGAGGATGCAAAGGCAGGAAGGCCATGGCAGGAGGGGACCCCAAGTGTGCCATTGGGATTGTAATAGCAGGAGCTTGACCCAACCCTGAATGTTCACTGCCATGTGCGTTGCCTTGGCAGCACGGCTGTGGGACCATGTGTGGGGCAGTGGGGCTGGACTGCTGCAGGGATAGGGCACTGAGAGGGGCCATGAAAGATTTGCTAGGGGGGGTCCTTGGATTGTTTCATTCCATCAGCCCTGCCATACATGCTGCAACATAAATGCTACCAGAGTAGTTTTGGTGGGATTTTCTTTGCTAGAACATTAGGTCTGGAACAAAGTATTTCCAAGTATGTCAACTATCATTGACATTTGTAGAAGAATTCTCAGACCTGCAGTTCCTCTTGGTTCTGTATCGAAAACGTGTTTTATGGGATTACCATTCAGTTAGGGATATTTTGGTGCAGGAAAATAAGCTAAACTGGTTAGGTGGCATTGCTTCACTGCAGATTTTTTTTAAGCTTAAATATCTGCTGAAAGGAGAATGAAAGGATTTGAATAAAGTGTAGCAGGTAATAGCTACCATGCAAATTCAGTAGTGTTAGGAAGGTGTTCCTGTATTTTAGTTATCATTCATACTTTGTACCCAGAAGGAAATTATTCTGAATTTGTTTTTTTCTTGTTTTTACTCATATTCCTTTTAAGTCCTTTACCAGCAGAGACCTAGTGTAATCAGCAGCACTGCTCCCAGTGAGAACCGAACTCAGAAACCATTACATTATTCTTAAAATCTTGTTTCATGGTCAATAAGAAAGCTCACCTAAGGTATACATACACTTACATGTATATATCCAAACATTTTTTGTTATATAACTGAAATTTGAATCTAATAGTTGTTAATCCATAACTAATTATTACAGAAAAGGAAGGAAAAATAAGACAGTACAAATTGTTATTATACATGTAGTCAGTTTCTATCCCTTATTCTGATATTATACTCACCTTTTCTCTGCTCCTCTGGGTCCTAATGTCAGCATTTTCATTCTGGTTGGGTGTGTTGTAATAAGTTGTCAGCACCATAACCCTTCACTGAAAGAAATCGGATACTTATGTTTATGATTTCTTTGCTCTAGGATCCACATGGCGTTCTTTCTATATGCTTGCTAACACACTTTTACCTCCTGCTCTTTTTTCTCTTTTTTTTTTTTTTTTGTTTTGGTCAATGTTGCATTAAAATTCGCTACATATGGTGCATTTTATGTACTTCAGATAGTATTTCTTTGTTCTTTGTGTTAGCACTAAGCTCAGTTTTGGCCATCTCCAGGTCTGCATTTCTTAATGCACTGTTGAAGTGTTGTTTATAGCTGTGGGGCCTCCGCTGCCAGTCTGTACCCCATCTTTTATCATCCTGTGCCTGTATTCCTCCTTATCTAAACCTATCTCTTCAGCCCTTAGGACCTCTATTTAGATATTTGGCTTGTATTTTCTATGCTATGTTATTATGCTAGGCTTGTAAAAACTATGATGATACTGGGCAAATATAAACAAAAGTAAAAGAAATTACCCACAGACATCTCAACAACCAAAAAATAAAAATAAAAAAAAAATGCTGTTACAGCTAAACCAAGTACAATGAAGTTGCTGGCAAGTCAAGGAAGTTCAGACAGAGCAGGCCTTGCAAACTTCATCCCTAAGGCCTTGAAAATTCAGTACAAATCTTATAGCTTGCTACCAGCCATGAGAATAGTGCATTACAAAGCTGCATGATGTAGAACAGGTAGCACTGAGCAGATTCCTTGCTCTGATATCCACTAAGGTTGGGGCTGCAGCCTTTTTATTTGATTTGTTTAAACCAACTTTCTGACAGAAGACTGTACAACTTATGACCTGTTGCGCTCAGAACTTAAAAAATACAAGGAATAGTGTTGTGGCAGGATGATAAAAAAACACAGCGTGTTCACACTCCACCTGACAGCTGGAGTTTTCCTGTTCAGTGATGGGGAAGAGACATTCACAGCATGTATGGGAGATGAAGTCTATGACTACCCAATCACAAGGGAAAATGTTAAAAATAAAGCTGGGATCTTCAACTTGGGGAAATAAAGATCAGCTGCAATGACCAGTAATTCTGTGCAGTTTAATTTGCAGTGGATATTCACAGATATCTGTGAATATATAAGCTGATTCTTGTTTTGATCAGGTAGTATTTTGGTTTTTAATTTGTGTCCTCAAGAGCAAGTTTACTTGCTCTCAGCTCAGGACCTGTAGGGAAGGATAATGAGGTCATATGTTACCTTTGCACTATCAGAAAAGAAAATTGGAGTGGAAAGCAAGGAAGTGAGAGTCATGGCTCTACAAGCTTCTCTTATGCTGGACCAAGGAGACCTTAATTCTGATTCTTGCTCCCAGCACAGCTGTTTTATTTTGCACTGAAAATGTACCTATATTACACTGCAGAAACATGCATTCTGTCTTCCTCTTTTATTTTTTATTTTTATTTTTTTTTTCTCTCCATCACCACCATACATTTTTATCTGCTTCTGGCACAGCTTCAGTAATGAGGAGTAGGAGTATCTGTGTTTTCTCAAAGGTGAGCTCCATAATCTAGAAGTTGAGAATTTCTGTGGAAGGTGAGAAGTGAGAAGGTCATAAAACTTTTCCTCAGGGCTCATAGAAGTAATGGGCCCATCCTTCCCCTCTGAACAAGCTCTCTGACTACAACATTATTATTTTGTAAAAGTTGATATCATTCCCAGCTGCATTTTAAAGGAAACCCCAAATAATCCTGATAGCTGCATTTTGTCTGGAGTTAGGAAATGCCATGAAAGCTCTTGGAACACACATGAGATAAGACCTTTTGGAGAACTTAACTGAAAGAAACATGATTACTGATCATAAGTGGATGTATGTGTGCTGGTGAAATTGGAGCAATTTTGTTCCCAGCTAGAAGTGTACTTCTTCGAATATAATGCAATTTAAACTCAAAATAACTTGATGTTTTGGCAGCAAGTGAGCATTTTTTTAAAAGACTAAAATCTCAAAGAAGTCTGAGTTTACATGATAATGTCCCACTATGCAAAGCCCCTAGTAACCTTAAAGAAAGCTTGCTATATCACATATTGATAACAGAAACAAACTTTTACAAGCAGCCAGGCAAAAGCAAAATATCAAACTAGATGCCTCCTAGCATTTTTTCCTTCCCTGTTATGGGTAGAGTTACACGTAGAAAGGGAAAAGAATTAGAGTAAAACAATCTGTTCTAGCAGAGAGTGTACTGGCTGCAGTGCATCCCACTGCATTGCAGGTAACTCAAAGGGAAGCACATACAAGTTTCTCAGGCAAAAATTCATGCATTAAACTCTTTTGAGGGGAAAGGGTAGCAGCAGTTGGTGAGGGCAGTACAGGAAAGGGCAAATGCAGACTGTAGAGCAAGCTAAGAAGAAACTATAAAGGGTAGAAAACATATTTTTAACATTTTATTATTATTTTTATGAAACTTGTAAACAAGCCTTTAAAAAACATCTTTATAAATATAAGATCACTCTGTCGAAAGTGAACAGGTCTGGATCTGTCTCTAAATATTGCTCTGCTTCATATATGAAATGCTCAAAGAAAGCTAAAAAGATGACTCCAGGTAGGCCTCTAAGTCAGAGACAAAACGACAAAGGTTCACAACACTTAAAAATGAGTAGGCACATTCTGTAATATACCAGTATATCTCAGGATGAAGGAAACACTCATACATTACATTGTATGGCTGCACACTGTGTTTTGGAATTCCTTTTCATTCCTCTCTTCTCTTTCAACTAACTGCTAAGTGTTGTGTTAGACTGTGTTGTGGGTATTGTGAAGTGTGATATCTGCATAAAACCAGCTTTTTGTTTCCTTGCTTAACTCTCACTGCTACATCCATGAGTTGAAATAATAATTCAAGCACAGCTATTATTTATGTAATACCACTATATTGCCATTTCCTCAAAACAAAAGTATTACATATATATGCATGCACACATAAATTTGATTTTCACTATTTTACCTGAAAACCAATCCAGAGTGACTCAGGTCTTCATATAGTGAAATATATTTCTTTTAAGTGATGAATTTATAGGGCTATTTGTAGACATTAAAATTAAGATTCTTGATAATATTCAATTAGATACTTTTATTTATTTATTTATTTTTTTAGTAAATCTCACATGTATTTGCCTTTTTTTGGCTGGTAAACTTTTGTAAATCTGCCCCTTGGTTTATTATCTGAAACGTATTGTCACTTAATACAGGTAAGATATTTCTGAAATTTCACAATATATTTTGGACTCTCACATCACCGCTTTCCCTTTGGGTTACATGTAAAAAGGCAAAGAAATAAGAATCACTGGAGTGTCTTTGGAAGAACAGCAGGACAGTGAATCAGAGATATTAGAAGCAGAGAAAAATGTCCTTTGGGTCATCTGGTCTGACCTTTACATTCTGCAGAATTTACTCATATATCATACTTACTAACCTCTTAATCTAACCTTTTGTTTGACTTTTTAGTTCTAAGTTGGTGAAGTTGTGACATGCAGCTAATTTCAGCTTAAATTTAAGTAGGAAGAAATAGGTATGGAAAAGAGTACAGAAGTTTGCAACTTAAATGCTTAACAGTTAATGCTTACAATGCTGTTGTAGACATTTGTTTATGATTAGCGATACCAAAGTTATAAAATAATTTAAAAACACAAGGGTAGTACTGTGGATGAAGTATGCCCAGATATATTATTTGTTGCTACAGACCTCCCATAGGATCTCAGAACTGATTGAGATTCCTGAAAAATGATAGTAGTATAGCATAGAGACATAGAGACAAGGTGCATGTGGCATAACAAATCTCTCTCTGGTATAAGAGCTAGTTGCTGTATTTTTTTCTAGGTCTTGGTACATCATCAGATTCTATGTTATTCCTATTATTGACTGACAGTAGTACTTACTTCTGGATATTTCTATTTCCTCCATGAACAAAAGTAAGAAGGGGGATCATTAGAAACAAGGATAACAAAGATAAAACAAGGACTTTTATGGTTAAGAATATATTTTTTAATATCTCAAATAAACATTTTTTTTCTTAGGTATAGATGTCTTTTTTTTTTTTTTTTTTTTTTTTTCCCATCTTTGGGTAATGTGATTTACAGGTTTAAGGCAAGAAAGGTATTGTGATATTGTGATGATCTCTTAGTTTGACCTGATGAGTAGACTGCAGAGTTCCATCCAGAGATTGAATTCCTTTCCTTCATTCATTCTATAAAGCTTGAAAATATTTGCAGATGGTGATCTTACCTTTCTTGACCTTTCTTGACCTCTACTTTTCAACAATATATAAAATTATACTTTCTTGTTGGGTCTTTAATTTTTTATTTTTAATTTTTCTCCTATCTTTACATTAAATGTAAGAGGTCTTCAGGAAGAGCAGGATTCATCAAAAAAAAAAAAAAAGATGTTTTTTCTTACTTCAGAAAATGTATTAATTTTCCTCTGCTTAAAATATAAGAGGATAATAATGCAGTATAATTCTGATTTTTTGTAGTTCAAAGAAAACAGGCACAGACAAAGACAAATTACAGAATTCAAAATGGGTGAAGAGATGATCGGATTCTTCAGAAGCAATGTGTCAATGATGTGAAATTTTAAATAATACTAATTTATTCATATCCTGGAAATCTCAAAGGAGCAGTAAAAAGCCATGTACAATAATTACGTGACCTCCTCTTTGGAGAAAAACACTAATCCAGAAAGAGTTAAGAAAAAAATAGGATTCCAATTTTAATAAATCTCTGATCTAATCAAGACCTTGCATAACTTTCAATTTGAATTCAACTTACAGGCTATAATGCTAGGAGCTATTTTCATGTTTAATCGTGTGAGTTTCCTTCCCAAATATATCTTCCAAATTTATAATAAATATTATTATAAATTCATCTTGTTAACTATGTAGATACTACTGTATAAACCTGTTTTCTTTATTCTGTATTCTTTCCGATCACTCAATTCATCAAGTCTTCAAGTGAGAGCAGAAACTCTCCGGGACATGAACCAAATCTTTATAGCCATAGATAGGCTATAATGTGTCTAGCACACTCTGATTTAAGTGAAGTTTCTTGAAATGAGAATGTTATGGCTTGTTATGTTATGGCAGTAGGGCTGTTGCCAAGCCCTAGTCATTTCTAGCGAGTTCAAGTTTTTTAAAGCAGAGACATGGGTACAAACAAAACTACATTAGTCTAAGCCTTTTTTCTACTGAATGGTAATTGATAAATGTAAGCAAAAAAGTCTTTGTTTAGGAATATGATTTTTTTTTTCATTTTTTAATATTCATAATGAATTATAATAGTTTAATCTAAATTAGAAATTACAGTTGTTACAATAACTTTTTATAGTACTTTATAATTGTTTCTGCAAGAGACTGTGGAAGCATGGCACTTCTGTAAGAATGTGTTTGTTTTTATTTTGAGTGCAGACATGCCCATGAGTCCTTGGAGATAATTGTAATGTATGACTTAGGAAATGAACAAAATCATCTGTTTCCCCCTCTCCAATGCATATTTTATGCATTATGTTTGTTAAGAAATTGTTTCAGGAGTTTAAATTTCAACTACCCAGAGAAGGGTAGTACTTGCTATTTTCTAATTGCAGCAAGCACAAGAACATTGTGTCAAAATGCTACCTCAGAAGTGAAATCTATTTAGCAACCTACCTTGATCCCCACATTGGAAAGCCATCTGAAATTAAAGACCCACAAAACATTTTGTTGATGTGTGTAGTTTGAGTAGCCTACACATAAATCATGCCTAGCACAGGCCCATAAAAACAAGATCAAGGTATTTTTATACTTCCTATAACTTTCCTATTCTTTATATTTTTTTTTTTTTCTGTCAACAATATGTTTTATTTCTGTCACAAGTGTCCTGTCCTACAAACAGCATTCCTTCATTTGGCTTTCTTATTTTTACTTCCCTGCATACATTATTTTCTATACTACTAGCAATTGGTAAAGTCTGGGCTGGAATAGGAAACCATAGCCCGAACAGGTCATGTTCAGCAGGTGATCAAGTGTGCAATTCAAAACTGGAACTTTTGGGAGGAGAGACTGAAGGTTGTGGTGTTTAGTTTATGGTTATACTCATTTAATTTAGCTTTGTTTTGAAAATAAGAGAACTTGTCCTCACTGGAGATAGGTATTATTAGACACAATATTGAATTAGATATTGATTGTTCTGGAAGGTAATGTTGCTGGTGCATGCCTGCAGCAGAAGTACCATGAGTAAGAAAGACCACCAACTGTATATCAACCCCGTTTCTCAACCAATTCAGTGCCGAGAGCCCTGGAGGATCCGGGATGTCTAAGAGCAGTGTTACGAAGTTCTGCCAGCAGATGGTGATAAAACATGAGGTAGAAGAAGAAAACAAGCCGACATATTGGATCTGATGAGAAGACATCAGCTATTCTTTTATCCTCTGAAAGCATTCTTTCATTCTTTGGGACATGTAGTGCATTTTGAGGATGGCAGTCTGAGAACCCCATTGATATAACTTTGCAACAGCTGCCACTATAAGTCTATGAAAAGACATTGCAGACTCTGCTAAAGACCTATAGTAGGAATACTGAAAAGGTGAAAGGAGTGCTGGAGTTAAAAGGGGAACAGTGCAATAAAGAGAATTTGAGATTGAAAAAAACAAAAAACAAACAAACAAAAACCAACACATTGAATTCAAGATGTAGGGATTACCAAAACCTTAAACAGTTTAGGATAAGGGAATTAGGGAAAATGGAGAGAAGGGAGTTGATTAAGGACTTGGTTGGTTTGCATGTGGAAGGCTGGAAAAGATTTTGAAATTTGTCTCTTGTTATTTGCAAAATGCGTCACATGCCTACCAAATTATTTAGAACACTATAAAGTGTTTGCAGTGTACTCATATTACAGTCACATACTATTTTCTTTTCTTACCTTTTTGCAGTCATGTGCATTTCTCATAAAAGTTTGTTAGAGCAAAAATAACTTTGTACCTTTCAGTAAGTGCTGTTCAGTAAATGCCTGATAAACATTTACTACTACTTACTACTACTATTTTGTAAATGTCCTCAGATTTGCTAACCTGCCATTTTTATGCACTTATAAATTGCTTTGGAATGTATGTTTATGTTGTGGTTTAACCCGGCCGGCAGCTAAACACCATACAGCCATTCGCTAACCCTACCCCCTCCCTCTCTGGGATGGGGGAGAGAAATGGGAAAGTGAAGCCTGTGAATTGAGATAAAGACAGTTTATTAAGACAGGAAAATAATAATAACAATAATAATAATAACAATAATGATGATACTACTACTACTACTAATAATGTATACAAAACAAGTGATGCACAATGCAATTGCTCACCACCCGCTGACCTATGCCCAGCCTAACCCCGAGCAGTCCGGCCCTCCTCCCCCCAGCTAGCCACCCCTGTGTATTGTTTAGCGTGACGTCAGATGGTATGGAATACCCCTTTGGCTAGTTTGGGTCAGCTGTTCTGTGTCTGTCCCCTCCCAGCTCTTGCTGCACCCCCAGCCTGCCTGTTGGCAGGACAGAGTGAGAAGCTGAGATGTCCTTAGCTTGGTGTAAGCACTGCTCTGCAACAATTAAAACATCAGCATGTTATTAGCACTCTTCTAATCATAATCCAAAACATAGCATTCTACCAGCTACTAGGAAGAAAATTAACTCTGTCCTAACTGAAACCAGGACAGTTTAGTAGTACATTTCTGAGACATCTGAATCATATTTAGGATGCAATGTGCATGCAGTTTGTGTAAGCAAATACATTTTTTTTTTTTTTTTAATCAACAGAGGTAATAAAGACCTAGAGCTTCAGCTAACAGTCTTCTGAAAAACCCATAGGATAAAATAAAATAATGAAATAAAATAAACTGCCTTTGTGAATTTTATATTTTGGCTGGCACCCAGGCTAGCAGCTTCAAAGAAACAAAGAGAGTTTTAATATATTTGAGATTTATATTGTCGTAGATACAATTGCATAATTTGCTAGACATTTCTGCATAATGGTGCTATGATTCCTGTTGTTAAAGTTTGCTTTTGAGTTTAGCCATCATTATAACTAAATTCTCCTGCAGACTGTAACAGCAGGAAACACTGGAACAATGTATTAATCACAACAAATTAAATTAGCAAATAGTTTCCAAGATTCTGAGACAGTAAAGATAGAAAAGACAGCACAATGAGCCACTTTAGGTTTCTACTGATCCAAGGTTATTCCCTGCAGTGTTTGAGATCTAAGGTCTGAAGGTGTGTTTGAGTAACAAATGGCTAGCTAACCCTTTCACTACTGCTCACTTGTCTTCTAGTTCCTAGATGGGTAGAAGACAAATATATGGGAATTCTCAATCAGAAAGTTACTATTTGCTAATCTGCTACTGTAAAGTCAAAGTCATTTTTATACTGATTAATCTTCAGTCTGGGTTAAAGCAAGCACCTACAAATGAGAGGTGCACTGTGAACCTCATTCTTACCAAAAGCAATTCATAGGATAAGTACCAAGAACAACTCTAGTCTAAGAAAAAATGAAATAATGAGCCTTCTGATCAAGTCCAAGAAATGTACTACTGAACATCTTTAAAATCTCATCTTCAACGTCCGGCAACAAGAATCAGTAGCAATTTTGGCCAGAGTGTTTCATGGGAGAAAGATTAATTTCTGTTGGTAGAGTATGCACATTAAAAAAAAAATATCTCAGAATGTTTTTCCTTAAAGTGAGAACTTTTCCCATTTTAATTCCAGCATTACGGATCCACTCTAAATAATCTGTCTTCTTCCTTCTTTCATAACCGTCTACCTGGAGTTAGACAATAACGCCTGCTTCCTTTCACTGCTGCTGAGGGATCCCACTGATGCAAAAAATATCAGTGTATTATTAGTCCAATTTTATTTCATCATTCCAATGAATTCAATGGGATGACAAAATTTTAGCCTGGAATGGAGGAGAGGTGAACTAGGTCTGTATTAAAATTGGATCAGAATTTAAATTTTCTTGACTCATTTTTACTCTAAAATTCCTGTAAAACTCTATCTGATACATTTCAGACTGCAGCAGGACTCACAGTAACGTAAGGTATTAAAGAAGTCATACTGGGAGGATTTCACACAGTTCCATAGCTGCTGAAATGCAGGCTTTGTAGGCATTCCTTGGGAATTTAAGGCACAATGGACATTTGACCTCAGCAGGCAAGACAAAAAGCAGTGTATAAAGTGGAGGTTTCTGTTGTTTTTTTGGAGAGTCTCCAGGGAAGTTATGTGAAGCTTAGCTTCACATCCCGTTTGGTGACATTATATGTGTGACATATTCTATGCCAGAGATGTCAGTGATGGCAGTTCAACTTTTTTGATGCTGAACTAGAGTGATAAAAGACAATGGGAATCACTTAAACCTTAATGAATGTATTTAGTAGAGAGTGATCACAGATATTGGTGTACAGAGGAAAGAGTATAGAGTATAAAATGGATGTCAGTTTAATATTAATTGCATTTCTTCTTTTATATCTCATGTATGGACACATACCTTCTGATCTTTGGCATGATTTGGACAGGAAGAGTGAACAAATTTATATTGGAAAAAATGCATACAGATGGATAATATAGGGACAAAACTTCAGATCAATTTATGAAACCCAAAAGAATCTTCCTTCTTTTATATGTCAACAAGTTATGCTATCATTGTGAAGGAACAATTTGAAATTTCTAAAGTTTTCAGAAAATTAAAGATGTGAATTAGATGGGAATGCTTTGTCTCACTCAAATAATGGTCTGTGATAGTGAATTTGCACTGGATTTCCTGTTATAATTTTAAGTGATGTCTTAAAACATTAATAGGAGATACTTTTCATGGAAGATGAAACCTTTATCTAGAACCTGATTTCTTTATTTGATTTGCAAAGTAATAATGGGACCTTGGAAATCAGGGCTCTTTTGAAAATCTTATTGCATATTGAAATTGTTTCCACCTAGGTAAGAAATCAGGGATGAAATATATTTTTTATTTTATTGTATGTAAATGTGTATAATTGCATATGTACATATATATATAAACAACTTATGCTATGTACTAAAGAAGTAAAGTTAAGTATGTGCTAAGGTTTCTTTTCTCAAGTACCTTCTCGTTATAATCATTGTAGAGGTTGACTCATATCACATGACGTACTGACAGACATCCAGGACAAATCTAGAATATATGAATATTCTTCTAACTCTCTCCAGTTATAATTATTAATATGCATTTTTCTGTCTTTCTAAGTGAAAAATGCTTGTGGGGGAAATGAAATTGTGACTTTGGGAAAGAATCCTTCTGTCAGATTTCCTTTTCACATGTAATAGAGCATTCTTTATATACAAATTTTAAACTTAGAAGGAAAAGTGTTTGATTCTTTTTAAAAAATGATTTTTGTTGTTGTTAGTTCCTTCTTCAGATTTTTTTTTTTTGTGAAATCTAGTTTTAAAAAGTCTTGCTTTTTAAAGGGTGCATTTTCTTTATGCATTGCATAATGAATTATACAATATTTTGTCAGTTTCCTTATATTATGCATATATAAATGCATCGAATTTTAATTTTGAGGTTTAAATCAGCCAAAATTAAAACACAGAAGGGAAGGGAATATCAGATGGTGATCCTTGCACTGGAACATGAAACCATCTGAAAGTGAAGTCAAACACACCTTTGCAGCCACCTGGAGCCAACTGATTCAGCCAGACAACCTTGTTGGGTTACTTTTGCTAATAGAGTGCCTGGCCATGATTCCTTTCATATAGATGGATGTCCATTTGCCTCTGATTTTCATTAAAAAAAATACAATTTTGAAATGTAGGTCTTTAAAGTAGATAATGGATGAAGTCCAGTAGCAGATGAAAGACCAAGTGGCTTGAAGATAATTTTATAGATGATTTTAAGCTATATTTTCTGACTAGTTTTGGGACAGAATCATTAGACAACTTCTGCAGATCTACAGGAAATGAACTTGTTCAAGCCCTTCCAAATAGGTTTCAGATTTGGAGGACTGAAATATTCTGAATACCAAAACTTGTTGAGGAAACTCAATAATTTCGGAAAAAAATAGAACAAAACACAAAGCCAAGATCCTCAAATCTATTAAAAAAGAAATGAGACCCATCTACCTCACATTTTTTTTCTTCTCAAACCCCCAGATTTCTGCTTACCTTAAAAAAAGAAATAAAAGGTAAGTAAAAAAGAAATTTTACCTGGAATTCTTCTTCATATTTTTTCTCAGAATTTGCGAGTGCACTCAGAATTGCTCTACTATACCATAAATAAAATCCTTCCTTTTTGGATGTTGACTTGGATAGGAGTTAGTTTTTGGTCTGTGAATAATAATTGTTCAAAAAATGTTATTTTTCTGTAGGTAATAATGAAGAAGTTCTAAAACAACTTCAGAAAGTTCTAAAACCTTTTTTTTTTTTTTTTTTTTTTGTGTGTGTGTGTGTGTGTGTGTAATGTTTTCTAGATGGTTCGATTTCTGAACTAGATTAGGAGGACCTTGAGAATTTTGTACCAAATGTAATTATGTAATTCATATGTCACTGAAGAATATAAAAACTTCACATTTGAATGAATGTGCTTTTTAAGTGAGGCATTTGCGGGTCCACGAATATGGTTTGAATTTCAATGAATCTGAATATAAAAAAGTTCAGTAGTTCAGAATTGTAAGTAAAAGTGAACCTCAGCTTCATAAGAAGGCTCTAATACTGTTCAAAACTCATTTATTTTCTAACACTGTTTTTTAGAAAGGGAATAATTATTTAAATCTATATGAGATTTATATGCATAAATTCTGACATGCTTCAAAGATAAAAATGTTTACTCAATTAGAGAACTTTGTCATTGACAAACTGATTGAAAATGGCTCTTGCCATTAGGACTTCAAGATCTCTTTGTTAACTCTGAATTTTTCTAGCACCTTTCTAATATGCATCTATCTTAATGAGGTATCTGACTCCCTATAAGATGAGGATGAGGCTTTATGAGTTGCCTTGCAGAAAGGCCAGCTTTCTGCCTCCTAGGCAGTACAACACTTGAGAGATGAGAAATATAGCATGAAGTCTCTCTTACTGTGGCAGGAATCAAACTCTAGTGCACTCATCACAAGACTTAACTTTGAGGGCTTTTCTGTTGGAGCAGTTTCTTCTTTCATGAACAATTAGAAAGAGCAAAATCAACTATAAACATGAATTTGTAACATCAAGTTGAGACCACTCACCCCACTCACCTTATGGAGTAAAGGTTATGTCTGTTTCATGTTATGCAATCAGACAATGTTTATATATCCATTGAAGCACAGGTCAGTACTTGAATGTAGTTCTTTCCAGGCAGCAGTCATTGCAGCTGGCATAAAGAGACATATTGATTCATACTTGTTACTTTCCTTCATTGCAAAATGTTTATCTGTTATAGATAATTTTGTATTTATATAAATGTTCAATGGAACTGAAATTATACAGTAACAGTATAGTTGTGTTATAGGGCATTTTATGCCAGATGCAATCTGTTAGACTTGTGTTAGATGAGTCTCTCCTAAATGAGAGAAACAGAGAAATGTTTAATTTGCAGAGTTGAATAGAATTTAAATGGCAGACACCCAACCTTTTGAAAATGAAGGTAGTCTTGGGTAGATACAGAATTTTATTGCTGAAGTCTTAAGCGCCCTGAGATTTTAACTGCCTCCAGAGCAGAACAACAACAAATACAAAAATGATATTTCTTAGGTTTTCATTTCTTTATTTGTGCACGTAAAATGACAGGTTGGTATAACAGAAACCTAAATTCTTATTTAATTCTATCTAGATTTAATTCTATCTGATCTCCAAAGTAATAATTGACCTGTATGAGCTGTCTTGGTGAATGAGACTCATGCTCATGCTTCAAAGCTTCAAATAGCAACCTGATAAAGCCCACAGATGTGAGTTTTCACAGACTTTTCACACTATTCTCAGAGGGTATTTTAAAATGTGAAAAACCATGGAATTACCAAATGATTGCTATAATGTTAAGTCCTCTGTAATTATTATAAAGAACAACAACAATGCAAATCTTTCTCTGAATATATTTTTAGAAAAAAGTTTGTTTTTGCTAGAGACCATGATAGGTACGCTCTGACCCTTCATACTCTCTACACTCTTGTTCATCCTTTGCCTCTTTATGAAGTCATGTTTCTTTACATACCATATGTAAAGATACATACTTCTATGACTTTGGAAAATATTAGAATATATAGGATAATTGATTTTTTTTATTAGTCCCTCTCTCCCTCCCTCCCTTTTTTCTTCCTTCCTTCACTCCTTCTTTTTTATTGTCTTGCTGTCACAATGTTCAAGCATACTAGCTATTCTGTTTACAGTAAGAACTTCTTCATATGTTGAGTGATTTATCTGTTTGTTGGCTGGTGGTTATTTTTCAGGTGTCATTGCAATCTGTATTTAATAGTTTCTCAAGATAAGGAAGATGATGACCTCAGTTGCTATAACAAAACTAATGGTCAGAAAACATGAAGGTCTCTTAAAATATTCTAAGCATGTATATTTGTGGAACTACTGAATAATATGCAAATGTCTTTTTTTTTTATTTAACTAAACCGTAATTTCAAGTTAATATTAGATCTGAACAGATGTGCACAGTATTTGGAATAAACTGTGCAAGTATGTCAAAGCACAGTCACCGTAAGTTGAGTTTGGCAGAGCGGAACAGATGTGTCCACCTGTTAAGAGACTAGGGTATCATCTCTGGGAATGCGAGATGTGATTGAAGTCCATAATGAGAACTGTTTAGGAATGCATCCAGGTTAGCAGGAGGTAGTAGAGATTCTGATTACTGTATCATTCCACTTTTCCCTAAAGCGATCAATGAGTTGGATTAGGCAAACAGAATGGCACACCCAGGACTATTGAAGGAGGGGATGAATGTCCCACACTGTGTAAAAACAGAAATTATCCCTGTTTTTCAATAACAATGAGAGAAAGAGAGAACAAGAGGTTCCACAGGGACTGCAGAATACAGTGGACTCCAACAATCTTTATTTATTCTGTTTAAATTTGACATCCTGAAGAGCAAGCAAAATCATTGATTCAACTCCCATAGCACTGTTAGTAACTGATTAATTTCTCTTTGAGACACTTCAATAAGCTGTGAGAATAATCATCCAAAAGTGCACCCAATGTAGAATATATCACATTCATTTTAATGTGAATTTTGTTCTGCCGGGATTGGAAATTACTTCTACTTCCAAGTATTTCTTAATAAAGAAAAGAATTATAGCATAGAAGAGATAAAGATCAAAATCAGATTTGAGGTAGTGTAAAATGCAAAGAGAATGAGACGGGGTTTGTACTGGGTTTGTGTTTTCTTGATTGTGCAGAAATACAAACCATCACATTTCTAAAATGGTTTAGATTTTTTTCTTCATAATATATATATATATATATTTGTGTATGTATATTTAAATATGTATATATATTTAAAAGCTCAGTAATGTAATTTCTTTACACTTGTTTGCCAGTTTATTTCTCCTAGGTTTACTGACAACTTTAAACCATTAGTACTGTACTCACTGTAGACCAATATATCTGTGGAAGAATAAACTGTAAATTTATTTTATTTTTGCATTTTCTTATTAAGTGCAAATTTTGTATTGTTGATTATGAGGTGTGAAATAGAACAGACATGACTTGGTCTTCAAATGCTGGCTTAAGGATATAAAAGGTTCACTTCAATGATAAGTCCAATTTTGATTTTCTAAGTTGAAATAAATTTTATGTAGAAACCTGTGAGGAAGAATTAATGTGCCAACGTATTATTTCTAATTCTATTGTCGTTGCTATTTAATATTCTTATTAAGATTGATATTATGCTGTTCACCTGCAAAAGTCCAAACTAACATGCGTGAAATGTGAATGTTTACAGGTATCAAGCAAATTAATTTCATATCTAGTAAAAGTCAAATAAAGTTAACCATGAATCTTGCTAGAAATCTTCAAACTTTAGACAATACTTTCTGACATTTATAACTTATGTGAAAAAATACTTTAAAATGCTGTGGAGCTGAGGATAGGCATATATATAATAGATTTGTGGCAGACCTCGGAGGATGAGGAATATAAATAATATTCTGGGTTCCCAGTTATTGTTGGGGTACAGATAGCATGCCATGAGACTAACAAAGTCATTTTCATGTTAACCAGAATGAAGCTAAAACCAAATCCCAAAGTGAAAATCCATAGACTAACATCGACAATTTTTAGTTTCAGAGCATAGTGTAAGTGAGTGGATAATATAATGAGCTAGAAAAGTGGGAAAAATATTCTCTGCCCTTAGGTTTTGCCTATGGTAATTTCATTCAGAACAGTTGACAGGCTTCTGAGTCAGAAAAACAAACATACTGCAGGACCGTGGCCCCAAAATGATGCATTTCTGCTGTTGACAAGTGGGTAAACAAGCTGTTTTTAGTAATGTTTTGTCTATTGTTAGAATGAATAAAGCTGTGGTTGTAAACACAGCCGAAAGACAGGATGGGTTTTAAATGATACTTTTGTTCCTGCTGAGCCATTACCAACACCTGCAGTTAAAATAATTATTTCAAATGTTTTTCTTTTTCAAAGAAGGAGTAGTTAGCAGCAGACCTGTCTTGTTATGGTAAATTAACATCTGCAGTTAATATGATTCCCCTTGGTTGTAAACATCCTGAATTAAAGCTTGTTATCTCCTTTAGAAAGTATGTTTTATGATTTCTCCTGTTTTGTAGAGAGATAATTAAACATTTCACTGAAGTACAGGTTAGATGACTATGATCTTATTTTAGCCACCACAGAAATTATGGAATGTTTTTACAGCAAATATTGTTAGTATTTAATTAAAACCTGCCCTGAAGTAAAGCAAGCATAACCAATGATGATAGTGAAAAATGGTTTAGGGGTTCTGAGATTGAAAAGAAGACAAGAGCTGAATAGAGCTTTTGCTATCTTGTGATTTTTGTTTTTAAAGAAAATCTTATATTAAATTTTAAAAATATTGTGAATACATATTAAATTCTAGGTGAAATAAGAAAAAAGAGAAAAAGATATGGAATAAACAGGTCAGGTTTGAGCCTTATTTTGCCATAGGTTTTAAACTGTAATGAATAATGGAGCTACTCTTGGTTTATACATCCATTGGTCCTGAAGGAAGGGGTGGATGTACATTCTAAGCTGCTATCCATCGTATTTGAGAAGTCTTGGCAGTCCAGTGAAGTTCCTACTGACTCCAAGAGAACATAACCCCTCTTTTTAAAAAGGGAAAAGGGAAAACACAGGGAAGTGTCAGTTTCACTTCTGCGTCTTGCAAGATCATGGATTAGATCCTCCTGAAAACTGTGCTAAGGCACATGGAAAATAAGGAGGTAATTGGTGACAGCCAACATGGCTTCAAAAAGGGCAAATCGGGCCTATCAAATCTGGTGGCCTTCTATGATGGGGTTACAGTATTGATGAATAGGGGAAGAGCAACTGGCATCATCTTCCTGGATTTGTGCAAAGCATTTGACACTGTCCCATGTGATAACCTTATCTCTAAATTGGAAAGACATGGATTTACCAGATGGAGGACTCAGTGGGTAAGGAATTGGATGGATGGTTGCACTCAAAGTTTTGTGGTTAATGGCTTGATGCCCAGGTGGAGATCAGTAACGACTCATGTTCCTAAGGGGTCAGTACTGGGACTGGTGCTGTTTAACATCTTTGTCTGTGACATGGAGTGGCAGTTTTACCTTGCTAGGCAGCTACACTCCATCACAATTGCTCTCTCAGTCCCCCTTCTCAGAAGGAGAGGGGGAGAAGAAAGTATGACAGCAAGAAAAAAACACAAAAGGTTCACAGGTTGAGATAAGGATAATTTAATTAGAGGGAAAAGGAAGAGGGAAAAAACAAAACAAAACAAAACAAATAAACAAAAAAAAAAAACACAAGCAAAGAGCATGCAAAAGCACAGAGAGAGAAAATAAATAACTCTACTTCCCATCAACAAGTGATGTTCAGCCACGTCCTGGGATGCAAGGTCTTGATATGTGTAGCAGTTTAGGAGGACAGATGTCTTCATAATGAAAACCCTCCTCCTCCTTCCCCTTTCCCACCTGTTATTGCTGAGTATGACATAATATGGTATGGAATATCTGTTTTGTTGGTTTATGTCAGCTGCCCTGATGTTGTACCCTCCCTACTTCTTCCCTACACCTAGCCTACTTGCTCTGGGGGTTTATGAGGGAGTCTTGATGTTGTGCCAATATTGCTCACCAATAGACCAACCCTTGGTTTGATATCAGGGCTGTTCTAGCTACAAGTGCAGAGCACAGCACTAAATGGGCCTCAAAAAAGGGAAAGAACTCCTTTCCAGCCAGACCCAGTATGCACAGAGAGTGGCATTGAGTGCACTCACAGCAAGTTTGCCGATGACACCAAGCTGTGTGGCACTGTTGACACACTGGAGGGAAGGGATGCCATCCAGAGGGACCTGGACAGGCTTGAAAGACATGTGAACCCTAAGAAGTTCAACAAAACCAAATACAAGGTCCTACATCTGAGCTGGGGCAATCCTAAGCACAAATACAGGCTGAGTGGAGAATGGATTGAGAGCAGCCCTGAGGAGAAGGACCTGGGGGTGCTGGTAGATCAGAAGATCAACGGGAGATTGCATTGTGTGCTTGCAGCCCAGAAAGCTAACTGTATCCTGGGTTGCATCAAAAGAAGTGTGGCCAGCAGGTTGAGGGACGTGATTCTTCACCTCTACTCTTGTGAGACCTCACCTGGAGTATTTTGCACTCTTGGGCCTCCAGTCCAGGAAGGACATGGACCTATTAGAATGAATCCAGAGGAGGGCCATGAAGATGACCAGAGGGCTGGAGCACCTCTCCTGTGAAGACAGGCTGAGGAGTTGAGGTCGTTCAGCCTGGAGAAGAGAAGTGTCTGAGGAGATCTTATAGTGTCTTTCCACTATGTAGAGAGGGCCTAGAGGAAAGCTGGGAAGGGATACTTTGATACTTTGTCAGGTAGCATAGTGATAGGACAAGGTGTAATGGCTTAAAACTAAAAGAGGAAGATTTGAATTAGATATTTGGAAAAAATTATTTACTCAGAAGGTGGTGGGGCACTTGGACATGTTGCCTAGAGAGGTTGTGGATTCCCTATTCCTGGAAGTGTTTATGGCCAGGTTGGATGGGGCTTTGAGCAACCTGGTCTAGTGGGAAGTGACCCTGTCTATGGCAGGTGGGTTGGAATTAGATGATCTTTAAGGTCCCTTCCAAACCAAACCATTCTATGATTCTATACAGTCATCAAGATGGCAAAGAAGGACTTCTGGGTTTAAACGCAATTTAAAAAAAAAAAAAAAAAAAAAAAAAAAAGAGAGAGAGAAAAAAAAGGAGAAAAAAAAAGAATTGTTTTTAGAGTGTTATAACTTTCAGATGTTTCTATATGTTCAATTTTTGATCACACACTGTAAGTTGACTGGATCAGTCTTCTGTCTAAACATCAGGAAGCACTTTATTGTGTGGGTAAGGGAGCATTGGAACAGGTTGCTGAGAGAGGTTTTGGAGTCTCTGTGCCTGGAGATTTTCAAAAGCCATCTGGACATGGTCCTGTGCAACTTACTTTAGATGTTTCTGCTTGAGCAAGGGGGTTGGATCAGATGAACTCCAGAGGCCCTTTCCAAACTCAACCATTCTGTGATTCTTTGTTGAGAAATGGTCGAGATCTTAGTCCAGTGGTGTTTTCTCAACCTTTGTCACAATTCAGCTCTATCAGAATAAACTCAATATAAGCTCTTTCAATTTGTATATTGGAATAAGCTCTATCAGCTTAAAATCTGGGGCAAAATAATTTGAAATCCTTGGGTAGTCTCAGGCTACAGTGATTTGCATCAGCTGAAGGATGTATTCTGTATTTTAAATACAGAGGAATTCTGTATTTTAAACTGTTTCCTAGGTTCATGGCTTTTTTGGGGTGGGGAGATTTTGTAATACAAAACCTTCAGCACTTGTGTTTGCTTAAGGTTATGTTCTGCCACATCCTGCAGCTCATTCCTGTCCCCACACTGTGGAATATCACTTCTCTGTTTGTGACTGCACAGATATTTATGGGCCAGGGTGTGAACAAAAATACCAATCTGTTGTAAAAACAACAAAAAATGTGGGTAAGAATATTTTAAGGGACACTTCCAAAGTGCTGTGTCATGACATTATTACCTGTTTGTCCAATTTTTTTTGAAAAATTCAAATCCACAAGTACTTTGTGGAATAAATAAAATTACTGGAATCAGTTTCCCCTTTAAAATTTTTGGATTTATGTCTGGATAACTATTTCATAAAATTTTACTAAGTCTGTGTATTTTTGTAATTTATTTTTAATTTTTGTATTTATTTTCTGCAGATCCTCTAATGGCTAAGATCTCACCATAATGTGAAAAGTAGTCACCTAAAAAAATGAACATTCAGGGCTATGGGTCCAGCACATAAAGATCTTTTTCTCTAATGGTTTGATTAAAACTTCTCTGTTTTGGAAGAAAAAAAGATATGAGAACTGCTGGAGCCAAATTAATATCCATATGTTTTTTTCCGCTGTGATATTGGTTTAGAAAAAGCCTCCAGCAGAGCATAGACAACATTATAAGAAATGAAACAGAGAACAGAAGAGAACAGAAAGCACATTTGCAAGTACTGCAGTTTCCTTGTTTTTTTTTTTTTTTTTTTTCCCCCAACAGTAATGTTATTATATTGTTATATATATTATATATTAATAATGTTAATAATTTGGGAGTGGTGGTGGTGGAATTTGGAAGGTATATCTGGACAAGTTTCTAATCGAAGCATGGAGCATTTCATGGATTTCCCCAGCATCAGTCAGCTCTGAAGAAGGGCAGACCATTTCCTGAAGCCTTCATCAAACTGGCACCCTCCCATATTTAATCCTGCTTCCTATTACATCCATTTAACTGGATTGTTCAAGCTCATCTTACCTTTGCAGGAGTTTTTAGTGTTCTTTAGGACCAGAGTAGTACTGCACACTTGTTCCTAAAGAGTGCTTGTGAGTGATGCCACACAAATCCATTCCTCAGAGATTGAGGGCATCACCCCTATTATAAAACAGCTGCTGTTGGGGCCAAGGTTAGCTTCCATCACCTGTTGTTGGGTATCCCACACCACAGTTTGAATACAGCATAGTCAAGACTTGGGGCAGATACATGCTTTTCGTGGTTAATTTTGCACTCTGCAAACCCCCCCCCCCCACACACACACCCTCTTCCCCAGGGAATTCTAACTTGTGCTTCTTTGAATGGTAGACTCTGCAAAGCTGC
Organism: Anas acuta; assembly: GCF_963932015.1. Classification (NCBI taxonomy): domain Eukaryota; kingdom Metazoa; phylum Chordata; class Aves; order Anseriformes; family Anatidae; genus Anas; species Anas acuta. The sequence continues at coordinate 43,036,338 of NC_088983.1, read as the reverse complement.
CACTGTGGGCAGGCAAGCTCTTTCAGTGTCAGCTACAGGAAGGGTCATTATTTCCTTTTAAAGGAAAAAGCACAGTGATGACAATAATTAGGTAGACTGTATTTCAGGGTTGAAGGAAAACAGTTCTTAAACCACAGCTTTAATTTAAGTGCTGAGGCTGGCATTTTTTTTCTCAGCTCATTCAAAAAAATGACTGAAGGTTATTAAAAGGAAGTAGTTAAAAGTTCAAGCCGTTAGAATTTATGTCCCCTCTACTGTGAAATAAAGCATTTCTTTCTGATTTTAAGTACTGTTTCAGCCAATTGTCTGTCTGAGAATATACTGATTTTTGAAGGACTTCTGTGATGTCTTATATCAAAGGTGACAGACATTGAATGCTTTCTTCAGCTTGTGTAATAGAACTGTTCTCTTTTTAGTTCACCTGTGATTTATGAGATGTGTGAAGGAACTTTAACTCCTATTGCCTCCTGTAAGCACTTACCAAAGAAAAGAGAAAGAAAAAAGAAGGAAGGAAGGGCCTCTTATATTAAAACTTGTGTGCTCTGTAATTCCCTTGTGAATCAGTTGGAAAAGACTGGCTTTTTGGGGGAATTTCTGTTTAGAATAAAAATACATACCAAGCTTAAACTATTTTAAAACAGTCAGTTTTCTCATGAATAACCAATATTTTACATCAATTGGGTCTTTATCTGAGGCTCACTTTGAGCTGTACACTTTGAACTGGTACAGTTCTGTTAGATTGATAATAAGTCAGGACACATTTATACCAACATAGCTGAATACTGTAGATCAGAAGTGAGCCCCAGAAATTCAGAATGACAGAATGTCAGAAGAACCAAACTGAAACCCCTATGGAAATGCATGTGCTTTGCTTTACTGAATTTTTTTTGCAAAGGAAATAGTTTTGCTTCATTTTAGTTTAAACTTATTTTCCAGAAATCTCAGTTAAGGAAATTCAGAGAATTGATTGCTTCCAAGACAGCTAAGCAAAAATGAAAAATTCTGATAATATTGAATGTTTTAAAAATATTGCCTAAACTTCTTAGATAGAATTTATTTATTTATTTTATTTTATTTTATTTTATTTTATTTTATTTTATTTTATTTTATTTTATTTTATTTTATTTTATTTTATTTTATTTTATTTATTTTATTTTATTTTATTTTATTTTATTTTATTTTTTTAATCAGCGTTATCAAGGAAGTGTTCACAGTGAAAGATTTACCTTGAACTTCTTGTGCTGTTACAAAACAATGACATCTGTTTAATGTCAAGTACAGAAACTTGTTTTCCTGCTTCATGAATGCTACAAAATCTTTTATAAAGCATTGACAAACAGACAGAAAAAATGTGATTAGACATAATCCAACTGCATCTTAATCCCTAGCAGACTCAACTTTTAGAGCATTGTTTTAATGAGATATTATTAGCAGCTTGAGAATTGTTTAATTATAATATTTGCTTGATGCTTAGATCAAATAAAGGTTTTTGATCGTGTCAGTAATGTTTATTTTCCACTATTTTTTAATAAACATATTTTTTACATATTTACATATAAAATATTTATATATTTACATATAAAAAACATATTTTTTAATAAACCTCATGGTTTTGAAGAGAAAAAAAGAGAAGGTTTTTTTTTTTTTTTAAGAGAAAAGAGATAAGTTCCTGTTCTTACTAACTCTAATTCATTCTTCATTTGGCACTGTATTAAAAAGGCTACAGCTAAGTGTTTTTGTGCTATCAAGAAATCAATTATCCTTTCATGATTTGTACCTTATCTGTCTAGCATTACATACGTCATCCTCACTGATAGCCCCAGCATTCTCCACAAAGCTTGCTACATGTTTTTTTTCTTATAGACCCATATTCATTCCATGATTTGCCCTTAATGAACCCTCTGCATGTAGAGATTTCTGCAAAAAGGCTCAATATGGCTGCCATATTTAAGGTAGCATCTGCCTCAGACTTACCGATCTGCAGTCTTTTGGCTCATCCTGCACAGTTTCATGTAAACTTTGTAGATGTCAAGAACAGTCTGTAGGAAAAGTTTTGTACCCTGTTTTGTAATGCTTTTTTTTCCTGGTTGCAAATATTGAAGTAAAGATAGGAAACACTATGAATTTTAATTTCCTTCTGGTTCTAGTTCTTTTCTGCTCAGACATATGGAGGAGGTTATTGAATTTCTGATTTTGCAAGTTTCTCTTGTCATCACTTGAAAATGTTGTTAGTAATGGAAAAGCCCTGTTAGTTGCAGGACATTCTGCCCAGATCTTTACCTAAGCAAGACTGAATTGATTACATGCACTTTCCAAATATTCTTACAAGTTCACTTCATAAATATTTAAAGCAGTGCCTTTCTGCTGCTTCCCAGGAGACAGTGCTCCACAGCAGAGTATTAAGAGGAGCATTTTTTCTGGCCTATTCTGTGGAATGCTCACAATATATATTGTGTCTGCACCTGAACCCAGGAAAAAGAGGACTGAGGTTTGTTGATCTAGATACCAAATTCAGACATTCAGGTATAGAGGATGCACAAAAAGATGCCCTTGAATTCTCGTAACAAATCTACTTTCTGCAGGCCTGCAGCTGTCATGCTTGCTTTTCCTGGACTATTTTGGCTTGACTGGAATTTGTTTTAACTTTCTTAGTTGTAACAAAAATGGCTTAATAACAAAGCGGATGTCATCTAGTTTGTTTTAGTTCTACTTAGTTTTCTTTAAATATGTGGAGTAAATCCAATTGTTAATGCTAGTAGTCGTAACAACTAATTATGCTCTGTAAGAGTGAATTATTTCTCTAGCATAACTATGATGCTACAGGCTAGGGTTGAGAGCAGGGGCTTTGTAGCTGTAGGCATAGGGCGATAACAGAGGCTCTATGAATATGCATCAGAGGTCAGTTACTGAAAGTAATACCAACTTAGAAGCTGGACAAAACCATTTCTGAGTAACAAAAAAGTAGAATAATTATCTAACATTTACAATGCACCAGATTGAAAAGTTGGCTGTAACATGATGTTAAGAAAAAGAACAAGGTCTAAAATGCAAAAATGCATTAAAAAACTCTAGAAGTATGTGCCAAAGTGGACACAAGAATGAGGAGGAAGGGAAAGCTGTTGGTAGCAACATCTCATGTCTCTGTCATTAATATCACCCTCCTGCTGGAGACCCCATGGTTCTGCCAACTTTCCAAGCTTCTTCCCTTAACATAATCTGTTGATCAGTGGATGGATGAGAATAACACACACAAAAGAGGGGAAATAATGAGAGATTTTGATGTCTAGCAACTTTTAACTGTGGTACCATTAGTTACATTTTTTTGTATTGAGACTGTATTATTATCTCTACAATTGGAGTAGTAGACACATCTGTTACATTTTGGTACACCTTTACAGTTTTTTTTTTAGATTTCAGTAATTTAGGTTCTTCATTTGACATATAAATTGTACTACACTTTTTGTCCGTGACATTGAGTTTAATGAAAGACATGAGAAGTTAAATTCATTAGGACCTGCATTAAAGAAATGCAAAGTGCTAATGAAAAGCACTTTTGGGCTGTAATCCCACAAAAATAGATTATTTTATCCTTTTGCTGAGGAGGTGTGATGACTGTATACCAGCATTGCTATCTTTAAGTTTCTTTCTGTCTAGTTCTTCTAAACATGCACTTATAAGCCTAATTTCCAAATTCAATTAATGCTAGTGCACTCTTTAATAGTTATATTTAAATTCTTTAGCTTCTTTTGGAGTTAGTGGTGGTGTGAGCAAATATAGAGACATGTAGAAGTCTTGGTAAATTAAGTTTTCTCTATTATCCTTCTAACTTTTGTGAATAGCAAGTGATTTATCTTTTGGTGTTAAAACAGCAATTACTCTTTTATTTACATCCCTGCCTCTTCCAAACAGCAATTAATAAAGCTTAGATTAAACCTGCGTAAGCCAATCCTAAGGTCACTGGGATGGTAACCAAACTGTAAAAAAGCATCTGTCTTACCACATACATCTGAGTGAATATGCGCAGAAACACAAAACAGTGGGGTTATCAAGCTGACAAGGTCTTAAATTTGTTACTTTTTATTAATCTGGAGGGAAAAAAGTTGTTGTTTACAATACCACAAGATGTGGCATCCTCATGTTTCATGAGCCTTTGAGAGTATTATAAAAAGAACTTCTTTGTATTCTGGCAAAGAACACCTGCTTTTCATATTTAAAGAAATCCATGGCCTGTTGTTTCAATCAAATGTTCTGTGTCATGGTCAGAGTCAACACACATATGCACACAAATTCACAGATTTTAAAGCAGTAGGGAAAAACGGAGTGCTTTATTTGACAGAAGCAATTATTTATCTGAAGTAGTCCAAATCAGAGAATCCATGCTGTTACTCCACTACTAAATTTAGGTAGAATAATTCATTTCTATGAAATTATTCAAGTAAGAGCCAGCTATCTGCACAGGAAATAGAAGATTATCTAGGAAAGCAAAATTATAAGTTTAAATATTTTAATAATGAAAAAAATCAGTTTTGTTCAGATAATGATTTTATTTTGATATTGACACAAGTTTTTAGAAAATTTTGAAAAGAGAAGTAAAGAACATTTTATTTTGAAAAAGCTAAACAAATTTTTAAAACAAAGAATCATAAATTTATTTTAGGAAATTTAGGAAAAATAGTTGTTTTCAAAGTTTTGACAAGTGGAAAATCTGCTGTTGCTTGTGCTGTTAATGGTGAATCTTGTTTATCCTTGATATAGAAGGGCTCACTTATCTGATCTGGCATGAGATATTTGTGCATCTTTCTACTTTTTTTTTTTTTTTTTTTTTTTTTTTTTTGTTTGTTTTGTTTTTTTTTTTTTTTTTCTTTTTAAGTCAGGAAGGACTCTTAAACATCTATTTCCTTCCTTCCTTCCTTCCTTCCTTCCTTCCTTCCTTCCTTCCTTCCTTCCTTCCTTCCTTCCTTCCTTTCTTTCTTTCTATAACTACAGATGCATAGAGAGAGAATTTTCTTAAGCATTCCAGTGTGTTCATTTTTCATTTCATTTACTTTTTCTGCTAAATCTGGATTTATAAAAAGATGTTGATACCTCATGCACTTAACAGCCTTCATTAATTTTATTTTTCTTCTTGTACAGGTGATTTTGAAAGAAACAGTGCAAGATCTCAGCAAAGCAGAGGGTCTGAAACATAGATTGTAGTTCTAAATCCATTGCCTTTGAAATTAAGGTTCATGATTTACTTAGCTTTCAGTTCTGATAAAATTTAAGAGGGTATGACAAACTTTCTGAAGCATTAAGATTGTCCTCTTACTTCAATTTACAAAGAAACCCTTTAGATGTAAGTTTGGAGAAAAAAAATAATCATCACAGTGCAATATTACTGCATCAATACTTTCAAGTGAGATACCAGCTATTCAAAGTATCTACAACAGAAATGAAGAAAGTTCTATACAAATAACACAATGGAGGATCTGCAAACCGTATAAAGTAATGCAGCTATCCGTATAAGGTTTTGCAGCTATTCTTTCAATGCATCAGTTTGTGTAACATCAATTAACATCTTTTTTCCTAGTGATCTGTTTTCCTACTGATGAAGAAACATAACCAGCAAGAGTTCAAAATTCTTGGAGTGGAGAACTGATCAACATGTATCTGATTTATTTTCTCTAAATTAGAGAGGTAAGAGATTATAATACAACTCTAACTTAATATTTATATTTTACAGAACATTCTGAAGTATGAAAACTGAGAAAAAGAAAACCTGGCTTTCATCTATGGTTCTATGAATCTGAGTTCTTTATTTACATTTAACAATGATAAAAAATAAACTTTTTTCATTGGAAAAGGAAAAACAAGTGTCTAATCTAACCACATAATGAATTATTGAGTTTTACCTGTCTGGCTAATTAAAAAATCAGTTTTCTGCACAGTATGATTCCAAAATATGTGCAGTATATTCATGCACAGTTTACATCATCGTGGTGTCTTGTGTAAGGAGGATGTGCAAGGAGTAAAAGGTAACCTCATCTTTCAGAAGTCTGAGGAAGTCATCATAACAGTCATCATAACATAAAGTGTTGATTTGAACACTGGTGCAAAAAGCCCAAAGCAGAAACATCTTTCACTTGCAGCATGTCTCACTGATAATGTGATAGTATTGTAAATACATTACTGTATTTCAAATAAATTTAAATAAATAATATTTTATTTATGATAATAACTAGAGGGCCTTTCAGAATAGTTCACTGATTAGGATTTGATGTGGGATTATGAATGGGATTTATATCTTTCACATCTTCTGAGAAAATTGCTAACCTAATTAGTTCCTTGTACTTTGTTCTTTAGCAATGATGATAAAGCTACTCTGCTTAGTGTTTTTGTAAAAAAAAAAAATAATAATCATATGGTTTTCATAATTAATGGATATTAAATATCAAATTTTAAATATAAGTATTCTGTTTAGTACGAGTTACCACCTGCATTGCCTTGCTTGTTTGGAACAGACAGGAAGCAATCAACTGTTGCAGGAAAAATGCTCAGCTCACACAGTTTAAAACTAATAATGATCAAAATGGTCCATTGATTTATCAATGACATGTAATTAACAAGCAGGTAATGAACTGTATATTCAGGTTCAATATCAGCAGTACAACAGACAAATCAAAATGCAATGTACTTACAAAGCATTAATAAACATTAAGAATTTCTAAGCAATCTTATAAACCTTCTAAACAACCATCTAATGCCATTATATCACCCTCCCTGTCACTTATCTCCATCATTGGTGGTGTGAGCTACTAGCAGGCCCGCTCTCAAGGCTGGGCACCTTACCTTCCTTTCAACACCCCTGCTCTCAGAGATGAGTGTGCTCCTGTTCTCTGTTCCCAGACAATGCCCTGTAGGTTGTGCAGGCACACCTGGTTGAGGATCCTCACATGTCATGCCTAGCTGGGTGCCAGCTGCTGCCAGTGTCCCGTGGGGACAGTGCTCATCTTGGCACTGAGGGGTGGCTGTGAACAGTGCTGTTGTTTCTCCTCAAAGTTCTCTTTTTACTGTTAAAAATTTTCATACTGTTTTATGCTTCTTTGAAATGAACTAATTCTTTGCTTCAAAAGTGTCCTTGAGGTTCTCCAGTTATGTTTAAATCCAGATGATGGTCCTTCAGCTTGATCAGTACTGAACAAAAGAGTTTTGGGTGCTCTATTTGTGTCCTCTGCTCATGCTCATATTTCTGTCCTAAAAACTGTTCTTGTACAGCCTGTTTTACTGAGTTTAGACCATAAACACTCCCATGATCAACCACGGTATAAAATTGAGACAAAATGTGTGAAATGTGTGTGTAGCACAAGGATGGGCTGACACTGTGGGCCAATGTGGCAGATTTGATTTATCTGTTTTAGTGAACATTAAATGAGAGTTCATCAAGTACAAAAGCTGCGATGTATGAATTTGAAAGACTTAACTGCAAAAGAATGGTCAGTATCAAAAAATCTTCTAAAATACCATCTGATCAAAACAAATGTGATTTGACAATCTCTTCACTTACTTGAAGTGAATATGGTCCTTACTGATTGCAATGAAATCAAAATGGAGGATTTATTATATTATTTGTATGAGAAATTATCCTGAACTTACAAAATGGAAACAGACTTCATGATTACATAGATAATGAGTGACCACTCTATTCTGTCATCTTTGGTTCTTTTTCTTCCTGGTCTTAAGTATTTCTAAGCAATTGTTCTTATACACACACAGAATCATCAAGGTTGGAAAAGACCTCCAAGATCATCTGGTCCAACCATCCCCCTGCTATCAGTGTCACCCACTAAACCATGTCCCTAAGCACCACGTCCAACCTCTCCTTGAACACCCCCAGGGGCGGTGATCCCACCACCTCCCTGGGCAACCCCTTCCAATGCCTGACAGCTCTTTCTGAGAAGAAGTATCTTCTACTTGTTTTAGTTGTTGCAGAGCAGTGCTTACACTGAGTCAAGGACTTTTCAGCTTCTCACACTGCCCTGCCAGCGAGGAGGCTGGAAGGAGCAATCCCTGACTTACAGCAATCTCCTGGAGAACAACTCGGAAAGCAGGAGACCCTTCCAAAGCTGCAGGATGCTCCCAAACTGCCTGTGGGATGAGGAGCACCTCTAAATGCAAGAACTTAATGGCCATACAAAAAGAGAAATAGCTGGAAAGAATTTAAAGTTAGCAGAAACTTCAAGTTCATTACTCTACTATTGCTTCTTATTCCAAAAAAATTAACAAAATTCAACAGTGTCCTTTATCTCTTAAGTACAGGCTTCACTAATTATCTCTTTTAGTGGTGATGCTGACAAGTAAATCTCAGGCTGGAATTCAGTACATACTTGAAGCAAGTCCTGATTATGCTCCTACCTGTGCATTCACTCCTCTGTTTCCCTTTTATTAAATCAGGGTATATTCCTCTACATTTGTGGTAATGAAATTTACGAGTTGACTGTGTTTAATACTTTTACCATTTTACTAAGCTGCCAGGTTAGAAGATGACATAGAAGATGTCATCTACATCTGATGTCAGCATATACATGTTGCATATACAGATGTCAGCATATACATGTTGAGTCACATTTTCAAAACAGTGAAAATGTAACACAATCCTGCTCCATCTCCTCAATTCTGAAGGGAGATTCTTCAAAAGTACAAATAGACTTTCAGACAGGATATCAATTTCCAGTTCTCAATGTATCTCAGAAATGTTCCTTCTAAAAGATTGCTTGAGCTAGCTAGAAGTCTGAAAACAAACAGCAGGAAGAAAACTATGTATGTATCTTTATACCTTACTCATAAAAGTGATATAAAGACTAGACTGTGCTCAACCAGTGGGATCAACTATATTTCAAGGAGCTAATGGCAGACTCAGAAAAGAGGAGGGAGAGAAGCAAGGCCTGGTTATAATTCTCCCCTCACATTAGTTTATTGCTTTGCTACTCTCTACAGCCTGGCTTCTTCCTTCTTATGAGCCTTAGTCCCTGTCTGCCAGGGCTCAGATAGTCTTGACTAAAACTCATCCTGTCTCAGACTGTGACCTGTGCTGTGTCATCAGTTGCACAGGGTTGGAATTGGTAGAGATGTGACAAGGTAACTGGCTATTGTCATCTCACCGTGAATTCACAGTGAAGGTCACATGTCTGCAATCTTCTTTGTGATATAGCTGATGTCAACACTTCTTCTCACTGCTGGTTTATCTCATTTAAAACTGCAGTGTTTGGCCTCCCTGAGGACTCACAGCAAGGTAGCTAATGTATGTATTATAGTGTAATCTCACTTTTTTGACAGCAGAGACAAAGCTTGGGAAGTGTCAATTTAAGAGCCTAGAAGACACTTGAACTTCTGTCCTTTCTGGGAGTTTTAACCAAAGTAGAGGATCATTCATTTTTTACCCAGTGTTAAGAATGCTATGGTAAAGGCTGCCAGGAAGTTACTTGTCAACTATTGGGCAAACTCTCTTGTAAAAGCTGGCAGTGAATCTGGCTCTGTAATTAGAAACTATTCTAGTTGCATATCTGTTTCTGTAACATTTTTTTTTTCCTCAGGCAAGAATCTTTTTTGTCTTCCAAACTAATCTATTCTTGCTGCTTTATGCTCAGTTGAAGTCAGAAAACACTGAGATGCACCACAACTGTCAGCTGAGGAGACAGTTATGTTGTCATTCTTTCAAGCTCAGACAAGGGCCAAAAATTCTTACGTTTTGAATTTGAGCAGAATTGTTTCCAAACTCTTATTTTTTATTTTTTCCCACTGCTCCATGAGGCATCAACTGTTCTTTTGTGTTGCTCATGAAGGGACATGCCAACAACTGAGTATTCAGAAGGAACAGATAACAGAAAAAGATTCAAGTTACATGAATATTTATTCATTCCCATTGATGTAGTAAAATTGACAGACATATCACATTTTATTTTATCACATCAGGTTGTGCCCCAAAACTAAATAAAACATCATGAAACCCAGGTCAAAGTACCTTTTCATGTACAGAAACAAATATAAAGAGATATTGCTTGCCTTTGAATGCGTGTGTGTGTGTGTGTGTGCAAAAGCACCAATATCTCTCTTCAAATTTGCTCCTGTAAGAAACACTTTGCAACATTTGAATCATTTTGAAAATTGTATGAATTTTTACTATATTTTGCCTGTTTACTTTTTCTCTTTGGTTTTCCATGGTGACTTGTATTAACTTTATGTTGTGATACAGTTTATCCCAAACTTATGAGTCTACTAAGAACAGTAATTAACACTGTTCACATCAGTATAACTCATTATCCCTTAGTAAGAGGCTATTTCAAAGGAATAGGTGGGTGTTAATGTAACCAATTTACTTTGATACCCAGAGGGAATTATAGGCTTCTTTTTACATTTATAATTTGGAATATATATATATATACGTGTATATATATGTTAAAGATTAGTTATATCCCCAAACCAGAAAATTAAATCATGTAAGCCCTTAATTTCTGTTCAGAAAAGAACATAAGCATGTACTTTAAAGAACGGGTTTGTGTACTATTTTATTTTATTTTATTTTATTTTATTTTATTTTATTTTATTTTATTTTATTTTATTTATTTAATTTTATTTTATTTTCTGTTTGTTGAGACCAGGCTTAATCTGTCTGCTGAACAGATGATGTCTTTATAAACTTTTTTTTTTTTTTTTTTACTTCCCAGAAATCATGCAGTCAGAATGTTGTGGTTTAACCACTGAAACCAGGACACAGAATGGTTGAATGCCTCTGAAGGTCATCTGGTCCACCCCTCCACTCCAGTACAGATACCTAGATAAGATTATCCAGAACTATGTCCAGACCTCCAAGGAGGGAGACAGCACAATCTCTCTGGGCAACTTGTGCCAATGTTCTATCACCTGAACAGTAAGGAAGACTATGCTGATGTTTAGATGAACTTGTGTTCCGGTTGGTGTCCATTACCTCTTTTCCTGGCACTAGGTCCTAGGTCCTAGGTCCTAGGCACTGAAAAGAGTCTGACTTCATCTTGTTTCCTCCTTTCAGGTATTTATGACGAGATACTCCCTGAGTCTTCTCTGAAAAGTTCCATCTCTCTCAGACTTTCCTAATGGGAGAAGTGCTCCAGTTCCTTAATCATCTTTGTGGTCCAACATATCTGTGCCTCTCTTGTACCGAGGGGCACAGAACAGGACACAGCACTCCAGGTGTGGCCTCAACAATGCTGAGTACAGTGGAAGGATTACCCCTCCTGACCTGCTTTCAATACTTTACCTAATGCAGCCAAGAAAGGCAAAAATGAAGAACTGTAATGCACTAGGGCTATAAACATTCTGGTGACCATTACGTAAGATACATGGCACAGTCTGGTGTCTTAAAGACAGATTCCTATCTATAGATCTAACAGATCTAATAGATCTATAGATCTAATTATAGATCTAATTATTAGATCTATAGATCTAATGTCTATATATTATAGATCTAATTAGATCTATAGATCTAATCTATCTATAGATTAGATAGATAGGTTGAGGCCATACAAATCCTTTAATTAACAACAAAATACATGGTTTGTCCAAATCACAGCCTGAGGTTACGAAGAGTGTTTTCTTACAAATGATATACATTTCACCCTTTCAAGAACCACAGGCGTGTCCTATGAAAGTGTGTACCTTATTTTACAAGATACCTTTGGACTATATTCAATCCCATACTGCTAGGCTTAAGGATTTTTTTCTTCTATTTCTTGAAAATATAATAATATTTGAGAGTCTTGCTAATTTTTACTTTTAAACAATTTTCAAGTACTTTTTTTTCAGCATAAATATTCAAGATAATTTTATTTCTATTAATTGAAATGGAAGGTGAGATTTGGCAAATTATAGAAGATTTAATGTTTAAATATTTGTTTAAAATGTAGACTTGCTTTTTGATTCTGTGATGATCTGTCTATATTTCCTGGGAATATTCCTCTCAGTGTTTCACAATGTGATGTGAAAAAACATTCCTCCATAATTAAAAAGATGATATGAGAACTGCATTCCTCTGTTCTAGTGATATATCTTTTCTCCAAAATGGCTGCCCACTCTTGTGAGTATTTGAAAATATTTTTGGTTCAAGGTTATTATTCAGTATTTCTAGGTCATACTTTCCTATAAGGAAAGGGAGTGGAGGAGGCCTTGAGACTATTTCCAGAAAAAAATGCCTTCAAGCAATATCTACTAAATGTTGAGCATTTTTTCTATATGTAATTAGTAGGAGGGAGGGGGAGAAGAAAAGTGATATTTTTCTTTGAGACTGGATTATTTACAGATATTCTGTTTCCTAATTCCAGATACTTGTGGTAGCTCTTTTTTTTCCCATTACCCCACAGCTATTAATTAGCTGATGTGCCAATGTCTGTCACAATTTATCCTGTGGGACAATGGCGTCTTAATATTTTAGCAACAATACAATGATGTAATTATCTGTAAATAATTTAGTATGTATTTCATTCATGTGGAAGCTATCCAACCAAAGAATATAATAATAATAAAAAACCTAAATATTTCATATCAAACGTTGAGCCTTCTGCAATATGCTTTTTGACATCTGTGGCTTCTCAGAAATTACTCATTAAGTATTTTCTTCCACAAATACTTGGAATATCATAACCATCTTAGATTGTCGGGGATATGAACGAGTGACTCCTTGGAAATTTGTGAAATTCATCTGTATAGGTCCTACATGAATGTTGTGAGCCTTGTTAATATTTTCTTCCTATATTGAGAAAGAATATACACAACTATTAATTAAAAGTCTTTAAAGATAAGATGATTAATTATGCTGGTTATATTTTTCCTTGTCTCTGATAAAGCTATCATTCAAAAATTGATTTTCATGTACTTTAATTTCTTGTTATTTTCCACTTTTAGCACTTTATTGTGAGACTTTCTTGAAATGGGAGTGAGGAAAAGAATTAAAATATTCTTCACCACATGGAAATCCAAAAGTACAATGGTTTATTTCAGCTGCAGCTGACTTCCATGGGTTTCAAAAGATCTGGATCAGGCCTGTGCTGAACATTAGTGATAGCTTATTCACACATTTATGTCTGCCATCTGCTTGTGATTTACCTAGACTAAAATATTCTGCCTAAAAATAATTCAGCGCATGTGAGTAATCCCAAGTAATATAAAAGCATTATTTCTCTTTAGGAAGACTGGCATCTGTGTAGTTTTTCAAGGACAGAGGTTAGAATAACACTCTGAATGTAGGCCCTGTCTTGTGTACAAACAGTATGTCATTCTCTGGATAATAAATATATGTATAAATGACACTTTTTGGTTCATATTTGACAAAGTTTGATATTTTCCAATAGATATTATTTTTGGTTAGAAATGGAGCTGGCTTCAGCTGTCCTTACAGTCTTTGAATGGGACCACAACTTTAATTTAAACTTGTGAAAGTTGCATCTTTTAAACTTGCATCTTTACCTGAACATGTTATGGACAAGTTATACATAGTCTCTCTTTACACTGCATCCTCAAAAATCTACCTGTGGTTTTGAAGTCAGAATGATAAGAAGAATATTGTCTGCAGTCCTCAGAGTGAAAATCTGTCCATGTACACATTGCTATAACAAGGTCACTCATTACCTAGAGCTGACATAAGACATGAAAATATATGCTTAGAAGGGATATACTTGACACTTTGTAAGTCCTAGCTACCTTTGCCTAGGGATAAGTGATTAAGGAGACATCAACATGTTTAAATGTATGAGTTCCATTCACATTAAATGAGGTGGGAATAATGAACACAAAAATATTTGTCTGCAATCTGCATTTTGCATTTTTGCTCTGTTAAAAGTGTAAAGTATTTGAAATCAAGTTTTCTTGTTAGTGGTAGGTGAGCACTATTACTAATCATTTAAGGAATTTGATCTGCTTTGGTATTGTTGCTACGGAAAAAATAAAAATTCTTTCAATAACCAAATGAGAGATAAATTGAACTGTCTGGAATTTTATTAAGCATAAAATAATTTTTCTGAGTATAACACATTGAAAGACAAAGGACAAAACTCTTTTTTTTTTTTTTTTTTTTTTTTTTCCCACACAGATTTAAGTCTTACAATGGAGTACCACTGATTAGAAGCCATCAAGAGTCATTTCCTAAAGAGCTGTTGGAACAGAAACAGTAAGGATTCACAGAGATATGAATATGGTTCTGCAGACCACACTAGATATTGAAGTCATCGATTTTGTACAGGTGCTTTTTTTTGGGCATGTTTGAATAAGATTTGTGAATAATATATAAGATCATTTTTTTCCAGTGAATCTTCAAATACATTATTAATGAACACATATTACTCAATTCACTTTTTAGAAGTCCATGTAATACTGTGCAAATACATTTATCTAGATTTTTCTTTTGTCCATCGTCTTTCCATTAAAGACAATACCTACTGTTTTACCAAAGGAAGGATTAAGTTCAATTTGTTCATATTATATAATTATTTTGTATTCCTGATATCAACATGGGAAATCATTGTGGAGTAGTTGTGTGCTGTAAATTCACATGAACTTAAATTACAGTAATGTGGCTGAAAACAAGACCTGTAAGTATATATTTGTTTCAAAGAAGATTTAAATTTAAACTATGGATACTTTGCTTACTTTGCTCAAAAGATCTATACTTTAGTTTAACAGCCAAGTGAGACATGATTAGAATAGAAAGCTGAATATGGAGTTAACTAGACTCTTGAGGGTCTATTAATTATTATTTTTTAATTATTACTTTACTAACTTACAGTATATACCAGTCTTCAATTAAAAAAAAAAAGTGTATAGCCTATAAAAATATTTATCTTGATCTGGTGGTTTATGGATGTGGTTTAAGCATGGGAGTAGCTTGCCATGTGATGAATTTTCATTTAATGAGGAACTTAGATTTTTATTTTTTAATAATTCAGAGAGCATCTCCTCCTGTCTATTACTATAAACAGAAATATAAAGATTTGAGATTAGAGGACATATTTTCCTTATGTGTGGGTTTATTGACAAGTGCAGTGGAGTCCTGACAAATTATATGCCCCCAATAATCTAGTCTAATTGACATCTTGGACATTTTTGAATTTCACCATTGAAGGTCATATTGTCAAGGGGTTGCAAAATGATAACACGCAAATCTTGTTTTCACAGATCAACTGGAATAGCTAATCTGTACCCTAGAGTACACTCTGAAAGGAATGAAATCTTACTAAACTGAGGAATCTTGAAGCTCTGATACAGTCAGTACTGTGTATAGAATAAATGACTGTTGGGATCATGTCATCGTACAGTTCTGCAGTTGTGTTGTCCTTGTAGAATATATCTTCAAAGAAAAGCAATCCCTACCAGTCCATTCAGTAAGCTGCAGAAATAACAAAGCCTAATGCCAGTTAATGGTTGTCTCTTATTGTTTTTCATTGCAACAATTCTGGCCTCTCCCCCGACTGCTATCCACACAGTATAAGTGGGAACATCCTAGAATAATGTGCTTACTTTTGTTTTATAGTGCCATAGATATGCTGCATACAGGAGACAATTGTCTTTATGCTGCACATATATTCCAGGTGCATCATATTGCAGTGACTATATTATTCAATGTATTGTGGATTGATGGAATAGTTCTAGCCCATTTGCTGGAATCACTATTCTGTTTAAATCTACTTAAAGGACAAAAGCAGAATTGTGTGAGGATTGAACAGAATTTCTAGTAGACAAAATACTTAGGAACTTTACAGCCTCAGTCATTGCCCATGTTTCATACTTGTCTGTGTCCACAACCTAATCCAGGGCCTACTGAAGTCAATATAATTGTATATAATTGCGTATAATCAATATACGTAATATCAAGCACTAAAAAGTAATAATAAAATTTGTATAAATAAATCAAAAGACCAAAATACATTACTAGAAAGGAGAGAAAATTGTGAATAACACAGGGAAGACCTATGTATGCAGTTCTTTTCCTTCATTAAGTATTTGTAAGAAAAGTCATTGGGATTGATTCTTAAATTAGTAATTTTAAAGGGTATAATAAGTTTAATACAAAAACAGTAGGTTAAAAAAATGCATGCAACTAAAATGAAGGTAAAAGATTAGGTGAAACCTTCCTCTCATTGGAGTCCATTTACAGCGTTTAAAAGCTATCTAAAGCAATTTTGGAACCACATGTGGTTCCATATAGATTTCAGAACTGGTGATATTTTTTAAGATAGGTAGGTGTAGGATCTGAAGAGTGGGTTTGTTCTAATCTAGGGTTCAGACAAAAAATTAAATGGCTTATAAGATACTTGCTAGGGTTATTTCAGTGATGGGACTTTCCGTCAAGTTGATTCTGAGATGACCATGAGGGGCAAAATAAATAATGGAAATCTTCTTATATATAGTGTTATGTCACAAGATAACAAACTAGTCAATGAACAGCCAAAATTTCCACCATCAATAGTTCCAGAATATATTTAGAATAAAATATAGGGAACAGAGTGAAGTGTTTCTCTGCTTGA
Organism: Anas acuta; assembly: GCF_963932015.1. Lineage (NCBI taxonomy): Eukaryota > Metazoa > Chordata > Aves > Anseriformes > Anatidae > Anas > Anas acuta. The sequence continues at coordinate 43,019,815 of NC_088983.1, read as the reverse complement.
TGTGATAAAAGTTGAGATGAAATTGCAGTCTGTACTTAAAAAAGAAAGGACACTGGGGAAAAAAAAAAGAATAATATTTTACTTTTCTTAGAAGAAAAATGTTTGCAGGTTGATGTTTTTAAACAGTGAACAGATCTTGTCTTATATCTCACAATATTTTTGGTTCAACAATATTTCCGTTTACTTATGAGCTAATGGTTCGAGCTATCGCTAGTATTCCAACACAGAATTCAGTTTATTCCATTTGTCTGACCAGTCCTTTCTGTTTGCAGCAGTCCATTCTATGAGTAAACATCTACCATCTATTCTAAGTATGCTGCTTAGAATGATTTCTTTGCATATCTAGAGTAATCTATCAGACCTATAGTCTGATAAAGAAAATTTACCTGCTGATGTCATTTAGATATGCAGAAAATATGTTCAACGTATATTCTGTCTAAAATGCAGAAGATTTTATACTTTATACTAAGTTGCCTGGGAAAGTAGTTATTATTACTGTCAATTACATACCATAAAATATTGATAAATGATCACTCCAATGTTTATTCAGGGCTTATCATTACTAATTTTCCAGGAATTATGCTATTCAGTTTTAGGTCTAGAACCAGGAAAAATTTAACTATTATGAGAAATTAAAAAGCACTTAAATTTTAGCATATACTTACATACTATATACTCTCATATTATTCTCTGAATCTATAGACTTAGGTAAATACTTCAAGCACAGGAGCTAGAGAAGTGTTCTTACAGCCTTGTATTAAAACTAAGCTATCACATAAGCAAAGACTGACTATCTTCATGAGTTCCTCTATAGGTGTGTATTCACCAGTTATCACATCCTTTTCCTAATAAGAGACATTACTGTTGATCTGTTTTCCCAGTGTCATAATATCTATTCCTTTTTCTTCATTTGCATTCACATAGCAATTTATTATTATTTTATAAAGCCAATTGAAGATGATTTTGCATTCAGAGGCTAGTTTGGTAAGGTACACCTTACCTGAATTGTATTATTATTTTGACATTTTAATGCACCATTTCCTTATTTTTATTTTATTTTATTTTATTTTATTTTATTTTATTTTATTTTATTTTATTTTATTTTATTTTATTTTATTTTATTTTATTTTATTTTATTTTATTTTATTAATTTCTTTTCTCTATTTCTCATAGTAACTTATCTGGGGAAACAGTTTCGCCAGATGGACACTAATAGTCTCTTCCCTTTTATGCTCTCTTCCCTCTTCCTTGGTTTTTAATATCATAATTATAATTATGATAATTTATATTTTATAATTGTAATATACATGATACGATATAATTATTACAATAAGTATTAATATAACATAAAAATATCATACAGAGACTTTTTGATAGGGGACATTTGTTAAAAATAAGAGCTAGATCTACAAACTGGACTAAACTGCTGAATAGGACCACCTGATCTTAATTTCAGATTATAAAGTGGGGAACAAAGTACTGTTAGTCAGATAAATGCCCCAAAATGAAAAGTTTGGTTTATCACTAGTGAAGAGAGATCAAAACTAGAAAAATGAAGGAAGAAAGAAGGTAAAATTACCCTGCATCCTCTTCAATTGTATTTGATTATTATTATTAAATTTTCATACTGTACAATTATCTGAATTGTACAGATCTATTGTATCTGAATGGAGTCCAAAAGGAGTGTAGTAATACACCTGTATTACTGCATCTGTTCCCCAAAGAAAGAACAAAGAACGAAAAAGGACTAAGAAAAATGTACTTACAGATGTACTTTGTGCTGGTTGCACAACATACGTTGTACTGGAGAAAAATTCTAATCAGTTAGTTATAACTGGTACCTTGGAAGAATCATGAGAAGAAGTGATGATTGAAGAATATATCTGGAGCAAAATTTCTTGTGTAACCATACTACCCCACGCTGTGCTTATAGACTAAGGACACATATCTATCGTATTAATGCAATAAACTATGTATTAACTATAAACTATGTATTAATGCAGCTTCATTTTTAAGGTAGTGTAGATCTTGTGACCAAATTTCAGAAAGAATTTACCTTGTAGTGACTGAACTCTTGACACTTTGTGTAGATATTGAATTTTAATTCATGATCATTGTACCTCTCCTTCATTATAATGATACACTGGTAAATTTCTAAGTGTGGCTCATAAAGAATTGTAAAATATTTGTCATATGTGAAATATTTTCTGCTTTATTTATGTTAACACAATAGGAAAAAATAAAAGCAAACATCAGTTCAGTTCTTTGCTTATGCCACACTCATTGATGTGGTGGTATCTGTATGCACAAATACCAGTATCAGTGTCTCAATTATTTCTTCCAGTTCCATCTGACTCATGTCTTATTTAACTTATTTAACTAAATATGTGTGTGTGTTGATATTTTTCCCACTCTATCTTTTTTTTTTTTTCTTTTTAATTCCTATGTTTGATTTTATATTTGGTTTCATATGTATGTTCTTATCTTGTCTCATGTGGGAATTTATAGCTGTATATTTTCCAATGGTAAAAAAATGATCTTTAGGTGAAATATATTCAAGAGAGTTCTTTGTTGACAACAAAAATAATTAAATGTGGGATTGTTATTATTTCTATTTTCTATTGTAATATTATGGAGTAAAAGGCAGTATTTACTTACATCCATTTCTGGTGTATAATTAAAGAAGAAATAAAATGTTTTTTACAGTAGCTAATATGAAACTGAGACTTCAATACTATGTACTTACATAGTAGAGATAAAAAGAACCTCTCAGGTTACTGTTCTGTAGTTGAACAGTCTTTAAACCCACAAAACTGTCATAGTAATCACAAATTATTTAAGAAATTCTTTTAGGCCGTTTAACTGGCAAGCAGATGAAGTCTGTCAATTATGGTGAAAACCACTGTAAGTCTGTCAAATCAAGAACCCAAGAAAAGAACTATTTTACCTGTATACTTACACTGTGTTGATTTTTGGATGTATACATATACAGAATGGAAAGCTAAGGGTAGCTGTGGAAATCATTTTTCTGTTCATTACAAGTTGTTTAAGTTAATTGGACCTCAAAAGTTATTTTTTTCCTGTGGTTATCAAAGCTACTGTAAAACAGTTTGCCCACACAATACAGTCTGAAAAAAACCTAATGTGAGCTAGATTAAATTGAGTGTATAGAGGACTTAATGAAATATTCTGTTAAAGTTCTGCTGTTTTCCTGTTTTGTATTTTCTTTCTTTCTTTCTTTCTTTCTTTCTTTCTTTCTTTCTTTCTTTCTTTCTTTCTTTCTTTCTTTCTTTCTTTCTTTCTTTCTTTCTTTCTTTCTTTCTTTCTCTCTCTCTCTCTCTCTCTCTCTCTCTCTCTCTCTCTCTCTCTCTCTCTCTCTCTCTCTCTTTCTCTCCTTCTCCCTCCTTCCCTTCCCTTCCCTTCCCTTCCCTTCCCTTCCCTTCCCTTCCCTTCCCTTCCCTTCCCTTCCCTTCCCTTCCCTTCCCTTCCCTTCCCTTCCCTTCCCTTCCCTTCCCTTCCCTTCCCTTCCCTTCCCTTCCCTTCCCTTCCCTTCCCTTCCCTTCCCTTCCCTTCCCTTCCCTTCCCTTCCCTTCCCTTCCCTTCCCTTCCCTTCCCTTCCCTTCCCTTCCCTTCCCTATATATATTTATTTACTTGTTAACTCAGCATATTAAATTCTCAGGGGGTCACCCTGTCAGCCTCAGTTCTGTGGCCTGGATTTAGTTGAATCAATCCTAATTGAAATTCTGCACAGGTCTGGTATTCTGTGGAGATTGCAGATGAATGACAGTGCAGTGGCAGGAAAGATAAATATGCTGGCAAATGAGATCCAGGCTCTCCACAGAGGATGGAATAAATTACTTTACCAATACAGTGGAGGTGATACGCTGGAGAAAGAAAGTGATATCGAAGCTAGTTTAATACAAGATTTGTTAAAGAAAAAACAACAGCAAAAAACAACACAGTTAAGATTTGCTTAAAATATAGAATGCAGCATGTACTGCATTTAGACTACTTCTTCATTTCTTTTGTATTGTGAATAATGATCACTACATTCATTTTAATTTCATTTATGCAAACAGCAGCTTTCACAATTTGAATTCATGTAGCATTCTGTGTGTAGCTCAAGGCCCAGTAGTAACTGTGGTATAGCATATTGATTAGCAATTTGATAAATACATAAAATGGCACACTGAGTTTAAGGTGCTTCATGCAAAATGTATTTAAATGACCTTGGCCAATTAGTATGAATAGCTCTGAGGTACTGCTGCCTGAATGAGAGAGTTTTGGGTCCAGATATTTAAGTGTCATGACTAGATGAGCAAAACTTAAACCAAGAGAAAAGAGCAAACATTAATTTTCATAAAAATTAAAGTAAATTAGATGACCTGATGGTGCTTTTATCAATTTTCTTGCAGGTAAAGTACTGTTTTTCTTACCTTAATTTCTGTTACTTCTTCCAGTCTAATTGCTAGATTTCTTAACCAGTCAGGATTTCAATACTCTCCTTTATTAGAGTCTAGTGGATCAGAAAGTATTCTCTAATATATATCTGAAATTATCATTTTCTCAATGTCAGCTATTATGTCTTCAGGTGCTTCTGGTCTCTTGTGCCACCTGAAATAGTCCCTTTCCTTCCTCTGCACTTAAATCCACCTACAACACATAGTTACAGTATTCTGTAACATTTTTTTTTCCAGACTAATCACTTAGAAAAATGATATGAATTTATCTTTAGTTGCGTCACAGAAGTAAATTTCTTCAATTACCTACCAATAGTATTTGTTTTTTCTTCAGATAATTTGTGGATATTAGTGACGTGTCATCGTGCTCCAGACTTGAGTCCCAGGCTGAGATAAGCCCTGTCATCCATAAACTCTAACATCTACAGTCAATTTTCACTGTCTTTCTGGCTACTGTTTTATCCTGTAACTGAATTTGTTTTCTCTGATGACACTTTAAACCTCCTCTTGACACTAGCCTTTTATTCCCAATTAAATTGTTTTTAATTCTTAATTTCACTGAAAGTTCTAGCTCATGCTTCCCTAAGCTCAATCTTACTTTATTTTCAGGCTATGTTATGAAAAAGATGTTCAGAAATAATTTGGCATAACCTAAGTGGGCATGAATCAATTAAATCACTGGAGGCTGCTTGCTAATAGTAGCAGTACAATTTACTTAGTAACAGAAAGGTGTTTGGGATAGAATTGAGAATGGTAACTCTGACTTGAGCAAACACTTTCTTGTGAAGGAAATAAAATTCTCCTGATGATGGTTGGCTAGTGAATACATGCAATATGGTACTCTGATAAACCAGATCATTGTGGCTGTTATCTAGAGTGGCAAGAAGTACTCTAAGAGGGGAAAAAGTCTTACAAGGAAACAAGGTTAAATTTAATTATTTAAAATTAAGTCTTTCATTTTGACTTTGGCTAAATTATACTATTTTTACTCATACTGACTAGTACTAATTATCCTGTTTCAGAAGCCCTAAGCTAGTCTTGGTGTTTTAGCTCTTGTGCTGTATCATTCCCCTTTGCTTCTGCATTTATGTGATAACTGGTTGAAATTATCAGCACAACATTATTACAAAAATTTCCCCCAGAAATGATGAACTTCTAAAGAGAATTAATAGAATAATTCACTATGGTATTTATATCATTTATGGAAAAAATGCTGGAATATTTTATATAGAAAAAGAAAAAAAAAAAAGAAAAAAAGAAAAAAATAAAAAAGAAAAAGAAAAAAGAAAAAAGAAAAAAGGAAAGAAAAAAGGAAAAGGAACAAGAAAAAAAAAGGTTATACACTGTGTCAAGGCTTTTTGATTAAATAATTTTCAATAATTTTCCATATTAAACACAATGAAGAAAATTTTCTGAAGTGAAATCCCACAATGTTGAAAGAATTGCTTTTCTTTGACTTTCTTTCTCTCTATTTTATTTTATTTTTTGTTTAACCAATTCCAATACAGGTTTTCTAATCATTAATATTGAATATAAAGTTCAGTGGGTACAATGTTAAATAATTCTTTTCCTTCTGCTCATCTTAGCTTGTTGACTGGAAGAGGCACCCTTACTTTGTCATCATTCTTTTTGTCCTCACAGAAACATGTTCATTTATTGGCTTCCAGAAATTATGTACTCCTATTTACCACAATAAAATGCTAAAACTGTGATCCTTTTCTCATTGGTTTCCTGCCCATACCTAAAAATACAGTGTATATATTTATTTATATATATATACATATATATATTATTTTTTTTCCATAAAAAACCCTGTGAGATTTTTATTCTTTGAGGAGACTATTTCATTACTGGCAAAGAAATCAATGGGCACATAAACTAGTATTTTTTTTTTCAAAAACAAACCTAGTATTGCTTTTCACTACAAAAAAAAAAAAAAAAGATGAGTACAACAACCACTTGTAAAGTTGTATTATAGGTGAGCATTTTACTGTATTTTGTATTGTGGTCATGTACTTAATGTATGAATACTGATATTCTGCATGTGGGAACAGAATAAAAACTGTGCAGGCTTATGCAACATTATGGCAACATAGTTGAATCTATACTGTATGTTTTTCAGTGAAAAAATCACTGTGCTAAAATAGCTATACTTGCACATTTTTTTCCTGATTTATGAACATTAGGAACATAAATTCTTTTATGTTTTAATGGAATTAAAACTGTACAGGTGTTTTTGAAACCCTGTATGTTAGTTTCATCATGAAAAATGATTACAAATGAAAACTAGTGAAGTTCACAGCTACACTATATAGTTGGTGCATTTTAATTTTCTAAAACTGGCTTGCTTTGATCATGTCTTGATTTTCAAGCATACTTTTTTCCAATACCATCTGAGAGATACTTATTTGTGATAGCCAAATCTATTCACAAACTATACGTATTAGTATTATTACCTGTTCTTGCATAGTAATACTTGAAGTAACATTTCTCCACCTAGAAGTAAGGAATAACTCAGAAGTAAGCTTTTCTATTAACTTACTATCATGATATTTTATCACTTAGTTCCACATTATGAAAACACATTTTGCTCAGTTTCAATGTGCAGTCGTGGAATCAGTTATTTTGTCATTGATTTTAGTTTTAGTTGCAGTAAGGCTTAATATTTTATTTTTCATAATTTCCTCTGAGACGACTTCAAAGTTCTTTCATGGGATCCCCTGTAAACATATTATTATTAATTGAATTGTTAAAAAAATCATTAAAACAAAAATTTAACAATTTAATAAATTTAATTTCTCTCACAATAAAACATTAAACTATTGAATCCTGCTAAGTGTTTTAGCAAAAATTTCTGTTTAACTCATCTGAGAAACTTACATTTTTTGCCATTTCAAAATTTTCTGCAACTAGGAATAATTCCTAAGTGCTTGTTCTCTTCCCACTAACAGAGGTGACATGATATTTATAAAAAGTCATTATTTTAAAGAAATTTTTGCTATTTGAGGTTTTCAGATAAATTAAAATATAGCTTATCTTGTAAAAACATCTAAAAATGATCCATTCTAATTATCAGTTACAGTTTCTACATAAACATTAGGGCTTTTTGTCATGTATTGCTGGTTGAATTCAAGGAAAGCTTTTTTTTTAACCTATTTCTCTTCATGTCCTACTAGCTTTCACATTAATAGAGAAAAAGATGTATGCTTCCAGAGAACTTGAGCTGACAGAGGACTGGGGTAGGTTAGATAGCTAAAATCCAACAAAATAGTATCATTAGTATTCGATTCTGATTCAACTTTCAATGTTTTTCCTGAGAAAAGAGTTTATGTGTTAAAACTTCTATTGATTTTTAAACAGAAAGCAGTTATTGTGGGAACAAAAATAAAAAACTGTTTTTTCATCAACAAGCAGTTTCAGTCAAAAAAATTCCAATAAGATTTCAGCATATCTATTGGTTTTGCTTATTAAGTAGTAAAAGAAATATACTTTTATTTTTAAAAGACTTCTAAAATTATATCTGATATTTTAAAGTACTCACTAATATATTATATTATTATTAAACTGAAAAATTGAAACAGAAGAGAGAACAAATATTCATAACCTTAGTATTCATGACCTTAGTATTCACAACCTTAGTATGTGACTTAAGAGTATGAGTAAATAATTCACTTTTACCCTTTTCAACAATTACTATATTAGTTAATTACTATTACTATACAATTACTATACAATTAATTAGTTAATTAATTACTATTACTATACAATTACAATTACTAAATTAATTACTATATTAATTAATTACTATCTCTTTATATATTATATAACCTATATATCTTCCAACAAATACTGTATAGCTGATGGCAGGAGCCATATGCTTGTACACACATTCTACATTTTTTTTTCTAGAAGTGTCAAAAAGAACTTAAGCAATAAAAACCTATGTGCTCCAGAGATAAAATCATAGAATAATATCATAGAATGGTTCAGGTTGGAAGGGACCTTGATGATCATCTAATTCCAACCTCCCTTCCACAGGCAAAGATGCCACCCACTAGATCAGGTTGCCCAGGGCCTCATCTAACCTGGCCCTGAACAACTCCAGGGATGAGGCATACACAACCTCCAGGCAACCTGTTCTGAGTTGAAGAATTTCCTCAGATGTGTTGTTTACCAGTAGATTAAATAATTCTATATTTTTTCCAAAAATAACTTCCTGAAAATGGGAAATTTGATGTTGCTTCTCCTTAATTTGGAAGTGTTGCTATCAGAGCCACAAATTTCTTCATTGGTTCAAATGAAGTCAACAACATAAGATCTTCTGTGTTTATGTTGAGAAAAAAACCTTTCTCAATAACAAGAGATCAAAGAGGCATATTGCTATTTATAGAAATATTGCAAAATAGCTGTTTTGATAGATAAAGATCTCTTCAGAGTCTGAGAAGGCCATAAATGAGCTGCAGAGATTGGAAGATTCAGCTTCTAGTTACAGGTTATACATTTATACACAATATTAACTGGTCATGCAAATATTTTAAGAGTGCAACACAGTATACTTAGGCAGTTCCTCACCAAGATATTGACTGTTGCATATAAGAACTTGCTGAAAGGTCTATTGGTTGGGTACTACAATATGAAAATGTATTTCAGCACAACCAAATTTGAATAGCACATGGTACTGCTAGTGTTTGTAATGATGTCCTGAAGAAGAGATGAGCACTTTTATTGAGAAGTAAACTAGACATATAATCTGTCCCTATTCTGCTTTTTGTGCCATGTGGCAATGATGTGACCAACCTGTGAGCAGGCAGTACGCCATCTCAACAGATGGTCATGAATGCAAATAGCCAAGGATATTGTCATTCTATGTGCAGCAGATGCACACGCCTATTAAGAATGTTGGTCCCAGCTGTGAGTCAAAGCAGCAGTTTGCCTTAACCCTTTTTCTAGAGTTGGGTATATACAACACCACTAATCCAGCTCTGAACTTGATTGACATGGAGTATCATGAAATGCTGGAATGGGAGGGCAGGGAGTTCAAGGTAGTCTCCTATACTGTCACAATTTAATTCTTCAGGATTTTTTTTTTTTGATAGATACTATGTCAATAAGACTTGACACAGAAGAAGCATTAGAAGTAAGAGCATGCCCTCTGTGGCTAACTAAATTCATCTAATATGCAAACTGTACCCACAAAACTTGTCAAAGTTGGACTTAAGGCACAGCACTGCCAAAAATATTTCCCTTCTGGGTTTAATTAATTGTTGTCATTAATGATAAAAACACACAAAGAAAATGACAAAAGCAGGCTCTATCACTGTATAAGAAACAGAACATTTGAATTCCACTATTAATTATATTCTTCTAGATGAAGTAATATAGTAATCAAAATACAAATCATTTTTCTCATAATAATTTTTACATGACCATGGGGATAATGGGTACACATAAATTTTAGATTTCTGGAAAGTCAAAATGTTAAGAAACAGATTCAGAAGATTTCAGATGCTCATATTCCAACAAACTAACCTCTTTTTCTGTTTTTATTTAGAAGACTTACATTAGTGCTGTTACTTGTGAAGTTGCTTTGAAGCAACATGGTGAGTAGTGTGATGAAATGAGATGGTGCCTAAATTGTGATACTCTGTACCAATCTCTGTAAACTTCCATCTTTAAGCCTGTGGGAACAGTGGGAGCAGGGCAGAGTGAAAATGTCTTGCCATTTAGATGCAGCCCATAGTTTTGCCAAGATATATGATGTGTTGTCACACTCCATTCAGATGTTGTGGAAGAAAAGGAAGCATTTTGGTCCTTTCAAAATGCTGTACTACTTAGGCTGGAAACAAGCAGTCTATGGAAATTTTGCTTGTCAGAGATTTAGTTTGTGATCTTCAATTACCGCTGAACCAAAAATTTGTAAACTAGTTCAAGCCTAGTACACAATTGTGAACGGGCACATAAAATATACATCTCTGGAAAGTGCTTGCTCCTTGGATACTGCCCTCTCCCTGTAAGACTAAACATATTCATTAGGAACAATAAAACCCCTTAATGTATCTAATTCCTGTCATTTTGTAAAAACTGAGAATGTTATTTTAATATGGTTGGTTATACATGTAAGCTTGTATAATCCATAAGCATTATAGCTTCAAAAGCTGATACAGAACTACCATTCCTGCAAAAATGTTATATAACTCATTTATCACTGTCAAACTTTTCATGGTAGCAAAGCAAAAACAGATTTACTTGTACCAAGTACAAGTGATGAGGGTTTGGGACACTATAGAAGATTCACATATTCATTTTTTTCAGTGGTCTTTAAAACCTACATTTACAACATTTTCCCCTCTACTATAATGATTCAACTCATTTCTTAAATCTTGCCCAGATATGATCTGGCAGAAAACCATCCTCAGTGAAACCCTTCAATTCAACCTAAAAACTGGATCTATGCAGCCAAAAATAGAAGATGTTTTTATTTGCTGAATCATATTTCTCAATGTTTCTAGTCCTTTCCAGAAGAATTATTAGACTTTTCTTCCATGTAGAAATAGCTACATAGCTTATTCCAACATCAATCTATGCCTTCACTTTATTATTTCTCCCAGTTTTGTGCCTGGTGAGATAAAAAAGCCAAGTGCTTGCACACATATTAAAGAGTTATGAAGAAGTAGATATAATTATTTGTTCAGATACATTTCTGTGCACATATATATTTTCTTCTTCCACCCTTGCATTACTTTCCTTTGCTTCTGGATTTTGTTTTTAAGTCAAATACTCTGGAAGTAGAAATACAGCTAGTTTCTTACTTTAGTGGAATATGATATGCAGAGTTTTCTTATTGATAGCAATGATTTTGTTGAAACCATGGGGATCCATACCATGTTTTCTTTTTTTTTTTTTATTTTTTTTTTTATTTTTTTTTTTATTTAAGATAATCTGTACCCTGAAAAGCTTAAGAACAAATATTTCAAACATACCAGTAGAGTATCAGTAGGACATGATGAAGGAAATATTTTGTCAATTTTAAAAGAGTATATGAAATAAGAAAAGAATCTGGTCATACAGTGAGTCTAGAAAAAAAGAGAAAGGGCACTTGTGTTAGTCCATTATACAATTTTGAGCTATTTCTCTCATTGTCAACCTTGTTTGTTAAGGGAGTGTACTAACAGGTTATGTTTTCTCTCTATATACACCTGCAGGCTTGGGTTTAAGTCTTTAATAAATATTTTTTTTGCTTTATGCACAGGTTAAAAAAAATACAGTAAGTAGTTGAAAAGATAATGAGTTTCATGATACAACAAATATAGCTTTTCCAACAAGGGAGGTGGCAGTTAAGCCTTCAAGAATCTCAGAAAGAAACATTTAGTGTTATGATTTTTTGTAGGAACTCAAAAAAAGATAATTTGATATTGATAGTGACAATGTTTTAGTGGAAACACTAGGTCAGATCAAAGACTATTTCAAAATGGAAAGCTGGATCTTTTTAATATATGGAATATTTCAGATGGAGTTGAAGACGTTGCCTGCAAACTTTGCTGTGCATGTTTGGACAACTAAGGAAAATGTTCATTTTGTAAATGCTGAAATGGAACTTTTAAATTTTCACTTTAAAATGCCAATTTTTATTTCTAAACAAATTATTTTTGTACAAATTTGCATTTTTAAAAATCCAAATCTGTATTGCTTCGTTGTGATAACTTTAAACTCCAAAATTTTAGGCCTCTCCTGAAGTGACTGTGGCTTTTCTTCCTCAGAAAAAGAGTTAGTTTAGTGTTCACAAAGAGAACTGAAATAATGTTGCATTTGCAGGAAATATTTGATGCACTTTCTGTCACAAGCAATAATTTATTACAGTTTTTATTATAAACAGTTTAGAAATCAAATCTATTATCAAGAGGTCTGCACTATTTATTTCTTTGCAGTCAGATAAAGAGGAATGTTCTACTTTTGGAGGGGGGTTGTTTATAAGGCACTCCCAAAACATTTTGGACTAACAATTTATTCAATAGAATGGAATATTATTATAGGTATGCATTATAGCCATATGATTACAGAGTGATTAAAAATCCACAACAATATATTTGCTTGCTAGATATACACATAAAAAGACCTCTTTCAATTTAACTTCCATCCACTAGAACAATTGTATTCATTAGATGCTGGTATGGAAGGCAATGCATCAAAAAGGATAAACCATTTTTCAGGTACTGTCCAGTTCATTATGTTATAAGCTCCTTGATTATATCCCTTACATTATAAAGGCAAGAGATGTCCTGCTTATCATTTGACGCATGATCACAATAAATGATGAAAATGTCTGTATGTGTGTGTGCACAGTGGTATTTCTCCTGGTCTTTTAACGGAAGCAGTGAAGCATAGAAAGATGTGAGAGAACAAAATTAAAGCACAAGAGAAATAGATGAAGTTCTTTTACTCTCCCTTTATTTTTGTATCTTTCTGTAGTAGGTTACAAATGGAAAATAGGTATTCTCAGTATTCTGTTCTTACTCAGATTTCTGTAAAATATGAGGACTGTTTTTTCCCTGTGAGAAAAAGGTTTCTTGTGCCAACCAACAGGTACAAGATTCTGAAGTATGCTTGAAATATACTAGGCTTAAGCAGACCATAAGAAGACCTGACATGTTCAAAAGTTTATCTTTTTCTTTTTTTTTTTTCCTAGCTGAGAGTTTAACCTAATGGAAGAAATTTCCTTCCTTTGTTAAAGTTTTCTGATTTGCATTTATTCACTAAATAAAAAGCATTATCATTAAAATGATACCGCTATTAAAAGTATAAAATCATACTGCTATACTGTGACTTGAGTATGGAAGCAAACACCAGTAATACATTTGGCACCAGCATCTTTTTCATCATTTGTTCACGATTGTGCAAAATCTTAATTTATATGAACTGCATGCACTATATATATATATATATATGCATAGTGCACACATATATATATATATATGTGCACTATGTACACTATATGTGAGGGATGGGAATGTGGATGAAATCTGCTCTTAGCCAAATTTATTTTTGCATAGTGTAAACTCAAATATAATTGAAAGCATACCACAGGAATTGAAAGAAATGAGTATGTTATGGCTATAGCTTTCAGTTCTAGAGAGAAGCTGTAATATTCACAGGTTGTATTTTATATTCCAAACACTTGCAGGAAGTGTTTGGAAGTGTCTGGTTGTTGCTATAGCAGAGTATTCTTATCTATGGAATTTATATTCAAGTAAATTATTGCGTGATCTCTAATAGCTTTTTCTTTGCATTCCAGTGCAAATGTGAACAAATATTACCTGTTAGCGCACATTACATTAGGGACCTGACATCCTGAGCAGAAGCATCAAGGCTGTTATTAATTTGTTTCTTATTCATAAGAATTCACAGAAAAAAAAAAAAAAAAAAAAAAAAAGGATAAATAAAAGAGATGTATAAGCAAATTATTATCAGTAAAAAATGCTAACTTGAGGATTCCTGCTCATTTGTATGAACTCATGCACTTCCATTAAAATAAATGGAGTTTCCTTGAATGGCCTGTGCTGAGTTCCTGACCAAAGACTTCAGCTAGCTCTGACCGCTGCAGGAGCATTTTCCTTTCCATTACTCATTTTGGCTTACTATTCACTTCTTACCCTTGTTTAATATTCATGGCAGAAAGGCTCTACATTGTCTAAACAGGCTTGTAAGACTTTTCTAATAAACCATAAATTTGGTAATTTGTTTTTGACGCTTAATATCATTTTTAGCAGAGAGGAGAGTTAGTGTTCCCACTAGTTAAGTGTTCCCACAAAAATATGCAAGAATGTATGAACTAGCAAATGTGCCATGAGTGTGAAACATCCTAAGTCTGTCAGACACACTTTGCATCTGCACAATCTGTGGCCCTAATCAGCCAGTGCATATGTGGAAATGTTTAGGACACACAGAAATCCAGAGAAGTGACTGTTGTCTCATTTCCTCCTAATATTCAATTTCTGTATGGAAATCTGCAATTACCTAATCTTGGAAATACATCACAGTTTTTATGCTGGATAATTTTTTTTCCCACTTTATATTATATTGCTGGACAATGCTAGAGATAATAAATGTTATCATAACATATATATCCTATAAGATTTAGATAGAATTTACAGCTGTGTTTTTTATGATTTCAAGACTTCTTTGTATTTCCTTAAAGACTGCAGATAATCTTAATGTCCCGTCCTCCTTAAAAAAAAAAAAAAAAAAAAAAAATGTGTCTATGATAAACCTTACAACTCAGAGGCATATATATTTCCAGGGAAACAGATGAAATGTTACTGAATATAATAATTTAGTATTCCCTTTTCAAGAGAAGGATCTCTCCTGACCTAAGTAATAAAACAAAAATCTTGGGCAAGCAAAATTGTAGAGCTCATCTGTAAGAAATATTCATTTAAATTTGAATACCAAGTATACTAGTCTAATCATGCATATTCAGAATGCTATTTAAAATAGTAAGAGATAAAGACCTCTGAAGGCAGTGTCCACAGGGATTGTTCCGTTGTGTGTATATACTACCTGATGTAGTGTGCTAGATCCAAAGTCAAAAGGTATGCTCTTCAAATGTTATTTTAAAGAGTCCTAGTGATGACTTATATCCATACAGGATAAATTTGTGTAAATTCAATAAGTACTAACCATCCTCTGAAACAAGAAAGGTCACTTCAAATGAGTCTTTTAATTCATGCAAGAATTTAAAGACTCTCTTTTCTGAGAACCCTCCCAGGCACATTTCTCATACAGAAGAGCTGCTGTTCCATGTTTTCAGTGGAGGTGCAGGCTCAGAGCACAAGAATTGTTTTACTTGAATAACTTTCTCTTCTGTGTTTAGTATTTTGACTTGCCTAACAAGGCTCTGTTACAGGTCAGAGTGAAGTGACTTCTGCTGAGAAAAAATGAGTGCTGCATAATGGATGAAGACAAGTTAATTGAGTCCATTGTCTAAGTCACTTGTCTATCTTCAGATTACCCTGCTTTATCACTAAGCTGTATCCCACAGAATATGAAATATGCCTCAATCAGTGCAGGTCAGCTTTGCAAACCTAGCTGTGAACTGCTGGCTGCTGGTAAAAAGATTGGGTGGCCAAGGTTTGGGATGTGGGATGTAAAATAGACTGTAATTAGACTGGATAAGATAGTTCAGATTTGTGCAGCCATGGCCGGGCTTAAAGTCGCTTTGTCCTTATTGTCCTCTTAATTTTCTAGTACACTGCACAGATATGTTAATTTAGTGTTCATGCTGAATGTAAGGTCATGGTGTCTCACTTTTGTCTGTACTTGATTGCTTATCACCTTTTCAGACTGCCATTTCTATTTGCCATGTGTGTTTGATGATTGGCCCTCAGTAAGTCCCTCTGCAAGAATACTGATCATGTTTTCTTTTTTCTCTAACAGCTGCTCAGTAATTTCACATGACATCATGTAAATGTATTCATGAAGTAAAGTGAGTCCCTCTCAGCTCATGTTGATTGTGCTCATGGAGGTGTTCGCCAGTCTGTTGAACATGTTCTGCAGTTACTATCTTTTTTTTTTTTTTTTTTTTTTAAACAGGCACAACGCAAACAGAAGACCATACAAAGATCTGAAACATTTTATCTGTCTATAAATCTATTTCTCTCCTACACAAAATACACATGTTCATTTCAATGGAAAATGTGTGGCTAAGTCTCCTGTACTATTTGAAAATTTATAGATAATTTTGTAAATCTTCCATTTATGTTCTAGCTTGGTACATTGCTTCTCCCTGGCTATTATCATCAGTAGGCAGCCAGTAAGATACTGAAATAGAGTACAGATGCAGATCTCAGATTTAAAGATTTTTTTTTTTTCATAATATATTCTGTAAAAGCTTTTGAGTTCTTATGCTCAGTTCTTATGTGAGAAAACAAAACTGATGATTTAGAATTTTAAAATATACTTTATTTTTACAACTTTTAAAATGACAAGCGAGAGAGAATGCCAGATGGACCATTTGGCTTAAAGTTCTAGCAAAAATGGAAACAGAAGATGACAATAATCAGGCAAATATCAATGAAAGTTCCAACAGCAGTGTGGTTTAATAGAGTTGAAATAGTTACATGGCAGGTTTGCAAGCATTCCAAATCAGTAGGAATTAAGCATTTCTACTACAAAAACCACAGATTATTTCTCTAAAATGTTTCATCTCTGTGTGACTCATGCTTCATTTCTTCAGTTGACAGTCTTGTACTTTGCGTGAAATAGTTACAAGATTTATTGGACTAGAGGGATAGAATATAGTTCATGACTAGCATAATAGTACAGTGATTAGGGTACTCACCTAGGAGGAAGGATGACCTTGTTTTCATTTATTTAAATATCCTTTATCACATGTTTGATGTTGCAATCCTGAGGCTTTTGTCTTGAGCCTGATATTTGTTAGTAGTAATGTGTTCATAAGAGATCAAAGATATGGACTAAGGTTCTGTCATACAGTCTCTAATGACAACCCATTGGAAAGTGCTGTAAACACTTTGGAAAACAGGTTTAAACTGAACTTAAATAAATAAATATGCTCAAAATCATGTAGATAAAATTTGATTGTGAAAAGTACACTGTATATTTAGGTATGAGAAATTAATTTCACTGATACAAAACAGGAAGTAGATGGATAGGTTTGAAAAATACAGGTTGAAAAACTCTTGGACTTCAGGACACCTGAACTTGTCTGATTGACAGTGTGATGCTCTTGGGGGTGGAGGTGAGGGAGAAATAATCAAATTTCTCCTTCCTGTGTGTGAGAAATGTGAAAACAGTCAAGGTTATTATTTTTGGCACCGGTGAGGCCATTTTTGGAATAAATAATATTAGAGGTAGTGTATGCTCATCCAGTTTGGCACAGATGCTTAGGGTTAGACTAGATGGTCAGTTGCAATACTTCCAGATACTATACCTGACAGTGGATGAATTCTTTCTTCCTTAGAGAAATTTATGGAGTTCTATGAATTTGAAGTTCTTATCAATAAGCATTCTGCTCCAAATTTCCTTGCAAATACAAATAAACTTTTGGAAAAATGTTTCTCAAACTGCAAAATGCCAAAGTATGGAACATAAACATTTAGTTTGTGTTCCACACAAAGTATGGAACATAAACATTTAAACTAAGACTCAAATTTTTGGAAAAAAGATGGAATTCCACTTCTAACTGCTTGTTATAACGATAATGTTTTCAATTTGCAAAACTGACACCAATAAAAATGAATAACTTTGTGTTCAGCGTTGTGCTAGAATAAAAAAGGTGCTTTTTATAATGAGGACAGTTTGAAGATAAACACTCCATTTTGCTGCGTGAAATGGAAAGTGATTTGTCTAGCTATTCTTTATATAACTTATCTATTTAGATTAAACTAAGTAACATATACAGGATTTAGTTATGCCTATACTAAAAGGTTTGTCTTTCATGCTAAAATATACACAAACAATATACATCAAATATTTGACCATTATTTTATTATTTCCATATACCTTGAGTATATTATTTACATTTGTTTGGTAAGATATGATTGTAGTAGTAGATAATAGGTAGCTTCTCTTCCAAGCTACCAAAATAAATGTTTGAAAATAACATTATGATTCATGTTTCCAAGGTTTACTTCAGCGATCATTCAACAGATTCCCACGGGAAATATACTTTTTTAAAAAGAAAAGTATCCAAGTCACTTTAATGTCACATCCAGTATCACTGACATTATTTAAAATGCTGTCTACTTAATTAATAAAAATAGGGAAAGAATGTGGGAAAGCTGCAATTAGGAGACAGATTTATAATAACATGCTTGAAATAAGAATGAAAACATTACTGAATGATCTTCAGATGCTGAGCATTATCAAGTCATCATGTTGACATTTTCCATGTATTTCTCACATGTGGAAAAAAATCTCCAGTTAAATATTTTTCACTTGTGATGGCTGAACAGGTTTTCAAAACAAATGCCCTTGCCTAGTAGTTCTCCAGACAATTAGAAACAGCAGAGTAGATTTTACAAATTAGTTTTAAAAAGCTGCAAATTTCTTCCAGCCAAGAGTATTTCAGAACTTATTATTTTAAGGACAGATCTAATAGGCTTTTAAATGTCAGATCCCACCAAGCCAAAATTTTCAAAATCTATACTTCATTAGAGAATTACATTTCTAATTTTTCTGCAGGTAGGTAAGCGCTTCAGAGAGAAACAGTAACTGGCGATGCACTGATCAGGTAAATAGACATTCAATGTGCACTGTCTGACTTAATAGGTATTAAGCTCCAAGTGAGGGGAACCAATTTCCATGTTCCCACACCTGTTTATACATTTCAGGTGGACAAAAAAATTGTTCAATAAAATGTTGAGTTAACTGTAAGGCAAGAGAAGAGTATCCACCTCTGCTCATCTCTGTTGAGACCTTTAACATGGCCATGTCTGTTCTTCTTTATGTAGAGCTTAGGGATATGGTTTAGTGGGGACTGTTAGCGTTAGGTCAGAGGCTGGACTCGATGATCTTGAGGTCTCTTCCAACCTAGAAATTCTGTGATTCTGCTCAATGAGTCCCTGTGCTTTTCTGAAGACTGAAAATGCTCAAATAGCTTCAACAGAAAAGATAAAGACCTCCTGATTCTACCCAAAACACAATACCGTGATGGCTGTGACAGATGTGGGTTTTCATGCTTTGAATAATAATTTTAGAAAAGAAGATCTGTCACTGGAAGGAGAAAGGAGCAGAGTCTCCTGTATTCAGATTAAAATACATAAGAGAATATCATACATTGGTCTCACCTTCTCATGACCTGCAAAATGACATTTCACTCTTCCTCCTCCTACCCCCCGATAGGAGAAATCACAAAATTCTCAAATCACGTTGTTACAGTGCATCCAGAATGAGAGAGGCAATGCTTTTCTTTCTCAGAGCTGTTTTCCTCTTCCCCAGTGATTCCATTTTCTTCTTTTCACCCTCAAATTTATGCTCACTGCCCATCTTTACTTAATCCCCCCCCCCTCCAATTTATTTTAAACAATCACTTGATGCTTAGCTGTGCTAGGCTTTGGAAGTACTTAAGTCAGAAACTGCAGTGTCTAGAGAATTTGAGTTCAGAAGGGGCTCTCAGCTGAGTCAGTGGATTTAGGGCCTGGAATCCTACCTGGACTCTTTTTTTTCCATATTCATTTCCTATTTTAGTACTGAAAATAAGCCCCTTTGACATTGCATTTAAATTGAATAGCTAGTTCAAAAACAAATGGAATGAAATAATTCCATTAATTAATTCTTAATTAATGGTTAAATAATGGTTAATCACAAAATAATTACTGATGTATAAATGGAAGGTAGCTCTTAGACCTGCTTTATGAGACTATATTGAGACTTCTATTTGTAACTTTCCTTTTTCCGTTATGTTTTTCAACTCTAAAAGATTGGTATTTTTTCACATATATAATATTGGAATGAATCAATTTTAATCAATACAATAGCAAATGAAAAAAAGTAACGCTCTACATTAAAAGAGTAGCATTATGTAGTATGAACAAAGTATATTCTAAAATAATCTTCAATCCATTTTTAATCCTCTAACACGGTTTTCTTTCTTTTTTATTTTGCTGAAATTTGAAACTGTTCTCAAATAAAATACTATCACATCCCTCTCCCTATTGTTACCCCCCCTCTTTGTTCTTTAGATTTCTATTTGATGTCTTTCTGTCTTCTACTTAGCAGATGTATACGCATGTGAGGAATAGGAGGGAAGAATGGAAAGAGGTGGATTTAAAGCTGCAATCAATTAACCTGTTGCTAGGGGACCCTCAGCTCACCAATCAAAAAATAACAATCAGCTGACTGGAATTAGCAGGATATAAAATGGAATAATGAAGCATTACGCTTCTACTTTTTTTTTTTTTTTTTCTTTCCTCTCTTCTCTTTTTCCTCTTTTTTTTATTTTTTAAGTGCTTACAAAGGGTGAGAGAGAAGGTCGATAGGAGGTGGTTGAAATGTCAAGGATATTTCACTCTTAGTTTAGGTACTTAATTAAGGGAAGGGCTGGCAGCAGGAGCTTGGATTTATGTTTGGTTATCTTTTTGTTTATCAGTGGTAATGGAAATGAGTGGTAGTAATGTGGCATGTGGAAATATATTATGTAAGACTTTATTGCCTAATGCAGTCTGAGCTGGGCATAATTTGCAAACCCTATGGAATGCCAGTTAATTAAAGCTTAATGAACTTCAAAGAGTGAGTTGTGGTTGGTAGGGATAAAAGATGACCCCAACTGATACATATGAAAGCAGCAGATTTTGTTTCACTCACTTAGACTTCACTCAGGTATATCAGGGATTTCAGACTGGAAGCAGAATTTACCATTTGAAGAGTGATCTTTGACTCTGGCAAAGTATCTGTTACAGGGTGTTTTGTATTATTTTTGTTTCTTCTGGCAGAGAAAGACCTGCTTTCAGAGGTCTTTCAGACCACTGAAATGGCCTTCAGAGTCTGCTTTTACTTTAAAATTTTTAGGGAAATGTTAGCGTAGCAGAATACAGTCTGCATGCTGATCACGCTTTCCATTGTTGTTCTTTAAGCATATTACTTTTGTCATCTTTGATATCTGTAGTCTTCATTTTAAAATGCTAAAATGAAGGACCACTTACAATACTTAAAATATACAATAACTACTTATGTTTTTTTTTTTTTTTTTTTTAATGACTATCCAAGACCAAATAAATTAGTCCTTCTTGAACAGTGTTCTCGTATGGCTTTTATTTACAGAGAATAAAGAACTAGACTAATCTCTGGAATTTCTCTTTAGCCCTATCATCTTGATTATCTTGACTATCATCTTTACTTTTGTATTTAGATATGTTGACATATTGGAGATGAATAAAAGAGAAGATGGATGCTTGCTTTCATCATTCACCTATCCAACCACCTTGTGATGTGTCTTTCATGCTGTCGGCATGAAAGGAAGAAAAGGCAAGTACACTGAACTTAGTCTCAGCTCTCTTCCTTTCTTGGGTAGCCTTTGTATGTGCCTACTGGTTGGAGACAAGCACAAAGTACAGGAGTGGTGCCATGGCTGTGCACTCCTAGTATATTGGATTCAGTATCTTGATATATTGGATTCAGTATCTTGAAACACTAAGAGAAGAAAAGAAAGTCTGTTATTATGCCAGTGCAGTCTGGACACCGAATTCAACTGCATTTTTTTTTATTTTTTATTTTTATTTTTTTTACTTCAGGCTTTGAATTCCAAATCTTCATAAGGTTATGCTTTAGGCAAATTGTTTTGCCTCTGCTTGAAGTCACCTTGAGGTCTCAGTGTTATTTGAGATGAGGTACAGTGATTTGGGTATGCCTAAGGATATAGGAAAAGGAAGAATAAACGTTTAATCAGGAAGCTAATTTTTATACAGATTGGGGACTTTAAACAGTTTCAATATTGTAAATTTAATATAGCAGCCCATCTCTGCAGAATGGGTAAACTTCTCAAGTTTCAGAGCTGAATATTAAATGACTGTAGTAATATTCATATTTATTACATCAAGGAAATGTTATCTACTTCTTAAAATTCATGTTACAATAAGGGACTGTGGAACTATTGCTTTCAAATATTTTTTCTGGTATCTAACTACTGTATATGCCTCTTGTAGCCAGTTTTTCTTGTATTGTCATTAGAGCATGCAAATAAGTGGTGGTCATATTTTATTAAATTCTGATGCTCAGGTATTAAAACACAAACAAAAAAAAACCACAAAATTACAATTGCAAACTAATTTTATTTTTTTTTATACTCCAAGGAAGTATTTTTAAAGAGAGATTTAGATGTTGGATTTGCAAATTCATTGGGATGATTGGTTCATAAAATACGACTAAGAAAAAGCCCACAAATATGCACTGTGTTTATTGGCTAGATTCACAGAGAGTTGGAGTCAGGCAGGAGATGAATTATTTTACATTATTGATTGTCTTGGAATGACTGCAGTTACTAAATATCAAACTGCTTGCATATAAATCTAACTCATGCTGCAGAGTTAACATGTTCTTTATGGTAGGTTTAGTAAAATAGGTCTGCATTTGGTGAACTACTTGAGCAATAATTAAATTGCAAAGGAATATTGGGAAATTTATCTTTAACATGTGAATGAGGTTTTTTTGTTTGTTTGTTTTGTTTTAACCAAGATATGATCTTAGCCAAATGTCAAGATTACTGAGTTGAAGGGGGGAGGTGGTGAAATTGTTGATGAATAGCGTACATAATCTTCTGTAGTTTCACTTCTTTTTCATTTTTTTTTCCTGTTTCCTTAATATTTTCCTTAAGATAAAAAAAAAAAGGCATTGCTCCTAACTTTGAATGATAGTCTGTTCCGAAGATCAATACAATAGTAGATATAAAGACTGATAGCATTTGCTAAGTGAAAGCTGAACGTAAGCTTACAAAAAAAAAAAAACAAAACAAAACAAAACAACAACAACAACAACAAAAAAAGCGCTTAGAGGAAAGGAGGAGTATGGTCGTGGCTGGGAAGGGGATGTGAAATCTTAGAGCAACACTGGCTACAGTGATTATGAGAATGCAGTGATTATGGTGAAATGCAGAATTCTGAGAGGAAATAAGGCCAGTAGCCAGGATCACAACCCTGGCTTCAGGACAACAGATTCTGATACAGTCCTGCAGAGATTATAGTCCAGAATAACGGGTTCATCTCTATAGGTTACTTTCTCTGAGCTCAAGAATAATGATTGACTTCCTACACATAGGCGAGGAAGGGAGTCAGGAAATCTGCATGCATGATGAAACTCAAATATAAAAGGAACCATACAAGAGATGGAAGTAGAGGTGAACTGGAGATGAAGCTGGGAAGCAATATGGAAAACAGCAAGGAGACCTTCTGTGGTAATATCAACAATAAAAAGAAGACTAGATAAATATGAATATACTGCTGAATGGGACAAGTGTTTTAATGACAAAAGACAAGGAAGAGGCCAAGGTACTTGTTACCTTCTCTGAGGATTGAAGGAAGAAGAGGCTGGTCAGCCTCCCATGAAAGCCTGGGAAGGCGATGGAGCAAATAATCCTGGAAGCCATTTCCAAACTTGAAGAATTAAAAGGTGATTGGGTGTCATGACCAAAACAAACATCTGCTATGATGCAGTTACTATTTTAAGGAAACAGTGTATGTTCTGTGTCTTCAGTGAGGCTTTCAAAACTGATAACACCCTCATTAACAAACTGATGAAGCATGAATTAAATGAATAGACAGTGGCATGAATTGGAAACTGGCTGAACCGCTCGGCCTCAAAGAATTGAGATCAGTGGCACGGTCTGTACTTCAGTCACCAAGTGGTGTATCCCAGGGTTTGATTTTGGGGCCAAAAATATTTTGTTAATGCCCCTGATGATGATACAGAGTACACCCCCACCAGATTTTCAGATGATAAAAAACTGGGAGGAGTGGCTGATATAATAGATGATTGTGCTGCCATTCACAGGATCTTTGGCTTGAGAAAAGAGCCAATTAGAACATCAAAAATTCAGCAAAAGGAGAGGCAAAAAGTCCTGTACCTGGGAGGAATACACCCATGCAACAGTACAGGCTGGGATCTGACAGTCTGGAAAGAAGCTTTGTAGGGTAGGACCTGTGTGTCCTCTTGAACAAGTTGACCATGAGCCAGAAATGCACCCTTGCAGCAAAGAAGGGCAACAGCGTCCTGGCTTGCATTAGGAAGATCATCAACAGCAACTTGAGGGAGGTCACTTTTTCCCTCTACTGGTGACATCACACATGGAGTGCTGTGTACAGAATTATGGGAGATATGAACATGCTCAAGAAAATTCATTAAAGGGCCACAGAGATGATTAAGAGCTTGGAGATTATGGTGTTAAAGAGTCTGAGAGAGCTGAGTCTGTCTAACATGGAAAAGAGAAGGGTTAGGAGAATCTTGAATAAAGGAGACAGACCCAAGCTTTTCTCAGGGGGGATGGCCCAAGAAGTGATGGCCACAAACTGAAATACAGAGAACTCTCTTTAAATATAAAGAACAACTTTTTAACTCTGACAGTGATCAGATACGAACAACTTGATAGGAGTGTTGGTGGAGTCTCCACGTGTCCAGGTAGTCAAAAACAAACTGGTCATGGACCTAAGCATTCTGCTGTAGTTGACCCTGCTCTGAGCAGGGAGGTGAGATTAGATGATCTCCCTTCCAACCTCAGTTATTCTGTGGAAAGAATTGAGACCACAGTTTACTTATTATTTTCTCATTCTTTATATGATTGAAGTCATTCAAGTAGGCCTGTATGTGTGTGTACATACTATACATATATAGTACATATCTCTGATATAGACCAATGGAGAGTCAAAATTCAGTCTCTTTTCCTGTTCAGCCCAACTGAATTTTTCCTGTCTCAATAAGCAGAAATTAGTGCTGGGAGGTGCTATGAAAAACTGTGGTTTTCCATCAGTTGGGCTTTCTCTTTACACATCACACAGGTTATGTCATAGTAATTTGCTGAAGAGAAAATAGAAAAATACTAGTCAGATATGTGAATGGCTGTAAACACCAACTTTACTGTTATAGGAAAATAACTAGTGTAGTGAAGAGGCTAGTATTAATGCTGACAGACAGGTTTGTGGGATCATTATCTGCAATTATGCTTATGTATTTATTTTTCTACTCTTATCTAAGATTATTTTATTAGGATAATATGTCTAAAAGCAGATTCTTCTTTATATGCCCCTCAGTGGAACTATCTCAAGCTTGTTTTTGATGCCTATTGAGAAAATGGTAGTAAAAACTCAAAAGTTTATCTTTCAGTGAGAATTGCAACAGCCAGCATGATGAACAAGGCAGTTCAAAGGTGCTCAGGAAGCAGTATGTTCTAGTATTCTTAGTAAGGGGGAGAAATAAAAGTTTCTCTTAACTATTACAAAATACTTTCCAAACTATGTGTATATATATATATGTATGTGTGTGTGTGTGTATGTGTATATATATATATATATATATATATATATATATATATATAAAATGTAGTAATGTTGAAATCTCGAGACACTGAATTTTGAGGGCTACAGGGATTTCGCGGTATCTGAATTCAAATGTTGAAACACCTATGTACCTAGCTCAAAATCACTGATTCAAAAGCTTACGCGACATGATGGCAGTTAATTATCAGCATTCTGTATTCAGTATAATACATTGCATTTATTACCTTACGCCATTACAGAGATAGAGTGATTGACACTTTCATCAGCAAACTCTTGATTGACTGCAGCATAAAAATATCAAAGTATCAGTAAATTGATTTTTATTTTTGAATATTATATAATAATCTATAGTTCTGATAGAGGAACTTAAGTATTAGTGTCCTCTCTCTCAAAAAAAAAAAAAAAAAGTATAGTAAGAGTAATAACTGAACAAGTTTACTCTGAAAACAGTATGACAAATGATGTCCTCTTTTTTTTTTTTTTTATAGATTTGAATACTTTCCTTACACAGTGCAGTAATGTTAAGTTTTGTGTGCAAGAAGTAGCACATATGGCAGCTAATCTTAAGCATGTTAAATGATTGGCAAGTAGGTTCACACTATTTGGTCAGCCAGCTGATGCTGAACTGTGTGTATAATATCAAACAGTTCTGCCTGACTTTTTCACTGTGAAAGCATTAATTTGATCTTTCCTATTCATAACATTTTCACTAAAAACCTTTGGAAAAATAAATCCTTTTGAGACTATGTGCTGTCTTTGAACTGGTTGAGATGAGATGAAAAATTGAGTTGGATTAAAAGTTTTGAGCTGAAGATGGAAGGACAGACAATGATCTCAAAGACTTTCTTTTGGAAACCAGAGAAAAATAAACATTTTCTGATAGTGTACTCAGAGTTATCTTCTGTATAGTGAAGGATGTTAAGTCAGATGATACTGTTCATGTCTTTAATGGCACTTAGTGGTAAGTTGTGTACCATTTGAAAACTATGAATTAGCCCCCATTGGACTGAAATTCTTGAAATAGACACTAAATCCCACTTTCTGTATAGGAACATGACACACTTACCTTAACTAGAAATAGCTGCAGATGCCTAAAGTAAGCAAAATAAAAACAGCATTGAATTTTTTTTTGACCTTAGTATTTGAAAGAGGACTAATATTACTCTGCTGAGTGAAAGAGAAGATAATTTATAATATTCTTGGCTCTTTAAAATTGCTTATTACAAATGACCACTAAAGGCTGTGATTCTGAAATCTGGGCTACCAATACCTAAATTCTTTTGAGGATTTGGTGTTTGAGACATGTAACTGGATTGCTGTGTAAATATGTGGGCTGATTTATGAAATGGCAAAGAAAATCTCAGCATTCTAAATGTAGAATGCAGTCACCTAGAGGCAGTGAACAAGAAGCCATCAGCTTAAACTGGAGTTATCTACTAGTACCTGTCAATTGAAGAAATAAAATATTAAAAAAAAAAAAAATAAAAAAATAGTGAGGAAAAACAAGCAAAGAAGTTAGATGTGTTTTCTTTTCTCCTTTCCTCCTGTAGTGAAAATGTGTTGTTGAAATGACGTGGTAATTGTAAACAGTCACTGTTCGTTGGGGGGGGGGGGGGAAAAAGAAACAAAAAGTAGAGCATAAGGTATGTTTTGTATTATAAGAGTACCTGAAGGGTCTACCAAATATCACAATTTTATTGGTCTTTAATGTCCTTGCTGTGTCAGGTATAATGAGTCTGTGGTCTAAGAGAAGCCTACATAGGAAAAAACAAAAACAAACACAAAAGAACGTACACACAAAACCAAACTGGATATTTTTTGAATATGTGACAACAACAACAAAAGTTCTATATTGTGCTATGTTTCTAATCCTTAAATGAACACTGAGATGAAAAATCTGAGGTAGACAACTCAACAGTGCCAAAGGTGATAACTGAGCTGGGAAGTTTTAATGCAGTGTGATGCTTTCCCTACAATGCAATTGTTCTTCAAAAGCATTATTCAAGCAGTACTTCACAACACCTCCTGTCCCAGCTTTAGACCATCTTCATTCTCTGAAGATGTTTTACTGAGAACTCACCTCACTCTTGATCTGAATTCAGTTGCTACTGTTATCAAAAAATATTATTATTAAAAAGAAAATGTTTAGTGACGTTACCAAAATTAGTTTTAATAACATGCTTGCAATAAGATAATTGTTCTTTAATAGTTCTTCTGTTGTGAAATGTGATGATTTATCTTGGAATAAATAGACTGCAGAATTTGAATTTCTCTGCATTAAATGTAGAGAAGCAAATGAACAGTTAATCATTAAGGAATAGTGACAAATTAAGAACTATAATGGTACCTTTCATAGATTAGATGAGCATGCAACAATTCTGAAGTCAATCAAAAGAAGTCAAATGACATTGCTAATTTTTTGAAGCAGTCTTCCATTTTCTATATTCTAGTATGAAAACTACAATATACAAGAAAGAAGGAATACATTATTAGCATTACTAAAAAGTGTTTAAATATAGAAAAGCAATAAAATTTACTGAATGTTAGTCATTGTTGAGGGATTTTTTGAAACAGCAAAAATCCCATGGCTTGCTGTAGCTGAGCAAACCAAGCTACCAGGGCAACTATGAGAAGTTCCCATGACAGTGTTCCCACATCGCCCAATTGAGGAATTCAGAAAAATATTGTTACCAGTAGCTGGCTTCAAGGACAAGGTCTATGTGACTGCTAATCACAAGGGGGTTGTTTTCTTGCAGGTGGAGTTGTTTTCTTGTAGTTGTTTGAGTGCTTTTGACCAATAATCTTGTGTGAAACACTGTCCGCCCATGTTAGGTTCACTATAAAAGTTAGGCTATTCGGGCAATAAAATGGAGCATGATCTGCCTCTACTGGTATCTGTCATGTTTTTGGCCATGCTTCCTGCAACAAGTCATAGTATTACCTCATGACACTTGGTCTTTCTGTATACAACATGATTATATACAAAGAAAATAAATGTTATTATTTGCTACCTAGTATTTAATGGAGACTATAAACCATTGTATTTAACCATTTAAAATATAAACAATTTATTATTATAGTATTTAACCATTAAAATATAAACCATTGTATAAACCATTTTCTTTAATCATTTCCTGAGACAATAGAAAATATGTGAGGTAGGATATTTTGATATACATGAATGCTAAATTGAGAAATTGTATTGTAGTTACGTTGCCCTGGCATAATATGATGCCCCAATTTTTATTGCTGATGCATACAACTAGACCCTCTGAGTTCATTGATATGAATAAATTCTTCTGCATATCCCAAGACAAATAGACTTGTATGTTTTATTCCTAATAAGAGAAGTGTCAGGTCTGACAAAGTTTTGCCACATCTGATTGTTATGTTATGCTTTCAGATCATCTAGACTGCTGCTTGGTACATTCTTTGCTGCTAAGTGCACCAAGTAAGACCAACACCTCCAGATCTGATAGCCCTTCACAACAAGACAAAGCCATATTTTCCCACACAAAATTTCTTACAAAGTCCATCCATGTGTGACTAGCTTCCATTTCGTGTCATATTTGTTTCAGGATGACTATATAGCACTACCTGTACTTTTGGGGAAAAAAAAAAAAAGAGTCAGTCTTTATTATGAGATGAAAATTTGCTTATGTCAAGGAATAAATCTTTGAAAATTCTTCAAATATTTCTTAGAATCTGAATGACTCTTTTGGGCAGTATTGATGCTTCAGTATTAGCAGCAGGTACTGAATTCAGGCAACATGAATTATTCAACTTTGTTGGATGAATTAATCTGCAACTTAAATTTTCAGTGGTAGTTGCTGTAGTAATGATTAGAGCTATCAGTTTATACAGTTTCCACCCTGAAAATGACAGCAAAGCTGCCTTTATTTTTTTTTTTTCCAAATGTACTTTCCTGCTGTTGTGTTTCTGTTAATAGGGAGAACATTACACCAGTGCACTTTAACAAAATGCAGTCCCTCTTTGGCTGATGGGCACTAACAGCCAGCAACAAGCCTATTACATATAATGTAGTCTATTTTTAAAAGAAAAACTTTCCTGTACTGGTGAAGATAAAGAATTTCAACTAGATTTGTTGAGTAAAGGACTATTTGTAACCATTTATTTACTTATTTATTTATTAATATTTATTTATTTATTTATTAAGTTTTCTTAGTAAAGACAATATAACCTGTTAAGGGTAGCTGAATTTTAAAAAACTTCCGGACAGGTGACATGACAAGTCTACCATGACAGTGTTTGTATTGAGATCTGTCTGTGGGTGGAATTATAATGGATGGTGTGTGTGAATACATGTTCTTGTAATACACTGATGCTTCTCAGTTTCTTGAATATGGGTGAAATATGATGTTTCAGCTTTGTGCTTCTTAATGGGCTACTGAAAGCATATTCTTATTATTTTGTATCTGTTGGGGCATTTTCTTGCAAACTAATGCTTGAGAGTATGTTAACCCTGGTGGAGTTAGAATTTCTTATAATGGAGCTGATAGCTTATTCTAAAGCACTGATCATTGATTTCCAAGGGTGGTTTTAAATTAGGAACCAAAGGAGAATAGGAACAATGATGGTAATTAAATCATGACTAGAGGCATTTAAGAAATGCTGGAGAAAGGCAGTCAACTCTATAACCTGCCTGTCAAAAGTGAAAGAATGCAGATTCAAGTATAAGGTCTGGGGATTAAGTAATAGTAATGCAAATGACACAATTTTACCTTGTATCAATCAAGATTAATGGTGTCTGGCACATGTGTTTGATATTCACATTTGCTTATTTTACTATTTTAAATTAAGACACCAGAAGGAAACACTGACCAGTGAAATTCATTCTTGGGATTATGGCAGAGATTTATTTCTCATTATAATTTAGAAATATTTATTGTCTTTTTAATTTATAAAACATATTAAAAAGTGCATGAGAAATCATGCACTGAGATCTTTCAAAATGAATTTTATATGTGTGCTTATGAAAAAATATAATTAGACCACCACTACCTATTACTACCTAGTTAATTATTGTAGTTAACTTTGTGTTAACTACACAAAGAAACCTCCTATGTAATTTAATATATACATGAAAAAGTGCTAAGATGTTTCAGTTTTTGTTAACACAAAAAGCATTCCTATTGAGTGCATGTGGCTGTGTAAGACACATTTCAGGCTGTGAGGCTGAAAGAAAGACTGAATCACAGAAAGACTGAATATCCTGAGTTGGAAGGGACCTACAAGGATCATTGAGTTCAACTTCTGGTTTCGCACAGGACAACCCCCAAATTAAACCATGTATCTGAGAGTGTTGTCCAAACACTTTTCGAACTCCAACAGGCTTGCTGCAGTGACTGCTTCCCCAGGGAGCCTGTTCCAGTGCCTGACCACCCTCTCACTGAAGAACCTTTTCCTAATATCTAACCCGAATGTCCCCTTTTACACCTTCATGCCATTCCCTCAGCTCCTGCCCCTCTGCTCCCTTTGTGAAGACCTAGTAGGCCTTCCCTTTGCAGAGACTTAGACCTGTAGGCCTAGTCTAGACCTCCTCTCAGTCTCCTCTTCTCTAGGCTGAACAAACCAAGATGCTCCTCATACATCATGCTCTCTAGACCCTTCACCATCTTTGTAGCCCTCCTTTGAACACTCCAATAGTTTTATATTCTATTTATACTGCAGTGCCCAAAACTGCACACAGTACTCAAGGCGAGGCTGCACCAGCACAGAGAAGGACAGTAATTTCCCTTGACCAGCTAACCATGCTGTGCCTGATGCCCACCAAGATATAGTCAGCCCTTTTGGCTACCAGTGCACACTGGTGACTCAGATTCAGCTTGCCATTGACCAGAACCCCCAGATCCCTTTCTGTGGGGCTGATCTCAATCTTCTTATCCTCTAGTCTGTACATATATCCATGGCTGCCCCATTCCAGGTACAGCATCTAGTACTTGCTCTTGTTGAACTTCATATTGTTGGTGATTGCCCAGCCCTCTAATTAGTCAAGATCTCTCTGCAAGGCCTTTATCCTCTTTACCCTCCACGTAGATGTTAGAGATCTCTCTACCCTCCACAGAGTCAACAGCTCCTCCAAATTTAATGTCATCTACAAACTTACTTAGTATACATTCAAGTCCTGAATCCAAGCCATTTATGAAAGTAATTGAGAACTGGCCCTAAAATGGAGCCCTGTGGAACCCCACTAGTGACTGACCACCAGCCTCACGTAACTCCATTTACTATAATCCTTAGCTCAACTCATCACCCAATTGTTCAACCACTACATCATTTTTTTACTAGCTGTATATATGGAGAACTATATATAGTTCCACTTGCTGAGGCGATCGGCTCCGGGGCAGACACGTTCTGCAGTGGAGCGGGGGATCGGGCCAGGCAGGGCTAATTTTTCTGGCATCGAGCCTACTTGAGGGAGCCACCAGGACCCGGCAGCCCTTGTGAGGGAGGCTGATGAGGCATAGGCGGAGCCAGCAGCGTCCCCTCCCCAGCCATTCATAAGCTGCCCCTAGGGAGCACAAGCAACCAGGAGCGCAGGGACCAGGGTGGGCAAACAGGACGTGGCGTGTCAGAAGGCAGTGGCATGGCAGTTAGTGCGGCAGTTCACGCAGGCAGGGCAAGCAGGAAGGGCAGAGCGCTCCCCCATGCCCACACGAACACCTCCTGTAGCAACAGCCTCCTGTTAGCTAGGCTGCAATGGTCTCCACCAGGCACGGCGCACTCTCCAGAAAGACGGTACACACCCAGACCAACTACCCATTCAAAAATGCAGCTGTTCAGGTCACTGGATGCAGGGAGTGTCTGAGCCTGTTGCTGCCATCAGTGGGAGGCAGAGACACTGTGTGTGTGAGGTGCGAGCAGGTGGATGACCAGGTCCACATGGTGGCAGAGCTCGAGGAGGTGGAGAGGTTGAGGGATATCAGGGAGTGCAAGCGGGAGATAGACTGGTGGAGCAACTCCCTGCAGGACCTCAAGGAGAGGTACTGGGGTGAGACACCCCAAATGGTGGTGGACCCCCTGCCCTGTCACTGTTGGGCAGAGGGAGGGGACCTGGGAGTTGAGGAGGAATGGAGACAGGTCCCTGCTCGACATCACAAGCGATGCCCTCCCCTTCCGGCCCCACCTTCCCAGGTGCCCTTACGCAACAGGTTTGAGGCCCTGGAGCTTGAGAGACCGGTGGGTGAGGAAAAGGTAGAAAGTGTACCCAGGAGGATGCCTAGGGCGAGGAAGTCGATTCCACGCCTCAGGACTGCCTCCACCAAGAAAGAAAGGTGATTGTTGTGGGAGACTCTCTTCTCAGGGGAACAGAGGGACCTATTTGTCAGCCTGACCCTACCCGTAGGGAAGTCTGCTGCCTCCCTGGGGCCAGGGTCATGGACATTGCCAGAAAGCTTCCCAGCCTGGTTCGCCCCTCTGACTATTATCTTCTTTTAATAGTCCAGGCGGGCAGTGATGACATTGGAGAGAGAAGCCTGAAGACCATTAAACGGGACTTTAGGGGGCTGGGGCGATTAGTGGAGGGAGCGGGAGTACAGGTGGTGTTTTTGTCTATCCCTACAGTGGTAGAGAGGGGTACTGATAGGACACGAAAGGCCCACCTGATACACACATGGCTCAGAGGCTGGTGCCAGCACAGAAATCTTGTTTTTTTTTGACCATGGGGTGCTTTACTCGGCACCCGGCCTGATGGCCGCAGACGGGTCACTATCTCTAAGGGGAAAATGGATCCTGGGCCAGGAGCTGGTGGGGCTCATTGAGAGGGCTTTGAGGGGGATGGGGCTGAAACAAGGCTTTTTGGAGCTGTGCCAGGGGGAACAATGGCAAGGCCGGGGGATAAGGCAATGGCCCAGCTGAAGTGCATCTATACCAATGCACGTAGCATGGATAACAAACAGGAGGAGCTGGAAGCCATCATACAGCAGGCAGGCTATGACTTGGTTGCCATCATGGAGATGTGGTGGGACCACTCTCATGACTGGAGTGCTGCAATGACTTGCTATAAGCTCTTCAGAAGGGACAGGCAGCACAGAAGGGGTGGTGGTGTGGCTCTCTA
Organism: Anas acuta; assembly: GCF_963932015.1. Lineage (NCBI taxonomy): Eukaryota > Metazoa > Chordata > Aves > Anseriformes > Anatidae > Anas > Anas acuta. The sequence continues at coordinate 42,986,281 of NC_088983.1, read as the reverse complement.
TATTAGAGAATCTTTCGATGTTGTAGAACTCGAGGCTGGGAATGACAAGGTTGAGTCCCTTTGGTTTAGGATTGACGGGAAGGCAACAAGGCTAGCGTCCTGGTCGGGGTCTGTTACATACCGCCGAACCAGGATGAGGAGATGGATGAGGAGTTCTACAGGCAGCTGACAGAAGCTGCGAAATTGTCGGTGCTTGTTCTTGTGGGGGACTTCAGCTTCCCTCACATATCCTGGAAGCACAACACAGCCCAGAGAAAGCAGTCTAGGAGGTTGCTGGAGAGCGTGGAAGATAGCTTCCTGACGCAGCTGGTTAGTGAGCCTACCCGGGGAGGTGCCCCGCTAGACCTTCTGTTCACAAACAGAGAAGGACTGGTGGGAGATGTGGTGGTCGGAAGCTGTTTTGGGCAGAGCGACCACAAAATGGTGTAGTTCTCTATTCTTGGTGAGGCCAGGAAGGGGACCAGTAAAACTGCTGTATTGGACTTCCGGAGGGCTGACTTTGAGCTGCTCAAGACACTGGTTGGTAGAGTCCCTTGGGAGGCGGTTCTGAAGGGCAGAGGAGTCCAGGAAGGCTGGGCGCTCTTCACGAGGGAAATCTTAATGGTGCAGGAGCGGTCTGTCCCCATGTGCCCAAAGACGAGCTGGCGTGGAAGAAGACCGGCCTGGCTCAACAAGGGTTGCAGCTTGAGCTTGGGAGAAAAAGAGGGTTTATAATCTTTGGAAAAAAGGGTGGGCCACTCAGGAGGACTATAAGGATGTTACGAGGCTGTGCAGGGACAAAATTAGAAAGGCCAAAGCTCATCTAGAGCTCAATCTGTCTACTGCCATTAAAGACAACAAAAAATCTTTTTACAAATACATCAACGCAAAATGGAGGACTAAGAAGAATCTCCATCCTTTACTGGATGTGGGGGGAAACAAAAGATGAGGAAAAGGTGGAGGTGCTTAATGCCTTCTTTGCCTCAGTCTTTAGCGGCAATACCGGTTGTTCTCTGGATACCCAGTACCCTGAGCTGGCGGAAGGGGATGGGGAGCAGAATGTGATCCTCACTATTCATGAAGAAATGGTTGGCGACCTGCTACGGCACTTGGATGTGCGCAAGTCGATGGGGCCGGATGGGATCCACCTGAGGGTATTGAGAGAACTGGCGGAGGAGCTGGCCAAGCCGCTCCTTTATCAGCTCCTTTATCATCATTTATCAGCAGCCCTGGCTATCAGGGGAGGTCCCAGTTGACTGGAGGCTAGCAAACATGATGCCCATCTACAGGAAGGGCCGGAGGGCAGACCCGGAGAACTATAGGCCTATCAGTTTGACCTCAGTGCCAGGGAAGCTCATGGAGCAGATTATCTTGAGAGTCATCACGTGGCACTTGCAGGGCAAGCAGGCGATCAGGCCCAGTCAGCATGGGTTTCTGAAAGGCAGGTCCTGCTTGACGAACATGATCTCCTTCTATGATACACTGGGTGGATGAGAGAAAGGCTGTGGATGTGGTCTACCTTGACTTCAACAAGGCTTTTGACAACGTTTCCTACAGCATTCTCCTCAAGAAACTGGCTGCTCATGTATTGGACTGGCGTACGCTTTGTTGGGTTAGAAACTGGCTGGATAGCTGGGCCCAAAGAGCTGTGGTGAATGCAGTCAAATCCAGCTGGAGGCCAGTCACTAGTGGCGTTCCCCAGGGCTCGGTGCTGGGGCCGGTCCTCTTTAATATCTTCATCGATGATCTGGATGAAGGCATTGAGTACACCCTCAGTAAATTCACAGATGACACCAAGTTAGGTGAGTGTGTCAATCTGCTCGAGGGTAGGAAGGCTCTGCAGGAGGATCCGGATAGGCTGGACCAATGGGCTGAGGTCAACTGCATGAAGTTCAACAAGGCCAAGTGCCAGGTCCTGCACCTGGGGCGCAATAACCCCAAGCAGAACGACAGGCTGGGAGAGGAATGGTTGGAAAGCTGCCTGGCGGAGAAGGACCTGGGAGTATTGGTGGATAGTTGGCTGAATATGAGTAAGCAGTGTGCTCAGGTGGCCAAGAAGGCCAACAGCATCCTGGCTTGTATAAGAAGCAGTGTGGCGAGCAGGGCTAGGGAAGTGATCGTCCCCCTGTACTCAGCTCTGGTGAGGCTGCTCCTCGAGTACTGTGTTCAGTTTTGGGCCCCTCGCTACAAGAAGGACATGGAGGTGCTTGAACGAGTCCAGAGAAGGGCAACGAAGCTGGTGAGGGGTCTGGAGAACAAGTCCTATGAGGAACGGCTGAGCGAGCTGGGTTTGTTCAGCCTGGAGAAAAGGAGGCTCAGGGGCGACCTTATTGCTCTCTACAGGTACCTTAAAGGAGGCTGTAGCGAGGTGGGGGTTGGTCTGTTCTCCCATGTGCCTGGTGACAGGACGAGGGGGAACGGGCTAAAGTTGTCCCAGGGGAGTTTTAGGTTGGATATTAGGAAGAACTTCTTTACCAAAAGGGTTGTTAGACATTGGAACGGGCTGCCCAGGGAAGTGGTGGAGTCACCATCCCTGGAGGTCTTTAAAAGATGTTTAGATGTAGAGCTTAGGGATATGGTTTAGTGGAGGACTTGTTAGTGTTAGGTCAGAGGTTGGACTCGATGATCTAAAGGTCTCTTCCAACCTAGAAATTCTGTGATTCTGAGAAAGCAAATCAGTAAGGATTTGTATTTCCTCTTCAGTTAAAGAAGTGGCTGTTCACTTGCAATCTACCACACCTGCTGTAGCTGTCCACCTGAGGGGAATATTATACACACTTATGTTACTTTTTAAATAAATAAATACCACCCTCTGTGCTGGTCCCCTGAAGAGCACTGCTATATCATAACCTGGGTAATGCTTTCCAAATGCTGACCTGCTTTCTGGGTAGTCAAAGCTAGGTGTAGATTGGGGTTACTGCTGAAGGAGCATGAAAGAGATTATTTTGGGTTGCTCACAACTCTGTTATGAAATTTTTTTGCTAATATGACTAAAAATAGATAGAGCATAAAACAAGCATCTCTGACAGTGAAGCTAACTACTGTCTGAATGTGTAGGATTGATTTTTTTTTTTTTTTTGTAATGAGACTGAGAAATATAAACTGGATTTGACACATAAATAGGTACGTACGTCTGTCCTGACAGGGAGTTCAAGAAACGTCATCATGAAGTTTTATGGCTCATTTCAATTCAGTTACATTGATTGACACAAAATAAAAAAATAAAGCTTTTTTGACTCATGAGAACATTTCTCATTTTGACAATGAAAACATGTCTAGAGGAGGGCCACAAAAATAATCAGAGGGCTGGAGCATCTCTCCTATGAAGACGGGTTGATGGAGATGGGGTTGTCCAGCCTGGAGAAGAGATGACTCTGGGGAGACCTTATAGTGGTCTTCCAGTACCTAAAGGGGGCTAGAGAAAATCTGGGAAGGGACTTTTCATTAAGGGGTGTAGCAATAGGAGAAGGAGTAATAGCTTTAAACTAGATTTAAAGTTATTACTCCTTACTAAATTTAAACTGTTTTTAAATTTGGTATCTTTTAGGGGGGAGAGAAGGAGGGGATAGTCAATTGGTTTATTGTTGTAAATTCTCTCTGACTGTATGCTGAAGATATCTACTAACCAGGCATATTCTATTTTAGATAGATTAGTCTGATTAAGACAATGAACTCTGTGTATGCCTGGGACATCGGTAAACTGCAATTTTAATTATGTTTCCAAAAGTAGAGGAAAAATATTATTTAGGCTGCTTTGGCTTACACAGGTATATATTTTGCAGTACCATTAGATAGTCTCTGAAAAAAAAAGTAGCTTAAGTCCATTATCCCTAAAGTCTCCCAGTAGATGGTGAATTTAGCCATTCAATTCTATTATTCTGAGGGCTCACAGAATCACAGAATTTCTAGGTTGGAAGAGACCTTTAGATCATCGAGTCCAACCTCTGACCTAACACTAACAAGTCCTCCACTAAACCATATCCCTAAGCTCTACATCTAAACGTCTTTTAAAGACCTCCAGGGATGGTGGATGGTGACTCCACCACTTCCTGGGCAGCCTGTTCCAATGCCTTTCGGCTGAGTGATTAAATCCAGTGTAACCAAGAAATTAACTTTGTTACACTGATTTGTTATCATCACTGTCTATTAATCCATTCTTTAACCCCAGACCTAGTGACAAATAAAGTATTCCAGCAAGTGCAGCAGTTTAAGTTCCAGTTAAATCATGTTCAGCATTTTAAACTCAATTATTATCATAAAATCAATTGTAAAATTTCTTTGTACTATGAAGTAAGGAAAAAATTATAACCTGTAGTAAGTGCTATTTTTTTTAAATGCTGTTATATAACTTATGGTATGCTATTGTATGTATTTAAAGCAAAGCAGAAGATTATTATGGTCAACTATATTAGTCTAAAAGTAGAGTGTATTGAAATGAACAGACTTAGAAATATATTTCTTTTTAATGTGTACAGTTAGTTATCATAAAAGATGAAACTTTTCAAGGTTTAAAAAAAAAAAAAAAAAAGACTTGTGGAGTAACAGTACAAGAGAAGCCTAAAAAATCTAATAAGCTGTATCTGGATGAGGACGTTTATATTAATTACAAAGAGGAACTCTGGAATTTGAGTATCTGGGATCCAATTACTAGCTGATGTTTTTTGCATAGTTCCTCATGTAACAGTCTGCAAATAATAAAATATGTAGTTAATCCTTAACCCTTAATGAATTTCCCCACAGGAAAAAAAATCATATTCCAAGAGATCCGCAGCCTACTTATTTATAGTGACATGACTAGAACCCTTCATATTATAACCTATGCTTGAGTGAAAACTTGACAGTTTTGTGCATTTCTAGAGTATGTTAGACATATTCTATGCCAGTATGTTGTATTACAGAGGAAAAGAAATTCCCACTGCAACCATCTGGAAGTAATATTTTTAAACATTTCATTAGATGGTTGATATATTAGCAGGACAAAAGAAATTATGTTTTGCCTATCAAAAGATTATGCATACTCAGAAATATGGAAGATGCAAATCAGCAAGAGAGATTTTATTTAGAGAAGCAAAGGAGGAAAATCTATCTTTTGCATATTTGTGCCTATCACTGACAAATAATTTTAAATGTTTTATATATGCGGGTCTCAGAGTGACTGGATCATTACCAACAAGAGCCTCATGTACCTTCCTGCAAGGGAAATTAACTGAAACTTCAACCTGCTAAAGTCAGCAGTCAGTTGAAATAACAGAGCTTGACAGTGACTGGAGGTGGCATTTTTCTAGGCTCGTGACAGCTGAGGTATATCTAAATTGCCAGAGAGAAAAAGCATTTATAGCTGGCAATCTAAAAACTGTGTTAGATTTATTTTCTTTCTGATAACTCTCTCCCAAGCACTTTAAGGTCAAAATGCTTTTCGTACTGTGCACCTTATAGAACTTGGTTCTTTCAATGAATTCATCCAGTTTGAGGGAGTTGTAGAGAAAGGTGTATCTAGGCTTTGACATAATCCTTTGCTTCAGAAAAGGATTCCCAGGCTTCTGTCAAATGCTCTTTTGCAACTTTGCAACTGTTATATGCATATATATGTGACTGAGTATATAATGTTAATAACTATATAGTTTATCATTTAAAGCTGTTATTTTGATGTCTTCTTGTCATAAGTTAGATACTGGATCGTACTGATATGAATATCTGAAATAGTCATCTGTTGAACAAAAAGGATTCTTGATTTTGAAGACTTTTCTCTGATTAACTGGCTAAATGAAGGGGTGGAGAAATTCCAAGGCACCAGCCATGAAAGATGTGACCCTATTGATCTTGGACATTTCTTTCCTTGTTATAAATTTCCAATCTCCCTTATGCATTGTGCCATCATTATCACTCCCATGCTGCACTTGTTATGTGCTTCTAACATGATGACTTTGAGTGTCAGTTGTACCCTTCTTAGTGTAAGCTCTTCAACTTGCAAGTCTTTAGTTTAAAACAATGATCCTTTAAACAGTCTAGAAGTGCTATCAGAGTTTTGGGAATAGAAATGAAGATTTTTATTGCACACTCTTTTACCAGGGAAATTTATTTATGGACAAGCAGTTCCCTAATTGGAGACATGTGAGTGTCACAAATTAAGAATTCTTTAGGTATGTATTCTGTTGTTAATTTAAGTACCTCCTTACACCCTCTTCCTTGGAATCAATTATTTAAAAAGCACTTGATTTGACATCATGAAAGTATAATATTTTGATAATGAACCATTAGATTTATTGAAATATTGAAATAATTGTTTAAAAAGTTAATGAATGCCTAATTTGGAAACTCCCCATGAAAATTAGTTAATGGAACTGCCATAATATGAGTTTTGTTTTCTTTATTAGCTCTGAAATAATCCCTGTTTTTCTTAGTTCTGCATATATATTTTTCATTAATAGTATTTATGACACAGCCAATTCAACTTTTTTTTTTTTTAATTTATAATTTTAATGTCTTTATTTATTACGTGATTTGTATATCTGAACATGTGTTTAAGGATTCATTCCAAAGTCACTGGTAGCAACTACTTATTTTAATCTTGGTGATATGAACTGATTTCAGTGGAAATTATGTGTCAAAAGGTCTTTGAAGATCTGGAAATAAATTACTTGAGGATAATTCTGCGGACTAGAATTAAGTCATCTGTTTCTTTAAATGAAGTAAGTAATTATGTGTTTTTGTAGATCCAGTCAGTAGAACTTAGATTTGATGATGAACTTTTCTGGAGTGTTTGGTCAAGAATTTATGCATGAATGAGTGAATTTAAACAAAGAATTCTTGACAGAGCTCATCCTTCTCTCTTCCAGTGTTATCAAATTGTCTTCCACTTCTCTCCATGACAAAGAGTTATTCACTCTTTGTACTTAGCCTAGGTATTGATCAATGAAACATTCAAAGAAAAATTTTTGTTCATATAAATAAAAATCCTCAGAACACTCCCATTTTTAATGAAAAATTTACAGAACACTTAAAGACTAGGGATTACTAGCTTAGCTAAAGAATGAATGTGCATAAGCTACAACACAAAATAAAATCAGAACCTGTAATGTTTTTGCTAGTGCATATTTTTCAGGGTGATAAACTTTTCTTTATTCCTTTATCATTTTGAAGTGGGAGAGAGCTGGACCTGACATTTCATCCAAGATCTTAATCTTTTTCTTGCTTTATTAGATCTGTTCCCTTACTGAAAATACTATAAATGAAAATGTTATAATTAATTCCTTATATAGAACAAGAAGTTTAATTTATTAAACTTGTTCCAGGATTTCTTTTTTCTTATTTAAATTAATATTTTCCGTAGCAAGTTTTATTATTTCTTAGAGGAATATAGGATCAGAAAGTACTTCTCAGGTCACTGAATTTAGTCATCTGTTACTGAAGAATCTTTTCATAAACTTGTTGAGCTCCCCTGACACTGCGCTCACTCATGAAAAAACAAACATTTGCTTCCACAGATTGTTACAGAACCCCTCTGGTCTCATGCACAGTTATCAGCTTCTGATTTTGTCAAGGTTGCTTTATACAATTTTTTATGGACAGTTTGTACAGAGTTCACCGAAAATGTCCTTTGGTTTAAATAACACATTGCTTACCAGTTACTCCTTGCAATAATAATGAAAATGAGTTTGTTCAATTCAGTGCACATTGCTTTGGAAAAGAGAGGAAGGGGGTGGGTGGGTGGAAAATAACTTAAAATGAAGCTTTCTGGTGTCATGCTTTTCTGAAATTATAGTCACAGTGATCGACACTTTGATGTTAAGTCCATAATTTGAAAATGCACATTCAGGAGATGAGAGACCAATCCTAGAGTTTTCTGCTGGATCTGTACTGCCCTGGTTGAAGGAAGCCCCATTACAGGGAGCACAGAAGACAGAAAGAAGAGAGGCAGTCTTGTGGGTTGTAATGAGAGAAATAAGCAGCAGTGAAGTAGCTAACCCACTCTGAAGTTTTAAATTGGGCTCTTACACCAATTAAACACTTAAACAAATATTCTTTCTTTCAGCCTTCAAGTCCTTATTCACCTTTTGTGTCTGATGGCATTTCTGTTTCTCTCAAATCTCTCTAAGGTGATGGAATCACATAATATATTCCACAGCAAAATGCATTGTCATCTTAAATTATGATATCACTAAAATACAGTCTGCTCTTCTGAACTTTACATGCTTAGATGCTTTCTGCTTTCTGAAATTAACAGCAGTTTGTAGATAGCTTGGTGTACTGGCAAAGATTCTTTTTAAAAGAACTCACTCCAAGTGCTAAAGAAAGTACTTGTGCTGAAGATGTGCATGGAGACCAAAACATGAAAAACACCATCTGTGACCTAAACTGCATCTGTTGGTTGGCCACTAAAAGTGGAGGAAGGTTTTGATTTACTAGCCAGACAGTTTTCTCAATTTTCTTGTCAGGAAATATCTTTTAAACTGCAATACAGTTATGACAGCTTGGATAACAGCATTTAGCTATATTCCAGCAGCTTTTAGATTTTACATGCTGTATGCCTAGGCCTGTCAGAGAGACCTGTGCCAGACACAACACTTCTAAAGTATTTTTTTTCTTGCACTTGCCGAATGTGATGTCATCTAGTCACTCAGGATAAGAACTAGTCATCTAGTGATGTCATCTAGTCACTCAGGATAAGAACGTTACAGTTTTTCCCCCACAGATGTGGTATATCTTAATAACAGCATATATTTGCTAATAGATCTTAAAATACTGAGTTGATAAGTAAATGATGCTCTCTGGTTACCTTAATGAACAGTAGATACATATGTGGCTCTGCTTGTAACACCTGATTTGCAGATGGTTAATTGTTTTTTTAATATATATATGTATTTTAATAAAATGAGATCAATTTCAATAGAATAACCAATTCCTATGAACTTTATCATAAATGTTTATTTACATTCTTTTTATATTCACTTATATGCTTGTATATGGAAAGATACAGTTTAGCCCATGGACTGCTTCTGTCTTATCACTTCATGTTGCACTTGAGACGTTGAACTTATATTGGCAGGAGGATATGAGTCTCAACAGCAATGACTCATCATCTTCCTGCTGATTCTTTTTCTAGAGATGTGTATGAGTTTCATGATAAATTAAGTGGATAAAATTTGTAACACTGCTGTAAAGTGTATTTTCCATTGATGTAAGAAACTTTGTTGGCCCGAATGTCAGGTGAATTTTTATGTGAAATCCTCAGTTTGTATAGAACTAGTGGTGGTGGTGTATCAAGTAATGACTGCCACATAGTAGGCATAGTAATTTGTCACACAGGAGATCTTTGTAAAAGAAAAGAATATATATATTTTTCAAGATATCAAATCAAGTGTGTTTCCTGTACAGGTCTGTTTTATACTTTAATTTATTTAGATTTTTGATTTAGGCTTGGATTCATCATACCTACCATAAGCAGTCCAGAAGTCAGGCATTTATTCTAGGCTTGTCATTTAAACTCCATTTAGTCTAAGCTATCTTCCATAGTCAACTCCACTGAAGAATATGTTGGTCTCACTTGGCTTGAACATTTACCTTAACGTGGAAAGATGAATTACATTACAAAATCATTTTTCTGCCCATTCAATAAATAAAATCTTGGATGACCTTGTATTTCTTAACTTGCAATCTAGTTCATACTGAATATAAATACAAATGGATTCCTGCTCTGTTGACAGGTAAGCACATAGAATTTTATGGTTATAGCTATTTTTATAGATTTTACCAATTATTATTGAAAAGCAATCTGGTTTTGATGAAAAAATGTGTTACCTGTAGTATAAACTTTCATGTATTTCATATACCTTTTAGATTTTGAATAGCCCAAGTGTAAAACTGGATGTAATTTCTAGGTTGCAGCATTTGGAAAGCATTACCCAGGTTATGATATAGCAGTGCTCTTCAGGGGACCAGCACAGAGGGTGGTATTTATTTATTTAAAAAGTAACATAAGTGTGTATAATATTCCCCTCAGGTGGACAGCTACAGCAGGTGTGGTAGATTGCAAGTGAACAGCCACTTCTTTAACTGAAGAGGAAATACAAATCCTTACTGATTTGCTTTCTCAGAATCACAGAATTTCTAGGTTGGAAGAGACCTTTAGATCATCGAGTCCAACCTCTGACCTAACACTAACAAGTCCTCCACTAAACCATATCCCTAAGCTCTACATCTAAACATCTTTTAAAGACCTCCAGGGATGGTGACTCCACCACTTCCCTGGGCAGCCCGTTCCAATGTCTAACAACCCTTTTGGTAAAGAAGTTCTTCCTAATATCCAACCTAAAACTCCCCTGGGACAACTTTAGCCCATTCCCCCTCGTCCTGTCACCAGGCACGTGGGAGAACAGACCAACCCCCACCTCACTACAGCCTCCTTTAAGGTACCTGTAGAGAGCAATAAGGTCGCCCCTGAGCCTCCTTTTCTCCAGGCTGAACAAACCCAGCTCGCTCAGCCGTTCCTCATAGGACTTGTTCTCCAGACCCCTCACCAGCTTCGTTGCCCTTCTCTGGACTCGTTCAAGCACCTCCATGTCCTTCTTGTAGCGAGGGGCCCAAAACTGAACACAGTACTCGAGGAGCAGCCTCACCAGAGCTGAGTACAGGGGGACGATCACTTCCCTAGCCCTGCTCGCCACACTGCTTCTTATACAAGCCAGGATGCTGTTGGCCTTCTTGGCCACCTGAGCACACTGCTTACTCATATTCAGCCAACTATCCACCAATACTCCCAGGTCCTTCTCCGCCAGGCAGCTTTCCAACCATTCCTCTCCCAGCCTGTCGTTCTGCTTGGGGTTATTGCGCCCCAGGTGCAGGACCTGGCACTTGGCCTTGTTGAACTTCATGCAGTTGACCTCAGCCCATTGGTCCAGCCTATCCGGATCCTCCTGCAGAGCCTTCCTACCCTCGAGCAGATTGACACACTCACCTAACTTGGTGTCATCTGTGAATTTACTGAGGGTGTACTCAATGCCTTCATCCAGATCATCGATGAAGATATTAAAGAGGACCGGCCCCAGCACCGAGCCCTGGGGAACGCCACTAGTGACTGGCCTCCAGCTGGATTTGACTGCATTCACCACAGCTCTTTGGGCCCAGCTATCCAGCCAGTTTCTAACCCAACAAAGCGTACGCCAGTCCAATACATGAGCAGCCAGTTTCTTGAGGAGAATGCTGTAGGAAACGTTGTCAAAAGCCTTGTTGAAGTCAAGGTAGACCACATCCACAGCCTTTCTCTCATCCACCCAGTGTATCATAGAAGGAGATCATGTTCGTCAAGCAGGACCTGCCTTTCAGAAACCCATGCTGACTGGGCCTGATCGCCTGCTTGCCCTGCAAGTGCCACGTGATGACTCTCAAGATAATCTGCTCCATGAGCTTCCCTGGCACTGAGGTCAAACTGATAGGCCTATAGTTCTCCGGGTCTGCCCTCCGGCCCTTCCTGTAGATGGGCATCATGTTTGCTAGCCTCCAGTCAACTGGGACCTCCCCTGATAGCCAGGGCTGCTGATAAATGTTGCAGCTTGGCCAGCTCCTCCACCAGTTTTCTCAGTACACTTGGGTGGATCCCATCTGGCCCCATTGACCTGGGTACATCCAAGTGCTGTAGTAGGTTGCCAACCATTTCCTTGTGGATTATGAGGGATTATGAGGGAGCATTCTGCTCCCCATCCCCTTCCGCCAGCTCAGGGTACTGGGTATCCAGAGAACAAACAAACAAACAAACAAACAAACAAAAAACACAAGACAATTTGTTGGTTTCACTAAGTAAAAAATCATTAGCATTTATATCTTATTCCATCCTACAGATGGAATAACTGCATTTGTTCAACCTTCTGATGTGCAAGGCTAACATAATTCCTCGTACCTCCAATAACTTGATCAGCACCATCAGCAATGTCATAACGTTTAAAGGTTCTTACATTTCTCTGCTTGAATAATTTTTGTAGTGGTTTGGACTCTCTGGTGTGTCCAGTTCAATCAGACAACAGTATATTCCCAGGAAAATTGTTTTACTATACTTTTTCAAAAATAGGTTTCTAATTTCCAACAGATCATTGTTTAGGGATTTCCTGAGCAAATTTCTCAGGTACTTTTCTGAACCGAGTAATCTTTTGCCATCCAGGTGGTTCTGTGGCCAGGAGTTAGCTTAACTATGTATTGTGTAATGTGCCACCTCACTTTTTCTTTTTGCCTCAGAAATTTTTGTTGTTTCATTTCTATAATTTCCAATTTCTTTGTTGGAAGAGACAGTGATGCTATTTGCTCTTCATGATTTTATGTATCTCAGTCTTAGTCCCCTTAGCTCTTTTTCTACCTGAAGAGACCTACTCTGTTCAGTTGTTTGTCTTACAGGAGCTGTTCCATATCTCTGATCATCCTTGTTGTCTCTACCCAAACACCTTCCATTCTGAGTACGTCTGCTTGGGACTAGACAGGACATACTTCATGCATCATGCTTAAATGAGGGTGAGCTGTGGACTGATTCAGTAACCTGAGCATGTTTCATAATACTGCAATCTTTCTTAGTTTTTAATGTGATTCACTTTTGATCACTACTGAGCACTGAACTGACCCTTTATTAGTGCTATCAATATTACCTCAAAATCTTATTTTTGAGTGGTTATAGCTCTTTATTTATAAATTTAGGACTGCTTTTATCATGCTTAGTTTTAAACTTATCTTCGTTGAATTTGATCCTAAATTTAACACCCAGTCTGCCAAAGCTGTAGAGTCCTCTTCAGGTTTTTCACATTTAACATTTTTCTTATCTGTTTCAAATAACTTCACTGACACTCATTTTTACTTCATAGTTCACCATTTCTGCAGTTCCTCCATTAATGGGCTGAACAGCAGTCATGAACTTTTACCTTTCTTCTTTTGTCTGGGTCATGGTAGGTGACTATTTTCTTCTGCCATACTTAAATCACATACTGCGATTTAGGCAAGCATAAACAAGAGTACTTTTTTTTTTTTTTTTTTTTTTTTTTCCTCCAGTATTTTAATGTCTATCTTAGATGTTCTTGCTAGCAAAGCTACTAAGCCATTGTCTGTGCTTATGATGTCTACTCAAGTTCAGTTTGGAGTAAATTTAGTAAGGTTTGAACTGTACTACTGAAGAAATTCCACATGTAATGTAAATCTTTTAGTGGAGAATTAAGGAATTTACTTTGCAAAGGACATGATAGACATAATCTACACTTCTTTCTTCTGTCCATAGATCAGACAGCATACTGAGTTCCTAGTTGTTATCATCTGCTTCCATGTGTCCTCTTTTCCTTTTTGTTACTAAGGCATATTACTTTGTTACTTTAATTTAAAAAAATAAAATCACAGAATTCTGTATTTCAAAAAATGTATAGGTGACATTTAATATATCTTGAGTTTTTATCACTAGTAAATAAAAGAAAAAAATATATATTTTTTTTTTCTTCCCAGAGAAAATCCAAAAGAACCACTCAGGGAAAAAGTACTTTTTGAAGAAATATAATGAAGTATTTCTAGCTTTTTAATAAATGTTTTGACATTTTTCTGTAGTAGAAAAATATGATGTTTTTGTTCATGGTACTCTTACTGATTAACTGTTCTGTGATGCTTTAGTCCTCTGGTGCTTTTTTCCTGAGAGCTGCAGATGATTGTGGTTGTCTCTAGTATTTGCTTTCCAGATTCACACTGTAATATGTGCATCTTTTCTCAGACTCCCACAAAAGGGTCTTGTGATTTACAGTTTACATCTACTATCTGCCATTTGAGAAGTCTAAGCAAATGTGCTTAAACAGATAACCTTTGCACAAAGTTTTGGAACATATCTTTTCTTGTACGTAATAGGATAAACAGAAAAGATTTCAGTCACTGGAAAACTACATATTCTGAAAGAGAAGTACATCGTTATCAAGATCCTATTTTTTAGAAGATCACGGATATTCACTCATTTTGAAGATGACAGACAAGGTGTTGCTTGTCTTCACTCACCTCAGTTGGCCTTGTATCTATATTATAGTCTCTTCTACAAAAGGAAGTTCAACCATATCTTTTTGTAAGCTGTTCTGGTGTCTATTCAATCTTTTCCCAGGGGAACCCTGATGCAACTTTTTTCAGGCTCTCCTCAGACCTTTTTTTGCAGCCTCTTTCTCACATTGTAATATTGCTGTCAACTTTCCCCTATTTAAATTCCAAACAGCTTTCTAAAAAGAAACTTGTTTAAGTTGGTTTGCCAAGATTTGATTTAACCATTTGTCTTTAGTTGTATGTTAAGCTTCCACAGTAGACTGTTATCCTTAGACTGACATATACAATTGAAAACCAGAAAGCCAAGTGAAGAGACCGTACCCTGTAAGAAACACTTCTGATGTTTCAAATCAGCCAGAAACTGTAAGCTGTTATAGTGAGATACCTCAAATCATCATGCCTCCAAACAGCTATGCTTTCTTCAGCTCAACAGGGATTTTCCAGCAGTTCATAACAATCAAGTTTTAGACTGAAGCCTTATCTTCTTGAACCTATTGTATTTACTGGGAAGGTGATAAAGGCTTCCTGATTCCTTCAAGCTTAATTTGGGGTGGTGGTGGTGGGATTTTTCCACTACTTATTATTTTTTTTTCCTTTAATCTTTCTTCAGCACAAAGACAGTAGTTCCTTAGTTATTTAACTTATCCTACCAGATGACACACATTCATGAATTGAAGGGACACTGAAACCCTGCAACAATCTATAGTGTATCAGAGAAGTAGCTATAGTTTGATCCTTAAATGCTACCTTAATCAAATTATAGTTAGGCATCAAATCCAAACTATGAAAATATTTGCTTCTGACATCTAATACATGGAAATGGGGAACTCTTCTGAACTCTCAAAGAATTTAAAGTCTCACAACCACTGAAGATGCTCAATGTGTTTTCTTAATTAGTCTCTTCTCTAACACATTAACATTTACCAAGATTTGCACAGCTACCTGACTCACTAGGGAAAATCTGTTGTACGACTCTTTCACAGAAATACTGCTTGTCTTTAGCAAAGTCTAGTGTGTCAGTTAATCATAGCTGTCAAAATGCTTCTCTTCCTTGGAGAGCATGTTAGCATAGTGTAAAAGCTGATACTGCTTCTTGTTGCCTCTAGGGCTGTTTCTGTTAAGTCAAATGAGTATGCAATTCAACACTTTTAACCTCTGTCCTCCTCAGAGGCTCGATGACAACATGCAGGCAGTTTCCAGCATAGCTAATCTGACTTTTCCACTAGCTTTTTACCTTCTAAGTGGTTTTAGTTGGTCTCACCTACTCCTCAGCCTTTGCTTATGGTTGAAACAGAATTCTTATAAGCACTGTTTGTTCTTGGGATATTTGTGCTATTAGGTACCCTTTTACCATCAGAAGTGTGATTGTGTGATGATCTATGTGATCATAATGTTTGAAGCTACCATAGAGAATAACTCACCCTCAGGAATGATGGTCCTCTAGAATTTCCCTGAAGATACATTATTTAGCATAAAACCCTAGCTGAATAAGCCCCCCCCCAACTTTTTTTTTTTTTTTTTTTTTTTTTTGTGTGCATCATTATTGCTTCAATGATGGTCCTAAATTAATGCATTCCTAGAGGTGCTGGTTGCTGTAACAAAAGTTCATTTAATATGCGGAATGGTCACATACTGCAATAGTTGTTTTTTTAATGTTTTCAGGGTTAAGAAATAGATATGTCACCTGTTTTACATCCTGCACTACAAATTCTTACCCTTTTATTTTTTAACACTTCTTTTTGTTAATATGAAAGACTGCTTTCAAGTCT
Organism: Anas acuta; assembly: GCF_963932015.1. Classification (NCBI taxonomy): domain Eukaryota; kingdom Metazoa; phylum Chordata; class Aves; order Anseriformes; family Anatidae; genus Anas; species Anas acuta. The sequence goes on along the minus strand of NC_088983.1, from coordinate 42,970,499 downwards.
CTAGCTGTTTTCTAGCTGACATTGACTAGAGTTATTACAAACCTTTTGACAGTTCTTCATATTCATCATTCATGTTATCACTAGTAGTAGCCATATTGTATTAGCCACTCCTAATTTGTCTTTGATTCTTTGCCTGGGTAACTCTTCTAGTGGCCTTCCCTCAACTTTATTTATGCTCACTTGGCACGGGTACTGCACGGGAGACAGCTTGTTTGTACCATGGACAGGTACAGTTTGTTATTTATTAAAACTACCTTAGTAGTTTAGGACTAGTAGTAGTCTAGGACTCAGGTTCTCGATTTTTTTTTTTTTTTTTTTGAGTAAAGTAATAGTCTTATGGTAGTAAATTAACATTTAAGGCCAATTAATACAATTAAGGAAACTGATTTCTGCTTTTACATCAGTAGCTATGATGAGTGACTCCTATAGGTTTAGACAGTACTTTGCCATAGATCTCCCTGTTAAACCACTTACAGACGAACATATCTTGCAGAACTCACTCATAATTTTTTACTAGTGAAAGATCCTCTCTTGCATTTACCAGGGTTAGTAATTTACAAACAATGTCTCTGGTAAATGTAAATGTGTGGGTCGCGATTTCTGCCACTAAATCACATATCAGATAAGAGAGAGAGAACAGTAGGTCTAGCTTTATTTCCACTTCTCTAGTGAGGGAGAAATATTTTTGCTCTCTTGAAACCCTTATTACCTACTTTAATTCTTGCTTATAATAATCAAATGCACTGGAGTTGTCATTTTCAAATGGAACAACACACAGAGGTATCCTAAGACTCCCTCCTGTAGTACATAAATACATATATTCTTTCCAGAGAGAAGCATTGTATCAAAGTGAGACTATAATTAAAGATATGGGAAAATATTATCAATATTTGCTAACATTTACAGTAAAGATAAAACTAATGGCACTGATTCTTAAACTGTTTGTTGTTGTTGTTGTTGTTTGCATTGATTGTTTTGGACAAGTTTTACAGGTAAACATAAACTAAAACACTAGAAGGCAGAAAAATAAAATTTTGTGTGTTATTGAACAGACATTTTTTAAAATAAATTCTTCTACTTTGGGGATAGTTATTCTTGAAATTGGCAAATTTGATTTAAGAGCAAAATTTCCCTAACTCCATACTACTTACATGTGTGTCTTTTTGCCTCTGGTTCTCTACATCTCCTGGTTATCAATGATTTCTACCACAGTTGCCCCTTATGGTCTGTAGTAAGTATCAAATGCATGAAGAACCTTAAATAATTCTATGGATGCAAGCTTCTGAAATGGTGATAAATATGCTTCCTGCTCTGGCAGGGGAATTCCTGCTCTGGCAGGGGGATTTGAACTATACCATCTTTCAAGATCCCTTCCAATCCCTAACATTCTGTGATTTTGTGAAAAAATACATATTTTTTTTAAATCTCAGTTAATGACTTATTTGTCATTCAGTGACTGTACTCATACATACATTCTAAGAAAATTTGAAATCTTTTTAACAATGCATTAAAACAATCAATCACTCATTGGGATATATTATTTATATTTTCAAATATGTTACTATTATTTTCAAAAACTAAGATACAAAATGAATAATACCAGAAAATTACACTTCTTATTTTGTCTTAACCAGCTGCAAATGACAGCAGCATTTTAGAACTCCTTACAAAAATGTTACAACAAATTTGAAGCCCTGCAGAAATCTATTATCAGGAATATACTCAAATTTTTAAAATTCTATTTAGTTACTCAATTCAAATTAAAATGTATATTCACATCACTAATTATCAAAAAACATTTTTTCTAGTAGTCTCAAGGTTAAAACCACCCATGGTACAATGCAAATTCCTCCAAAGTCTGATTCTGTGGATACTCTGCTTATATTGGATTGTACACAGTAGACCAATAAAAGCAATCTGATCTCTCGTTATGGTTTTGATGACTTCCAAAGCTCTAGCTATAAAATAAGCTAACTGGAAAATCAAAGTTTTAGTGACCCCTAAGAACTCTTCATCAGGCAGGTTGGTCTAAATCATGTTACTTTAAAATTAGATAGTACACTCACAACACATTTTATGTAACAAATATTGACTGTTTGTGAATAGCCTCCCTCCTCTGTTGAATGTAGAATTTGTAAAGGAAAAGGCTCCAAGTAGCTGGGAGCAAGGCTTTAACAAATAGAGTGCTTGGGTATTAAAATCTTCAGAGAGGCTACCTTACAGCAAAACCTAGTTTATTTTTATTATTCATGGAATCATAAACTATCCTGAGTTGGAAGGGACCCACAAGGATCATCGAGTTTAACTCCTGTCTCCACACAGGTCTACCCAATAATTCAGACTAAATGACATAGTCTAAATGCTTCTTAAACTCTGATAGGCTTGGTGCCATGACTACATCCCTGGTGAGCCTGTTCCAGTGAGTGACTACCCTTTTAGTGAAGAATCTTTTCCTGATATACAACCCGAACCTCCCCTGCCACAGCTTGACTCCATTCCCTCAGGTCCTATTGCTGGTCACCAGAGAGAAGAGACCAGCACCTGCTCCTCCACTCTCCCTCATGAGGAAGCTGTAGACCACGATGAGGTCTCCCCTCAGCCTTCTCTTTTCCAGGCTGAACAAACCAAGTTTGTTCAGTCGCTCCTTGTATGTCTACCCCTCTAGGCCCTTCACCATCTTTGCAGCCCTTCTCTGGACCTATGGCGCCCAAAATTGCACACAGTACTTGAGGTGAGGCTGCACCAGCACAGAGTACAGTGGGAAAATCTCTTCCCTTGACCAACTAGCAATGCCATACTTGATGCAAACCAGGATATGGTTGGCCCTCCTGGCTGCCAGGGCACACTGCTGGCTCATACTCAACTTGCTATCAAACAAAACCCCCAGATTCCTCTCTGTGGTGTTGCTCCCCAGCATCTTGTCCTGTAGTGTGTATGTATAGTGAGGGATGCCCCTTCCCAGGTGCAGGACCCAGCAGTTGCTCTTGTTAAACTTCATGCAGTTGATGATTGCCCATCTCTCCAATTTGTCCAGATCTCTCTGCAAGGCCTTCCCACCCTTGACAGTGTCAACAGCTCTTGCCAGTTTAGTATCATCAGCAAACGTACTCCAAAATGCCTTCTAAACCTACATCCAAATCATTTATGAAAACATTGAAAAGAACTGTACCTAGAATGGAGCCCTGGGGGACCCCACTGGTGACTGACCACCAGCCTGATATAATCCCACTTGCCATAACCCTTTGAGCCCTACCCATCAGCCAAATTGTTCACCCATCGTATTATGTTTTATCTAGCTGTATGTGGGACGTGTTGTTCAGTAGGGTCCTATGAGAAATTATTGTTAAATATTTTGTGGTTTTCCATAGTTGCATGCTACTTCTGCCTCTTATTTTGATGATTTCTCAGTCACTGGTTTGTATAATGAGAATCTGCACCTGCAAAATTGAAAAGACCATCCCCTGTAGTTGACTTAATTCCAAGGACTGCTCTGAGAAAAAGACAACAATTTTGCTGACAGAGAAAAATGAATCTATGGATTTGTATTACTTCAAAAATTATCTTCTGTGTGTTTAGAAATAAAACTTGTGAATCAGAGCCATAAAATTCGATCAGTAACAAGTTTAGCTATTCAAGTTTCTTGTGTGCTTACTATAAAGGTATCTGAACACTTTTGTTTGAAGGTACTTGAAATCAGCCTAGAGACTTACTGTTAACGTTTGCTTTGTGATCAGATGTGACAGATGCTTCTTGAAAGTTTTAAGATTCTTACTAAAAACTGTAAGTGTAAACTTGTTTATTCCATTTCCAAATACAGTTTTAAAATATTTTGATTAAAATAGTAAAGCACAAAGTTATTGGGTGCTCTTGGTACGTCTGTCTTGATTCATAATTGAGATTTTATATTTTCTACAGTTTCTACTTAGAGAACTAATTACTTGCCTTTAAAAGTATTAAAGCTATTTAGGATGTCTTAAGTGAAACTACATCTCACTAGTTTTAATTTGAAGAAACAAAACGTATTGATTTGTTAAACTTCAAGTGCACTTATTCATTCAGGTTAATCCTGCAGTGTTACAATTCTACAATGGTGATAATACACTTCATCCTTTCCGTGCTATAAAGGTGTCCCTGTGGTGAAATGAAGTTTATCAAACAACCATCAGGACAAGGGAGGGAGGATAATTTCACTTAAATACTGTTAGGAGATGTAGTCAAACCACCCTTTTCTTCAAAACAGGTAACTTGGTATAGAGGTTACTGGGCTTGCACCATTAATGCCTCCTGAGTTTTTGTTCTGAAAACTTAAGCATACAAACAAACAAACAAACAAAAACACATTCTGTAACTTGCCAAAACTGCAGAACCAAGTCTGGATCAGGAATCTAGAGGAAGTGCTCTTTCACTTCAGAATTGCTATGAAGAACCTCTTATCTTCTGTTTATCCTGTGGAGTTTCTACTTTATCATCCCTGGTCCTCTGCCTGTTGGTCCTCTTCCTGCAAGCTATGCTACTGCCACACTGTCACCTGTCCTTCAGAAATGCAGAGGGACACTGCAGTGTTGGGTGTAGCCACATCTTGCCCTAGGAATTTCATGTGAGTTGAGGCATCTGACCTTGGGGTAACTCTAGACAACGCAGGACCGTCATCATTGTGCACCTGTGGTGTCACTATCATTGTGCCAGCTCTAGCAGTAAGATGTAGAACTGAGTAAACCATTTGGGACACCTAGCACCCTTATTGGGTGCAGCCTTAACTGTCTGATTTGTGCCTGCCCATCCTGCTGCTAGTGCGTTTGGTTGCTGGCATTCCCATGTTAGTAAAATTAGGTAATGGGGTATACAACCGCTGGCATTTCTTAATGGGCAGGCAACTTCTTGCTTCTGCCTCCAGCTGCAGTTCACACCTTTTGAATGCTGTGCCTTTTTCCTGCTACATGTATGAAACAGGATGACATAGCTGGTCCAGAGAAGGTGTTCAGTTGCTAGCAGTTTTTAGTATGTTCTATTTTGTTTAAATAAAACTGTTTTGAGTAAGTAGCTCTTTTTTACTGGTCTTTAAATAACACAGGTACACCTAGCAAGCCATGTAAAAAATTAAAGGCTGTGTAATATTAAAGTTTCCAATGAAAATACAATATGCTAAGGGATCTAAACTGTCAGATTAGGTTGGTAGGATAGCCCAGAGCAGGCCCTACTCCCTGCTGAGTACATCCGTTTGTAACACATTATTTGAAAACCAACTATTTCAAAAAAAGCTGCAACCATTTCTAATGCTTAAAGAATTTTCATTTTGGATAGTTTTTAGACTATTTTATTTTTCTTTTTTTATTTCAAATAAGCATTTTAATAATTGTGTTTATTTTTATTTACCCTGATGCAACCCACATCTAAAAGCATCAGAAACTCTTTGGTAAGCGTTCAATGATTAATAAAGAACCATCTCTTTCTAAGGGCATCCTTATTTTTTGTCAATAAGTGTAAAGCCAAACTTGGGACAAGATACTTCTTTTGCTCTATATTTTCAAGAGGTGAAGACAATTGAGAGGAAATGACAATGATTATGTTAGAAAACACTAATCTGTATTTTGGTCTTATTGAGTATAATGGAAGAAAGAAATCTAAAGTCTAAAGAAAACATCAAGAAGATAGAGAATGTTTTAACTCCACTAAAATAAGGGAATATGAAAATCATGTGTAACAGACCATTAATTGTGGAGCTGCCTGAGGAAAGTGTTATTTTTCAAGCTTACTAAAAACGATTTTTTTTTTTTAGTTTAATTTTGAAAATATTGAAAATGTCATGGTACAAATTTTCCTGATAGTGTTTAATCAATTCTTTCTTTTATCACGTCTTCAAAAGATGTTTGATATTTCAGCTATGTTTAAGTAAATCTAAGAAAACAGCAATAGCTGGGCCACACTAAAGTGTTCTTCGTATTCCAGCTTTCCATCTCTAGCAAAAATCACTAGGGAACGTTAGTTAGGACAAGAACAGAGTGAAACTTCCCCTCCAGCTTCTGGTAATAAGCAGTTCAGGACTATAAGTATAGCATTTCCATTGGTCTAGATAGATCTATTCGATAGGTCATGACAGAAATTTATTCCATGATTATTTTTTACATTCTTTGAGGATTTTATGACTTTGAGCAGTCAAAAAAAGTTCTGTGGCAATGAATTCCATAATTGCATAATTCCATAATTTCAGGTTATGTAAACAACAACAACAACAACAAAACCCTCTGTTTTAATTCTACTGTTGTAGGGTTGGGTCTCCTATTTTTTTTGTATTGTAAGAAGCAATGAGTTCCCAGTCATCTTCTTTATTTGATACAAATATCTGAGTCACATACATATTAAATCTTTTTATCCAAACCAATTTCTATGATGTTATATGGTTCAAAACCAAAAAGTACTTCATTTATTGAAGAAAGACAGTTTTATAATTACTGTGATGATACATTAGCTACCAATTTACTTGTTAAATCTCATCAAATTCAATTTTATCTGTGAAGAATAAATGCTGTAATTTGGGAAGTATAGCTGTTTTTCTCACATCTGTGTGAGAGGTTGAATCTATTGAATTTGTGCTTTACTAACAAAACTGGTAGTTAACTGCAAAGGATATGTCCATAATTCTACTTTATTGATAAAAGTTTTAAATTTATAATGTCTCTACTTTAGCTAAATAATGTAAAATTCAATATATTCATGATAAATATGGAATTAATTATAAGACAAAGATAAAACACAGCTTTACTGGATTCATTAGATTTTATTGCTCTTTTCCTCTCCATGATACAGCAGTTTCTACTAGTTGTTTTTTTTTTTTTTAATTATTATTTAATTTTATTATTATTATTATTATTTTAATTTTTAACTGCTATGGTCAAAGTGCATATGGCAGAAATCCTCTGGTAAAAGGAGACATCTTTAGGATATTTCATCTGTTGTCTGTATTTGGTCATGCTCAGTGCTGGGGTATTTCTCAACACCTGGTCCTCCATTTGAAACCAATGCTTCCAGAGCAGATGCTTTGTGAACTGCCTGCAAAAGGAAAGGTGACTTTTTCTACCAGCTACACCTTCATAAATAGGGTGTGGGGATGGAACTGAGATGTACCTATTTGACTTGAAGTGGAGTAAACCAAGTGCACAGGCTGCTTGCAACAATATTTATGGGAGGAGTAAGTTTCCTCTGCTCAGTTCAATTAGGGTAGTAACTTTAAAGCCTTATTATTATTCATATGACAAATTATTATTATTTTTTTTCCTTTCTTTTTTTTTTTTTTTTTTTTTTCCCTGCTACTCAGAACATTCAAAACGTAAAGGAATAATGATAGCTCATAGATTTGCATTCAGAATCTGTATGGAAGGAAGAATTCAATTGCTTGACGGAGATCTGAGAAAAAGATTGTGATGTGTTATTTGGTGTCTTTGTATCATAAAGACATAGCCTGTGTTTATGAGGTCTTTGAGAGCCACTGTTATGCTTTTGTCTGTAAACTACTGCATAATTTCTTCAGTGAAGAAATATTCTTTTGTTGGGAGGATTAACATAGTTTTTCTGATGTCTAACTTTGGTTCCATAAAATAAATTTGAGAACTACCAATTTCCCTGTTTTCCCTGTAGCATACTCCTTTACTCCACAATCAAGTAAATGAAGCCTGGAATGTTGTGTTTTACAAATGCAAAGGTGAAGAGTTTTAAAGGTGAAAAGATACATGGTCTGAGTATGACTTATCAAAGAGACAGATGATGGGAGAAGGTGACAAAGCTAATGAAATGGCAGAATGCATTATTATTTGAAATTGTATAATTTATGAAGATCCCATTTAGAATTCTTGTTTTAGAACATGAAATGTTTATTTATTTATTTATGATTGAGAATGAGCTATATAGCACTTAAGTTTGGGGGTTTATCTTTAAAACACTTGCTACAAAAAAATGTTAAGTGCCCAGTCTCCTTGTAAGCAAATGTTTTTGGCCCAATTTTTGAATTAAAATAGAAATTTAAAAGTATGTCTTAACATTTTAACTATGCCAATATGAACAGCTGTAGCTGTTTGCAAGTTAGGACTACACCTTGCACAGAGGAGTCTAATGTTTACATAAAAGAGAGTATACTACAGACTAAAACTGCATAGATCAAAAACAAAATAAACCTTTGGAAACCAAAACCGTAAACATACAACACCAAGAATAGTTATTTCTGTGTTTGTAAAAACCACATGTGCTTTCCTATTCCTATTTCTTACAAGGTTTATCTTGACTGAGGTGAACATTAAAATACTTAAATTTTATTTTAACCATACCCAATATTCTTTACCTAATATTTTAAAAATTAGATACTTTCTTAGGCAATTAAATGAGTTCAAGACACATAATCCAACAGGGTGCAATAAGGTGGTTTCTAAATATAGCCATCCTGAAAGAAATGGACACTAGGATAATGGTTTCAGTCAGTGTGTCATTGACTAGTTTTCATGAAAAGTTGTAAAAACAAACCACTAAACCAATTAAAATACAGAATGGAGAAAACTCATCTATAATTACTTTCAGGGTCCATATTTTTCCTATGCTAGAATAAAATACTCAGAGAATGATAAAATAGTCAATTTTAAATCTTATAATAAACAAGTAACTTTAAATTTTAAGCACAAAATCATTCCTTAAATACGACATTTTCCTTTTCACCTCAGACTTCTCATGAGAAGGGAGTTACATCTTTTTCTTGTTTGCAATGATATATGTATATATTTTAAATCAATGATAAAGACTATCACAACTTTGGTTGAAATTCAGATTTCTTTATGATAACTTGTTTTAAACTAGTTATCTATTTTATTTTTTTTTCCTCCTCAGGCTTTCACTGAAAATACTCTGAAGTCATATAGGAGATGTCAGATATTTAGAAATATCAATATTGCAAAGATATGCCACTTTGCTTCTGTGGCACAAAGGCACACAGAGAACAAAACAATGAATAGTGTAGGTAAACCTTTAGGTTCATTAAATTTTAATATGCTCAGAATTTGTAGATTTTATAGGAGAAGAAACAGATAAAGGCTTCTTAATGGTTATATTTTTTCATGTCTATAGCTATTTGGGACTTCTAGGCTGTAATGCTTTGAGCTAGGCTTCTCACATAAGCCTTCCTAAAGCCACTGGAACAATTTATGGTAAGAAAGGAACACTTATGTGAATGGATATCTCTTGGATATCTGGATATCTAATATCTCTTGGATTAACCCCAAATTTAGACACTACTGACTTCCCCCTTCCCAGTTCAATCTTAACCAGCCCTCATTCTAACAAACAAACAAGCAAAAAAAAAAATCCAGTTAAAAAGAGTTTCACTGTAAGGATACATCCTTCAATAAATAAAACAACAACAAAATCCCTCTGTTTTCTTCAAGAAACAACAAAATTTTCCATGAAGGTCCATTTTTCTCCATGAAGAGGCGTTTTACAGTTATTTACTGAAGGTGCTACAATTTCTTTCCATTTATTAATTAACTTAACCCACATTTCCAGGAGACATGATATTTGGTCTCAGAACAGAATGATAATATCCGTAGTATCAAAAGCTGTAAGCAGCAACTATTCAAAGGAGCAGAATATGTAACATTTCAGTCCTTTTGCTTTGATGAAGTTAAAATACAGGAAAAAGTAAGCAGAGCTAATGATCCTAAAGATATATTGTCAGGAACTCTTAAGGAGATTATTACAAAACATGAGAAACAAGAAGAAATGATTAATTTCTCTAGCAATAAGGATGGATCTAGTAGTGAGAATATTAATAAAGGATCAATCTGTATCTAAATAGGCTTTTTATGTTTACTTTTAACATTTATTATGTGGATTAGAATGTGTCTAACTGAAATAATCACCTTTCTAAAGCAGATGTAAATAATGACAGATACCATTGCTATAAAATAGAAATTACTCAGATCACAGTAGCTCTGATGTTATTGTATTCAAGCATCAAAAACATTAATAGGAAAGAACAATGCTTTCATTCTTTTTCCCCTCCCCTCCCCTCCCCTCCCCTCCCTTCCTCTCTCCTCCCCTCCCCTCCTCTCCCCTCCCTTAGACAGATTTCTCTCAGCTAAATACACATGTAGAAAGACCAGCATAATATCATAATACGTCGAGGTTCCTTACTCACTTGAATAGGTAGGAAAAAAGTCCCAAGACTCTCTAGAATCAATAGAAAAGAAAACCGTTGCATGACATGACCTTGTTTTAAATCAGTCTCAATCTGAAGACTTGTGACAGTTTTCTAAATCTGTATATTGGTAAACCATGAAAATGCCACTAGATGGTGCTCAAGAACACCTAGAGTCCTTGGATTTATTAACCCAGTGGACTGAAATACACGGGGGATTGTATTTACCACAACGTTGAATGGTTTATAACATCTAGAGGCTTCGTTTCTCTGGTAAATTCTAGAAAAGACTATAAAACTACTGGGATCCTAGGAAAGAGAGGAGAATTACATCTTTCAGAACTGGGCACAAAATAAGCAAAATATCCCTGTGCTAACCATTTTCAAATTTGATGATGGGTGTGGTGAAATTCACTCAATTCAAAGGATAAAGATCTGCCTGAAAGGAGGCTGCTCCTGTGTTCTAGGTCACAAAAGACTCTTTCCACCACTCTTCCTTGCAAGGAACTTCTAACTGTGCAGGTACAGCTACAAGATCCATTATTCTTGAAGCAATGGGCAAAATACACGGCACCCTCTAGTAATTGATTAGGAAAATCCATGAGAAGAAGTCTGGTTTATGGCCTTTGTTTTGAGAACTGTTCAGTCTCTTCATATGAGATAACACCCACAGTTCAATTCCTGTAACACTGCAGAGACCAGAGCGATACATACTACCTTTAGTATGTACATGCTCTAACCATGACACTATGGAAAAAACATTTTCTTTCTTTCTGGCTCCCAGCAAACCTGTGGAATACGAGATAAGTTTTCTTGCCTTGCAGAGATCTTACTGCTTAGGGAATTTTGTCAGCTGGGAAAGATATTTGGATACCTTTAGTTAATGGAAAGTGAAAGGGGATGTAGATTCATTATAGTGTGTAGTCTAATGTCAAGTTTAAACAGTTTAAACAGAAAGCATCAGCATCAGGTTAGTGGTGTCTGATTAGGTTTACTCTGAGAACAGTTACCAGGTTAAACTACACAGCACCATTAAATAAGGAAACTCCAGACTGTATTCGCTTAACAGAGATGCATTGACCAAAACTGACATGTGCTCTTAGGAATATGGAGAGTAGTAAGATCAGATATGAGGCACTGATAGAAAATTGTCTAGAATCTAAACTGAACTGATTTGTTTACTGTTTTTTTAAAGTTGTCTCCAGTCACTTTTTTTTTTTTTTTTTTTTTTTTTTTTTTTTTTTTTCTCCTTTGCCACATATAGCTTACAGTGAAATGGTGAAATGGCTATGTTGAACAGGTTTTTCTAGTTCTGTAAAGAATGATGGAGGTATTACTCATCCTTTAGGAGAAAGTAGTTATTGACTATCTTTCATTGAAGATGCAGAATGCAGTGTGGTTTCTCTGTGCAAAACTACCTCCTTTTTCCACAGAAAGAGCAAAAGTTTAGAGTGGACAATGAACAACCTATGAGAGAAAAAAGGAGAAACAAGAGAGACAGAACATCTCTTTGTTTTGCTTGTTCAGAATGTCTCTGGCTTAAAAAAGGAAAAGAATGAAAAGCTTCTTTGATTGATTTTGCAATTAATAGAGTAGCACAAAAGCATGCTAATTTCTTTAAAATGGAGATGGAGAACTTAATTGAAAACTGGCACAAACACTGAATATAGCAGTAATTAACAATTGCATCTTCAGACTTTTATTCCAACAAAACCCTATACATAGAAGAGCATAACCCATGAGTTACATTGTACTCACATTTCTATATGGCAAACGAGTTATATTCCACTATACATTTATTTATTACTACATTCTATAGATTTCTTAGAATGGTATTACTATACACTGCACTACCTAAATTAGATTTTAGTTTATCCAGAATACTTCATGACTATAAATCCAGGAAAGGTGATCTTGGTCTCATTCAGTTTCTATGTGCTTTACATATTTTCTTGCTAAGTCATTCAAAATGATGACAAAGCTTGGTGAAGTCAGTAAAGTGTTGTGAAACTGCCCAATAATTTAGAAATTTGCATGTCAAAGTGGTCATGACACGAAGGTGTCAAGTTTGTTGTAATGTTGCAGTGCCATACTCCCAGTAGGAGTGAAAAAATCTTTTATTATCACAAATTCCAAGTATATTCTGAGTTAAAGGAAGCCTCTTTTCATAATTGCAGTACACAAATCAATATTATCATTCTATACAATATACCAAAATGAACAGTGGTAACTGTGGTTTCCTATTGCTTTTGCAATTTTTTCAAGGCTGTTTTCAAGCTCCAGTGCTTTTCAGTATAGGAAGGTGAATAAGATGTCAATGGGATAGATTTAGTACTTTGGGGTTCTGTGTCATTTATATTATTTGCAGATTCTTGATTAAGCAGATTGACATGACCAGGCTCTCAAGGTCAGTTAAATTAAATAAGGATGTGAAAAAAGGTGATGAATCTGTTCTTGAAGATAATGTGTAAGTAGTTTGAAAATATTTAACCTGATATTTAAAAGTAAAAATCTCAGGACTAATGTAGAAAAGGCTGGATGCAACACAGCCCACTTACTGAATCTAAGTAAGACGGAATAATTCAAACCAAATGGAAAGATATGGGGAAAACAAAACAAAACGAAAGACTCAGCTGTTGAGCAGTAAAGCTGTTGCTACAGTACCACCACCACTGTGGTCTCTTCCACGGTTGCTGCAGCTGTTGCTGCAGTACCACTACCCCCATGGTCTCTTCAGCTTTTATATTACGAAGGTCATGGCTAGGTCAGCACTTTTGCTCTGAGTTTAACAATCTGAGCAACAATTTATTGCACCTGTAAGTACATTCAGTAACATAATAAGAAGCATCTTCCCTGACACCTGTTCAAAACCATAAAATGTAAAAAGTGTATCATTTGTGGTCAAGTATAACCTCACCTTTTTCTATCAAAGCAAGTTAAATCTAATTAAAAAAAAATATAATCTCTTCAGCTTTTTTTTTTTTCTTTTTATTTTTTTTCCTTTCTTTTCTTTTCCCTCTTTTAGGCTTCATTCTGAATATGTATATTTTCAATGAGTGACATAAAATTGTTTCTGTACTTTACCCTGAAAAGATAATTATTTCTTTAGCTGTGATTTGAGAATTCTGGATTTGGGTACTCATCTACTTCATCAGGGAATGCTGGAATGTTAATGCTTAACTTTAAACCTCCAGATTAGTTAAGGAATTGCAAGCAAGCAGATGTTGTGAGGGCAGTCAGGGTAACAGATAATACAGCACAGAATATTGATTTTTTTTTTTCTTCACATAGTCATGTAGTTTATATAAATTATAGGCAACATGATTCAACACTTTATGACTGGGTATTCTATAATCAGAGGGCCATACATTAACAGTAAAGGACATAAAAAGAAAGGTGATTAGACCTGAAATACTGTGTTTATTTAATGTAAAACAATGTTCAAATTGACTGAAATACCAGAATGTGTGAGATCAGTTTATGAATACCAATGGCTGTGGAAGGAGAAATGTAACAAATCAGGAAGCAGCAAGGGAGGTGCTGGAATAGACTGTTATCATATGGGGCCACAATACATGCTTTACACTTTATTACAATTTTCCAGTTAGCTGGCTGTTGGAAAGCACCCTGATTTAGTGTGTTAGTGACACATTTTGCTGCTGCTGCTGGGTTTTAGAATCCAGAGACAATCATGCCATATTGAGAGTGTTATAGACAAACAGAGCAGAACCACCTATGTAACCTTTTAATAATTAATTTTTTCTGCTTTTCTAAAATGCTTTCCAAGTGTTACAGCAGGTTCAAGACCCTGTTTGTGTCCTGCATGTTAAAAAGCATTAATGGTTTATGTACCATTTAAAGAAAATCCTCATTAAAAAAATATTGCAAAGATGACATTGGTATCTTCCTTTCTCAATACCCATATGAACCTGTAAGGCATGTCTGTTTGAATGGATTGAGAATAATAAATGTATTTTGTAAATTAAAATATAATCCTCTATATTCACTGCTATCTCCTGAATCAATGCATGATACAAGTTCTTAGTGAGTCATATCAGCAAAATCTTTTTCACTCTTTCTCTCTTGTGCTAAGGTTTTGGTTTCACTGCTATTTTCTGTTCCTAATTGGTAGTAAAACTCTTAGAAAAACACCAAAGACAGGCAGAAACTTCAGCTCATGTAAATCATTGTGTTTCCCTAAAGCTATGTACTGATTTACACCAAGTAAACACCTGGCTGTAGAATTACTAACTGCCGTTGTACTGGTGACAGAAATCAAAACATGGCAGAGTTTACAAAACAAAATGTTAAATGAGAGGAAATAGCAATCAAATACTCTCTCAATTTTCTTCTTTAGATGATGGGAAGAATAGCAACTCTGGATTGCGATAAATCATAATCAAGAGCTTTCTGAAGTGTTTTTTTTAAATGTAGTTTAGACACTTAACACTCTTCTATCCAGGCCTTACTATTCTTGAGTATTATGTTACATAGGAAGTATGTATCTACCAGTAGATAGTAGTAATCTCTGTAGGTTTTCAGGGAATATTTTAAGCACTCCAAAGGGAGAGTGAAGAGTGATTATATGCCCTTCTCTACCCATGGAGATTCAAACATTCATCTCACTCCTTCTGGCAGTTGAGGTAGACAGGCAGATCAACAGATTGTCCATGATGGTTTTTCCACCATACTAGATATCAGTCCTTTTACAGAAATAGATGTAGAATTCACAGAGAGAGAGAGCACAACTAAAAAGTCAATGAAAAAAAAAAATGTTAATAGCTGGAAATACAGACAAGGACCTCAACTCTTCAGCTCTCTGTTGTAGTCATTAGGCTCTAGACTGATATATCTTGTTTGTGTCTGGCACTGGGTCACAGCTTCCCCATGTTGCCTAAGCCACTTTCCCAGCATGTCTAAACCACTTTCCTGCAGCTGGGAAGAAAACAAATGAACAAACGAATTACTATCTTTTCAGTTTGGAAGGAGAAGTTATTCCAGTAAATGGAAATGGAGCAAACTGAGTTTTATATAGGCTCCATTTGTATAGCAAACAAAATACAAAAGTCACAAAAAAGTAAAATACATATCTTATAGATAAAAAAGAAAAAAAAATAAAAACAACAAAAACAAACAGCTGCATCATCAAAATAAATAGAATAAGTGAGAAAAAATCGAACTTGTTAGCAAACCTTTAGATGAATAACACCTTTTTTGAAAAATCAATTATTATTATTTTTTTTTCCCAAGAGAATCTTTTTCCTGAAAGAAAATTACAGCTCCAAAACTAGAATGAATGAGGGAAAAGAAAGGAAGTTTTAAGGCAAGAAAAAAAACTCTGTTAATGTTCTTCTGCTCTGTTAGTACCGTTTTGTTATTTGGTTATTCAGTATTGTCAGATCCTTCTTCACAGTAAACATTTGCTTTTACTTACTTTTGCTTATGCCTATTTTGAGCTGTAGGTGTTTGAGCACTGATTTCTGTGGAACTCCAAAGGCAACAACTTATTCACATGAAAATTAACCACTTCAACAATTGCATTCCACTTTTAAATCAAATGAATCCATGAAATTATCTTCCCTCTACTATCATAAACTTCATGATAGGTTAGTCTGTAAGAAATCCTTCTGATAAAGGATGTTTTGGTTGTGTAAATAAGTAACATATTAACATAAGTCATTTTATATATATTCTTGTTTAACACCTCAGTTATGGGACTCCTTCTCTCTGTTTAAATATTTGTTCATGTATTTGCTAACTTCGATTTGTATTAAAGGTTTTCCTAATTTGACTGTTGCAGGTGCTATGTTTATTGGTTTCTTGTTACCTGTATACCACTTAGAGACCTGTTAAAAAAAAAAAAAAAAAATTGGATTTCTTACCCTGAGCAAATTAAGTAATTCCATATTTCACTGATTTCTCTAGAACTTTCAGGTGAATAGTACCTGATCTTAGTCAGAGTTTTTATTTAATTTTATTCAATTTTCTTCATTTAGCTGCAACTTCTATTTTTTACACTACAAGTTTTGTTGAACATGCTCATTTACACAGATGTTTAACTGTGCATTTGGCTTCTTAATATTTTTTCCCTGATTTAATATACAATGTTCAAACTACTGTAACAAAGTATATTGTATTGAATTGTATTTCTACAAAATTTTACCCTTTTAATCATTCTTTTGATTTTTTTTTTTTTTTATCAGACTCCCTGACTTTGAGCCATCTGCCTTTTTGAAGTAAATTATTAATACAGTGGATTTTTAAACTTTTCTTACATGCAAAGTGATGCTGATTTTGAATGGATCAAAACTGAAAATTTTGAAATGATCTCTGTATACTTTTCAGGATAAAAATTAATAATTGTTTCTCCTATTATTGATTCTCTGGCTGATTTTCCTAAGGCCCAGACAAATAAGATCAACAGACCTTTCTGTCAAATATTGCATTACAACTCATTTTAATGATAAGAAAATAACACATCTAAGCAGGAGCACATCAGAATGAGTGATTCTACATACTCTGAAGAAAAAGGATATCTGCACATCTCAGTGGAGTATTCCAAAATCTGTGTTACATCCTATTACAGTCTTAATGCAGGGGCAGATCTATCTGCATTTTTAGTTGTGGTCAATGTGATTAAGTTATGTGATTCTTGTACAAGGTTAACTTCTTTTCCCACAGAATCTTCCTGTTTACTTTGAAAATGCATCTATTTTGTGGACAATCCTATCAGAGTATTATTTATTAGATGTTCTGTTCATCTTGTGAACAATGTACACTCAGATAACTTTGTGAACAGGATACACTTTCTTTACATACAGAAAAAGAAATATTTTTAAAACCTGTTATATATGTTTTACCAAGTCTGGGTCAATGTAGGATTAATACAGTCTTGATCATGTACACATCCTTAATATAGGGTGGCCAAATTTCTTAAGATCTCTGGAAATTCAAGTTACATTGCAATAATAATTAAAGTGGAAAAGTACACACACACACGTCTGTGTGTGTGTATGTATACATCTGTGTATGTAACACATGCATATACAAATATACATAGGTATAATAACCTTCTAAATACTTACTGACTTTATGTCTATCCAATTATGGCAGTGTTACTGGTGACATTTTTTTTTTTTTTTTGCCTAAAATTATTTGATTCTTTCCAGCCCACAGAATAGTATTTGATAATAAAATGTTAGTATTACTTCCTAATTATGCCTGATATGTCAAAAGTCTGTGTGGTATTAATACTGCTATTTCCTTACCTTATTAAATACTGAAGTTTCTGCTATTTTTCTTTTATTTTTTTTATACTTTTTTTTTTTTTTCCAGTCTGTTATTGTCATGCATGTATTTTCAGCATAACATTATTAGTATTCTACATTTTGTACTTTTTTCTAATTATTTTTTTTTTTAGTTCGAATCAAAGCAGTAGTCAGCCTGGGGCAGAGTTATGTGAAAAGTCCTAGTTATATTCTGTAATCTATCTGGTGAAAATACTGTCACTCTGTTTGAAGCCCAGTTGTGATCACCATTGTTTTCTATCAATTTTCTCTTTCCCTCCACGTCCTCCTTCCCCACTCCAGCCTTTCATTGCAAATATGCTATTATATCGAGACTGAAATCTTCAGGCTATATATAAGTTTCAATAAAACAATGCATTTTGGTGCAAAATGTGAGCCATCCATCTCTTCTCCTTTAACAAGTAGCTCAGTAGATGAACTAGGTATTCAATAAGTACTAAACTGAGATAGTCTTACGCTGTCTGGTTGTCTTAAGCTGGGTTGATTTGAACCCAGCTGACCACCTGAATCTATTCAAACATTTGTTATTCTAGTATAGATCTCTTATAAGAACTCTTGCTAGAGGTATTTATCTCTGAATACTTGAAAAGAACAAATTGGATATTGTTTGTACTTCAAAGGACACCTGCCAATGTATTTACCATTGAAGGAGATTAGGGGACTTAAATAGTTTTTCTGAGAAAGAAACAAAGGTGGTAGAGAAATAAACGCGTTTTTATATTTTGGAAACTGCTAAACAAGCCACCATCTAACTAAATATGTTTTGTAAGAGTTGGAGCAAAGATCCGGTTTCTTAAATTTTTTTTTTTTTTTTTTTTTTTTGGTGACAGAAATTACCATTGGGCTCAACAGTGCATTCAGAAAATACAAGTCTTTGATGTGATGACAGCCTACATATAACTTATTGTAAAAAGTTCACCATGGTTGTGCTGAGTAAGTGGATGGTATACTTATTGCTTGCTGCTGATGCTAATAATGCAAAGTGAAATATGTATTATACATACAAACGTCCTTGCTCATGTTAAAATATATCTGATAAGCATTAGAGAAGTCATCACAATCATGGAAGATATGATTTCAGTTCACTAGACAACATAATGTTATATTAAAAGTTAACATGAAGAAATATATGTTAGATAAAAATGTCAAAATGGCTTAGATAGATATGACTATGAACAGAGTAAAATATTCCAAATATTCATCATAATTGTTTATTCATTATTATATTTATATTAAATTATATTTATTATATTATATATTATATTTATATTCATAATTGTTTATTCATTATTTTACTAGTGAACATCATCATGCTATTATTTAAATTGTCTGATGCACTGTCTTTTTAGGGTGAGATTTTATCAAATGTGAATTTAGGAACACTTTTTTGAATGGTGATTGTAATATAATCATCATCAATGTAATATAATCAACATCAACACAATGTGATCCTAATTCAGTAAAAGCCAAAAGAAAGGTGCTTGGCATCTATTTTATCCATCCTTATTCATAAAAAGATATACCTGGTGAGCTTCAAATCTGCCTTGCTTGAAACTTCATTCTGATAAAAAGCAGTATACATATGTATATAAGGGAATGAAAAAATACAAATCCCAACACCTTGATATAAGTATATAAAACTGTACATATATTTATACTAAAGAGATTTGCAATAATAAGGTAAGATAAATTTAATGTACTTGACCTATGTAGAAACTTAATAAATGTAATTCTACATTACTGTTTCAATAGTAGAATAGTATGCAAGTTCAGAATTCCAGAAACATTTTAAACTGATTTTAAATGTAAGCTCATTACATAGAAAAAAAATTTAAAAGTGTTAACTTCAAGGGCAAAAATATTCAAATGTACATAAAATATGTAGATATTTATTTACGTCACCATTAAAATCTATAAAAATTAACAAAATATCTAAAAAATCTTTACAGTCATGTTACATCAACACACGTTAACTCAGCTTAATAAATAAAGATGGGATAGAACATTTCCTGTCTTCATCCATAGAAATATATTGACTTATAATTTAATATTTAAATAATTTAATAAAATGATTTAATTTTTATACAAGATACAAGAAAAAAAGAAAAGAAAAATAAATATTTTAGAGAAAACTGTTATAAAAATAACAGTGACTCTTTCAGAAGAACATCTCTTAGTATCACCAACTGTAACTTCTTGTTTGTGCTTCTTTTGGTTTACATGCCCAAAGGGTTTTTTATGCCCCTTAGTAAGGGCATAAAAACAATGTAAGACTATTTCAGTGATGAGTTTCTAGCACTATCAGCTGATGAAATTCCCTCTCATGTGTTTCTTCCCTTACATTGCTTGATTACTGGCATCCATTAAATTGCTTGTCAAGCTGTGCCATTAAATGGCTCACTAGATCTAGAATAAAAGAGGAAAGATCTGGAGCTTCCTTCAGGATTGCAAAGTTTTCTCCTCTACTCTCTGTTGCTGGTGAATTCCATTCATCAGGATGGCCCCACTGGAGAAGAGCATAAGGGCTCCCTTTTCTGGTTGTCTTCCTCTCTCACAGAGGAATTAGTTCATTCCTAAACATTAAAAAGTTTTGGAATGCTTTGTCTGGGACAACATATATGAGCATATCTTCTCCATTGAATTTACACCTTAAACAGAATCTAGATGTATTTTTCTAGATTGTAGACAGTGTAGTAAATATCTGGAGTCTGCAAATTGTAATATGTGAACACTACCATGTCAATAAAGAGTTTTTTTAGCTGTAGCACACACACACAATCCTTTTATTTCAAATACCTAGAAATTTTCAGATTAAATTTAAATTGTCTTACAATATATCACATAGATATAAAACTTTCTTTTTCTCTTCTCAGAAGTCTTTCTCTTTCCAATTTAGCATGCATAATGCTCTTGTAAGTTGTATTCAGTGAAAATGAAAAGCTTTAGGTCTCTGAGACTCATTACTATGTAAATGAACTAACAAGCGTGTGCACAGCAAAACAGGCTATAAAAAGTAAAATGGAGTTCAGTTTACCAATATTTTGTAAGTGGTGTTTTAACAGTTTGCACAATTAAGTTGGGAACTATGGTGAATTGGATTTGTATGTGTGTGTTTTCATCTGTTTGATTGACTTTTTTTATTTTCTTTGTTTAACTCTAATTACTTTTTTTGGGTTACTTTCAAGCTGTAGATTTGTATTTACTAGGCTTCATGTATCTTTGCCAACATATATGAGAGTATATCTATATCTCCAGTAGCTGGACTGTCAAGGACTGAGGAACAGAGAGTACATGAGCTTATTAAAATCCAAAATACTGTCCAAGAAGTCACTATCTGGAGGAAGTCACTTTTCATAGCTAACATATTCTGAGGGAAAATTCTCAAATTTGGAGAGAGATGGAGTGATCTGTTCCCTGTCAAGCTGAAGATGGGACAAAAAGAGCTTTCTCTTTTTCTGTAATGCTTCAGGTTATAGGCTATTACATCAAACATAGATATGCGAACATGATCATTAAATATATGAGCCAGCAGTGTGCCCTGGCAGCCAGGAGGGCCAACCGTGTCCTGGGGTGCATCAAGCACGGCATCGCTAGTAGGTCAAGGGAGGTGATTGTCCCGCTCTACTCTGCGCTGGTGCGGCCTCACCTTGAGTACTGTGTGCAGTTCTGGGCACCACAGTATAAAAAGGACATGAAACTGTTGGAGAGTGTCCAGAGGAGGGCTACGAAGATGGTGAAAGGCCTGGAGGGGAAGACGTACGAGGAACGGCTAAGGGCACTGGGCCTGTTCAGCCTGGAGAAGAGGAGGCTGAGGGGAGACCTCATCGCAGTCTACAACTTCCTCGTAAGGGGGTGTCGAGAGGCAGGAGACCTTTTCTCCATTAACACCAGTGACAGGACCCGCGGGAACGGGGTTAAGCTGAGGCAGGGGAAATTTAGGCTTGACATCAGGAGGGGATTCTTCACAGAGAGGGTGGTTGCACACTGGAACAGGCTCCCCAGGGAAGTGGTCACTGCATCGAGCCTGTCTGAATTTAAGAAGAGATTGGACTGTGCACTTAGTCACATGGTCTGAACTTTTGGGTAGACCTGTGCGGTGTCAAGAGTTGGACTTGATGATCCTTAAGGGTCCCTTCCAACTCAGGATATTCTATGATTCTATGATTCTATGATTCTATATTTTTTCATCACCATGTGGTAAACATACTTAGAACATGGATATTGCATTGGCGCTCACAAAGATTTTAGGTATTTTAACAGTTAGAGGGCAATGTCTCTCAACCTAGTGTGGATATCTATGTATGACTAAATCATTATTGAATAAAAAATCAAACATCTCATCCTAGAGTAGATATCTGAGGTAGGTTAGATAAACCATTTTCTACACTTTTTCATTTTTTGAAGTATAGAATAACTAGCTTGGATAAAAACATCTGTATAACAGATATCAGAAATCTAGTGAGATTAATCTACCCTCATTTCTAGATCTATGTGTTGCTCATAACAGCACAATACTAGACATATGCCACAGCAAAACTGTAGGGAGTTGTCATCTTTAAAGCAAGTAATATTAGGCACCACTTGCCATGTGCACAAGCAGACATTTATCTTTGCTGTACTTAAAACATATGCATCATCCTCTGGGATCTTTCCAAATGCAACTTAAAGATGTGGGTGCATATACAGCCAACAGTGATACCCAATTTGACCGAGTCATGGATTCATGCAATAGCAAGTGTGGGAATAAAAAAATATGGCGCACAAAATATAATGAAAAATTTGATGGACTGAAATAACCAAGAAAAATATTTTAAAAGTCAAATCTAAAGTTGTGCACCAAAACATAAGAAATACAAACCACATTTCTGCTTCCTGAAAAGCGTTGATCCAATTCATTGTGGACATGTAGTTCAACATTAGTTCCCAAACTGAAGCTGTAATAAAAAAAATAACATCTTATTAGAGTTGCAAATAGAGACTTGTGAATAGTGATATGAACTTTTATCCTGTTAGATGGGGAAACGTATTATAGTATATGTATATGATTATATACATATGATTATATAATCATATAGTATATGATTACATTTTAAAGTGGACACTAGCATAAGTACAGAAAAATAAAGGAATATTAAGAAATATTTGACAGCAAGAGATATAAGGAAACCAGACTCAGAAAGAATTTTGAGATGTAAATTGATTGCAGTGTGTAAGTGTGGGGGAGAAATTAGAATACCAAAAGACCTAGTTTAACAGGAAAAAATATAGCAATTTTCAATAAATCACAAGAAAAAATGGAATCTAAAAGGGAGAAGAGTTGATTAACTCCTGGAACTAACTATCAAATTGAATGCCTGATTCAAAGTCTCTTGAGGATTTCAGTTCAAGACAGAATTGATGACATGCAAGAAGAAGTTTAAGGATTTTTGCTATGTATCGTAAATCAGATTAGATGATCAAAAAGGTTCCTTCTGGCTTTCAACTCAGAGAATCTATGAATCTAAACTGATGTGATGGAAAGGAGAGGAATGTCCATTTAAAATTAACTGCTTCCCATCCTGAAAAGTGTTTGTAATACCTCCTTGCTTTACGAGAGTTCAGTACTGTTACAATTTCAGTGTGATGTACACTTAGTGGATAACCTACATTCTCTGGCATTTCTAAGAGGTTTGTATCACTGCAGATAATGTTAGTAATTCCTTAGACAAGTCCAGCAGTGGTTGTATTTTTATATCAATTTGTTACAAATCTATTTTTAACATCCTCTAGGTACACTTCTACAATAAAAATATACACTGTTTTATCTAGTTCTGTTCTTATACATTAGTTTATTATCAAATCAACCTCACTTATTGTAAAATATTAATATAAAATATATAAAAATATTTCTATACATATACATTTATAAATATAAATAAATAATAAATATAAAATATAAACATTTAATAAATATAAATATATAAATATAATAAATATAAATAAATATAAGAACATAAATAAAATATAAATATTTATAAAAAGTATAAATATTTATATAAAATATAAATACATATTTATAAAAATGAAATATTTATAAAATATATATCTGAATATTAGGAATTGCTATCACTTGGACTCATGAAACACTATAAAGAGTTAGCTACTTCCACTCTCTCCCCTCCTCCCACAAAAAAAAAAAAAAGGAAGAAAAAGCAATGTAGTCCTGAGAGGCACAGATCTAAATTTCCACCTAATAATCAAGTTCTCTACACATTTCATCTCACAACTGACCTAACTCTTCACGTAAGGTTAGACAACCAGCAGCCTTTATAATTATGTAAAGGACTGGCAACTCTTCTAAGTGGAGAATGCTTTGTTTTAGAACTCATTGGTCTTCTGAAGAGAACTTGAAGGCTTACAACTGTGCCATTGCGTCATAAGGGGAAAAGGCCCCTTGACAAAATAGTTGCTCCTGATGCTGAATTCTACAATGTCATCTTCTGGAGACTGAGAAGGAGAATGTACAAGGTATAGGGATGTTTCCACTACTAAGAACACCCTTCTCCCAAGATTTTACTTTTTTTACTTTTTTTTTTTTTTTTTTTAATTTTTACTCTAACAGCTGAAGTCCTTTTACCTATTTTCATACTATGGTATAAAATGAAACAATTCAGAGGTAGAACAGATCCCAACAGAGCAAATTGAATACTCTTATCTCTGATTATATTAAAAAAAATTAGTAATGGGAGAGCACAGTGAGCAAGGAGAGTTTGTGTTCTGCAGAAGTCTTATGCATTTTCAGACCCTGAAATATATTCAGTTTTTAAAGAAAATGCTCAACAAGGACATTTGTCATGATGAAATTTGGTAGACACATTTGTGTCTATTTGTGTGATTTCAAGCCATAAGCTGCAACACTGAATTACTTTTGGGAAAACTGCCTCTTCCTGCATCACTGTACTTTTGAAACAAATAGAAGACATCCCAATTTGATGATGGTAGGGTTTTTTTTAGATGACATTACAGAAAGTAACAGAGAAAAATATTTTTCTACCACCGTGTTTGTACAAGGCAGGTAACAGCACAGTATCTTTGACTGAAGTACTGCTCTGAATTCCAGATAGAATGTTTTTGAGGAACTGATATAAAAGTACCAGCAAAGAATCTATAAATTGTTCAGTTTATTCATGTACATCTAAATGCATATATTAGAAATACATATGATTTCAATTATATAAGATACTATATATTAACAGCAGAGAAATGTATTAAATTTGCATGTATAACATCTGCTGAGTGTACCAGAACTGTTAGAAAGAAAATGTCTAAGTCCACTTATATCTGACTCTGTCACTTATTTGAAAAAGTGGTTCACATTTTTTATTGAAGCTGTCACTAAATGATGTTTAAAAATTTAGCATGCATAAATATTCAATGACAGCTCCTGAGGTCTCCTTATCTTGGTCCTGAAGAAATATTAGTTCCTAAATTGATGCAAAAAATATCCCTAAAGAACTTATTAAATAAATCCAAAGTATATATTGTTTCAGGGAAGGCAAACAACAATACTAATTGTTTGTTACAGTATTTCAAAAAGATAGATTAAAGGCAAACAAATTAAACTTCTCTTTCTTTCTCTCTTTCTCTCTCTAATAAGGCTGCAAAGCAATTTACATTTCATCTTAAAGCAGGTGAAGATGAAATTTTTTAGTTATTCCTTGCTTCCTTTTCAGTCTCTCATCCTACTGAGCAGGGCCCTTTCCTGAAATGCAATCTACACTGCATGATGGAGATTTTTGAAAAAGTTTAGATTAACTTTTGTAGATGCAAGGAAATTATTTGAAAATATATTTTCTGTCTCAGTTTAAATTCTTACCTCTGAAAAGAGCAAAGCTAGATTTAAAGGTATAATACTGAGAAGACAGAGGAGAAACAACTAAGAAGAGCAACAGAAGTCCCACTCTTTGATCACTAGAGTACAGCGAGGAGATATTCAGGGAATAATAGGTTAGTAAATTGTATTCTAAAGCAAGTACAATTTTAAAATCCCGTAAAATACATTTATTTAGGATAAGCTGTTTATTTCACATAGAATTTTTTTGTTGTATTTTGAAAATCATTTTAGAAAACTATTTTGATACCAAACAATTCAATGAAGGTAGTCCCAATAAATTTTATTATTTTTCAGTAGAATGAATGATTCATCAATGGTTTTTTGAATGCTGCAGCATTCAAGATACAGTGAAGCAGGGTCTATTTGTATGTTACATGAATGCTGGATGTAGCTGTGAGCATTCTGCTGCTAGTCACATGAAGAACATGTACGTTTTGATTTGTCATTTATGATTCTTAGGGTAAAAATTATTCAGTTTAAATGTTACCAGTATTATGGTGACATTGTGGTAATTCACCAATAAAATATATTTTTTCCTTGTCTCTGGTCCTATTCACTTATTTTTCAGTTAGTTTTCTGCTGGATCAGCTTCCTAAAGTAGCTTACTGCCTAGTCTCAAATATGCTAATGTTGGCAGAGAGGACAGGGAGGAACCAACAGGACAGAGCAGTGAAGGAAAGTGGTATCACAGCATGTTTGATATAGATGACATTAAGCAGAGATGGAATTACATGGTTAATTTCCTGTACTTGATAGAACTCATTTCTGATTCTAGCTCAACAGCCAAGATATGAAGGCAGCTTACCATTTGTAAAGTATAGATTATAGATGACCATGACTTTTATAGCAGTTATTGTGTTATGCAGTTCTTTTTCCTTACGTTAGGAAGATAAATATTTACAGCAGTAGAAGCAACTTTTAGCCCACTTCACCTGTTAGCTGAGAAACATGGGGAGAGGAAGATACTTGCTTATTTTTCATTTACCTCTCACGAGAGTTCATATTTCTGATCTGAAAAGTCTCAGCTTCAGCCAGTTGCTAGAAGTCCTGAGATGTGAAGTCACTTCACATCTAATAAGTCAGCTCTCTGATGTGAAATAATTATATACAGATTTCTCCAAAAACAGTAACTTCAATAATTTGTGGGATATGGGGCCAAGCATAGAAGATAATTGTAAGACCTTAATATAGCTTGATAAAGAGTAATTAACAAAGTTCCTCTGCATTCTCAGCTTCTCCATGATTAAAGAAATGACCTGTGTATTAATAAAATATGATTTAAAGCATTTTCATTTTGGACTGTTGAAGTAGGTAACATAATTTTAAAATTTTTTCTTTCTGTCAGAGTTAGATTACTAGTACATTATCAGTACAACATCAATTTATTTTGTAATGCTAATAATATGTGCAAATTAGTAAAGTAAGCCCCTGTTTAGCTGTTTCATAAAACCATACACTGTCCAAATATAGTATGTAATTAGATCAGAGTTTTTCAAGAAGCAAAAAGGGATAAAATTGTCTGCTTCAGAATAAATGGATCTTCTCCATGGTTAATGGAGTCTTCTGGTCTTATTTTACCAATCTAGTTCTAAAACACTTATTTTTAATTTAATTTAATTAATTTATTATTATTATTATTTTTTAATATGTAAAGAGATAATAGAACTGGCAGCATCTAGCTTTCAGGGAAGGAATGCATGAAAGTTCTCTTGTTTATTTTGCTTGACCTTACAACAGATGACCATCTGGATAACTGCTGTGTGTGGTGCCAAAAAAGCCGTTAACCAGTAAAATAAATAAATATATATAATTAAAATGAAAATGTGCCAAGAATGTATGATCAAAAGTCTCAGAGTCAGATCTACAGATACAGGTCAAATATTGATTGTCAAGGAGCTTGTCTTGCATAAATGTCTTGTGACAGGAGGGAGAACACCCCCACGACCTGATGCTCCTTGCTCACATGAATGTTTTATATTCAGTGTTATCTAACTTTTTCCTGACTTGAGGGGTGGGGGTAGAGGTCTTTTTCTGTCTACATTATAACTACAGATAGATTATAAAAACATTAATTCAGCTTCTGTTCTCACTTTGCTCATTGAGAAAGTTTCATTCACATGATGTCAGCTGGAATTGCAAGTGCCTTAAACCCCTGAAAACCAAGCTTTAATCCCTCTGAACCTTTTCTGCTTATCTGAAGGAATATTGTAAGGTAAAATACACAAGGTAGGTTCAGTTTAAAATCTACAGCTTTACAGAGCTCCAGGACATTCTGGATGAAGTGCTTCAAAACTGCAATTTGTCGTTTAATTGCAGTTTAATATATTAATTGCAGTTTAATATATTAAGCTGCAATTTGCTTGCTGGCTTTAGTAATCTTATTTGTAGCATCCAGTTCTTTACATTCACTAAATCACAGAATGTTAGGGATTGGAAGGGACCTTGAAAGATCATCTAGTCCAATCCCCCTGCTGGAGCAGGAGTACCTAGATCAGGTCACACAGGAACACGTCCAGGTGGGTTCTGAATGTCTCCAGAGAAGGAGACTCCACAACCCACCCTGTGCAGCTTGTTCCAGTGTTTTGTCACCCTCACCATGAAGAAGTTTCTTCTCATATTTAAGTGGGACCCCCTATGTTCCAACTTGCACCCATTGCCCCTTGTCTTATCATTAGATGTCATTGAGAAGAGCCTAGCTCCGTCCTCCTGACACTCACCCTTTACATATTTATAAACATTAATAAGGTCACTGCTCAGTCTTGTCTTCTGCAAGCTAAAGAGACCCAACTCCACTTCCTTAATCGTCTTTGTGGCTCTGCACTGGACTCTCTCAAGCAGTTTCCTGTCCTTCTTGAACTGAGGGACCCAGAACCGGATGCAATATTCCAGATGAGGTCTCACCAGGGCAGAGTAGAAGTGAAGGAGAATCTCTTGACCTATTAACCACACCCCTTCTAATACTCCCCAGGATGCCATTGGCCTTCATGGTCACAAGGGCACAGTGATGGCTCATGGTTATCTTGCTGTTAGGAATGGGAATAACATTTGCTTTCGTCTTTGGACACTCTTTTTCCTTTGGGCTGGAAAAGGCAGATTTTTGGTTATAAAACACAAAGTGTTTATACCCATTGGTAGCTCTAAGATTTTAATAGAGAACTCTAAAGATTAAAAAAATACACAATATAGGAAACACACATCTTTAATTTGCTTTCATTATCTAATAAAGTAATAGGAAAAAAACAAAAAAAAACAAAAAAGATAAATCTTATAATATTAAAATAACAATTAAATTAATTATTAATAATTTAATAATAAATATAAATAATTAGCCACATAGAATTAAACATATTAATTCATTAAATTATAATTAATTGATTTAATAATAAAAAGATGACAAAGTGAGTAGAAAATAAATGTTTCTAAGAGTATGTAACAGGTAATGCTTACCTCTTGTCATAAAGATTCCTGTCCTTATGCAATGAAGACAGACAACAAATCAAACATATCTTTGTGATAGTACAGTGAGGTCTAGAAAGGGATCTGATTTCACAGAATGGGAACTCTGAATTTTCTTAGAATCAGGTTTCTTTATGAGGTTATGTTGGACCAAAGTGATAGAAAGTGAGATAGCCAAAATATCCAGTCACCTTGAAATTTGGGTGATAGCTGAAGATTAGATCTTTCAAGCTTTACCTCCAAGGCTGATACATGTGGCTTTATTGCTTGTATCACTGACAAGAATAAAGGCTTTAAACTGAACTGAACTAGTTTTTAAACTCCCTTACTCAACTGTTACAATATGTACACTGTTGATTAATGTATTTTTTAAATGGTATTCCACATTTTTTCTTTGTGAAAACTGTTTTAAAAATGAGTTGTGAAACCCAAGCTGTCCAGAAAATGAGTGTAAAAAACACTTTTATTTTCTAGCAAAAAATGCACAGATTTTTGTGAAATCATCCAATGTTTTTCTCCCTTCTGACTTTCAGTCATTCACGAGGTTTTTCCTGACAATACCTCAGATTGTTACTACTGACTCTATATGTTGGATTGTTTGGATACCTGTCATGCATAAGTGGAGGTTGAGGGTAAAAAATAAAAGAGGATTAATCAAAGTAGGATTATAATTTTCTGCAACACCTGTTTTGCCCAGCTGCCTCTGACTGTTTCTCCAATTAGACAATAAAGTTGTTTTTGAATTCAATGGAGAGTCCATTGTAGTTTTGCCAAGATAGACACTCAGTAACAGAACTGTGAAACTTTTGAAATATATATTCAGGCCATTTAAAAAAAAATTGAAACAGGAAAATATTGATAATGAAAAAAAGACACTTTAGTAGTCTGAATATATTTGCTCTGAGACACTATGACTGCAATTCCAATTACCCCAGAATATTATCTTTATAACCAAGCCCTGTTGCTACCTGTGGTCAGTAATTTTTGTTTCTCTACTGCTCCCTTCCCCACTCTCAATGTTTTGGTATCAACAGTTATACTTCATATATGTTCAGCAGAAATTGCATCCTCGTTTTGGGAAGGACTGTTCCTGTAAGATCTGTGAGAAATACACTTCAGGCTGATTATTTTTCTTCCCAGAAGAATGAGGAGGAATGAATTTTGTTATTTTTGTATATTTTTCTTTTGGCATGGCAGAATTCCTATAAATATAGATTTAATACTGTAGAGTAGCAACACTGTATCTGGGCAAGATTAAAGACGAAAAAAGTATAGATAGTGGAGAAGACAGGGTATATAATAGATTCCTCTAAAATCTTTGATTTGTGAAATAAAATAATCTTATCCTTTTTACATGTCCCCTGTATAATCCCAGATAGCATACTCTCTGCTAATTATTTTTTCCTCTCATAAATCCCCAGGTTTCAGTTTTCCTTTGAGATATTAAATAAAATAGCATAGTAAATATGTAGATTTGCCACAATTCTCTAAAGAAACAACAAAGTGCTTCAGAAAAATAGCCAGGCAGATTGGTTTCTTGCTTCAGATTCTGGAAAGTTCAGGCACTTCAAACTAGGTATTTGAAATCCCAATGAAAGCTCTGGGGTTGTTTCTTGACGCAGAATGTATATAAGAAAACCTCTTTGGTCCCTTGTTGAGAAAAATAAACTTGAGTTGCCTTAATCTCCTCTGTTTGTGCCTGAGAGAAACAGAAAATTTTACAAGCACAGTGTGATCATTTTCTGAATGTTACAAGTTTTCTTCATCAGATAGGTTCTGAACTGCATCCCAGAGAATACTTTGTCTTTATCAGTTTGGGAATTTACTAAATGTAGGATTTGTTTAGCATCTAAAGCTCTGCTGTCTTGATCTGTCTGCAATTTGTTTACTGCTTGAATTATTATCAATGACAATCAGCACTTCCCCAAACAAGTCTAACAAGCCCCATGATACAAGTTTTGTGGTATTTTCTTTTACTGTAAGTTAATTTTTGTAGTTTAAAATTTTGTTTCAGTTTAGTCAAACCATGGCAAAGCTAATACTTCAAGCTGTGCAGCAAATGATACAAAGCATAGCATATGTGTTATATGTGCTCAGTATAGCAAATCCTGTGAAAATGCATTTTTCCTGCCATATTTTGCCATAGATCTATTTATTTATTTACATCTTATCTTAAAGTTTCATTTTAACCTTCCAGTCTCTATTAAATCAGAAATGTGCTAAATCTAAGCAAGCCATCTATTTTTTTTATTTTTTTTTTATTTTTTTATTTTTTTTATTTTTTTAGCTTTTGAAACCTTTTCATTCTAATTGTTTAAGAGGTACAAATAACACAACCAAGGAAGCTCCTCTATTACTGTTACAAATAAAAAAATGTAACCAGCTCTAAAGGATTCCACTTCACTGACAAAAATAATCTTTCTTAGTCATATTACATCTTGAAGACTATTTAGAAAAATGTAATAAATAGTGTGACTGTAGTAGTGTTTTGGAAGCAATAAAAAGTGAGAGGACTTGTCAGGTGTATGGGATAAAGAAAAATGACATTTTGAAAATCTCAGGGCACATCTGCCAATTCATGAATTCATTCACATGAGGCCGTTATGCAGATAACAGAGAGTAGCCTAATTAAAAGCAGGAATTTAAAAAGCGAAGGCTAGACCTAAACTCAGGTGATAGAGCTGACACAGGGCTCTGTGTCAAATGACTGTGGTAAATTACTGTTGTGGATGTTTTCCTATAGACCAGAATGATAAACGTTACCATTTGCCAATAAATACACTTCTAATTGTTCTGGAAGTATATTTACCAATTAGTGAGATATTAATATTGTCCCCTGAGAGTCATAATATAAGAAAGATCTCACACACCATATTAAAATTCTAAGTATTAGCAAGGTACTTTTCATATAGGAGTCACTTCACAGTAAGTAGAAATTGTAATAGGGAGGAATGAAAGGAAGGTAAACATATAGCTATATATATAGATATATGTATGGTATATATAGATCTCTATAGTATATATAGATATACCATATAGAAGGTAAGCATAATACCTGATGCTTACAACCAGCAGCTTGGCTCTGCACTGGTACAGATGAGGAGGTAGAGAAAAGCATCACTGAACTTTCTCGAGAAAAGCACTGGATCTGTAGTGCTTTGTTACTCTTGTCACGGTCGACTCAGGTGAAGTAAACTGAGAGGAGCAGGTGCAGTACGGTGATGGGCCTAGCAAGAAGGCTGCGCTGTGAATACATCATGAGGTATTGAGCATTTGGGAACCAGCATTTTTAGCAGAAACTTTGAAAGCATTTCTTTCAGAGGCTGCTTTGCACAGCTGCCCTTACTTTCATTTTCTTCAGCATAATCAAGAAAGCCTCTTACTTTGTTGAGAATAGAAATGGCCGAAAAACCTAAAACAGTCCCTGTACATATATGTTCACTCTAAGCCTTTTAAGTATATCTACTCTAGAGTGTATCTATCCCTCTGCCATACAGTTTTTTCTTTCTCCTCAGCCTTGTTAATTTAGCAGAGTTATAAAGATTTATTTGCATGACTTAGCACTGCCCTAGTTTCTCTCACTTTATGGAATCTTCTTACCTTACTAAATTAGTAAGCAATGAAGACCAGATTGCAAGTCTACTTTTGCTGAGATTTGTTCTTCCTTATGGGTTCAGTTCACAACAAATTTAACAAGTTCAATTTATTTTATATTTTATTTTATTTTATTTTATTTTATTTTATTTTATTTTATTTTATTTTATTTTATTTATTTATTTTCAGTGGTGCTTATATGGCTTTTTCTAGTTCTTATAGAAAGGCTTAGACAGCTTGCTAGAGCAAGCCCCTTTAGCTGTAGTATTCTCCCCAGGATTCTGTCCCTAAGAGAAATCAAGGAAGTGTGTTTTAAAGAGACTTTAAAAGGTAGAG